>NC_054544.1:47077126-47399030 GCF_017654505.1 Polyodon spathula
CAGCATGGCTATCATAGCATACTTCAGAGGCATGCCATTCCACTAGGATTACGGCTAGTTGGGCAGTCCTTCATTCTTCAGCAAGATAATGACACGAAACACACCTCAAAGTTGTGCAAGAACTATCTGGTGAAGAAGGAAAATGAAGGATAACTCAATCTAATGACCTGTCCTGCCGAGTCTCCAGACCTCAATCCCATAGAACTTGTATGGGATGAACTGGACAGAAGAGTCAAAGCAAAGCTACCCACAAGTGCCCTACATCTCTGGGAATTGCTGCAGAAGAGCTGGGAAGACATGTCGGGTGATTTCCTACTGAAACTTGTTAACCGAATGCCTCGTGTTTGTGAGGCTGTTATTAAGGCAAAGGGTGGCTATTTTGAGGAATCCAAGATTTAGAGACAATTTTCAATTTTTTTTTTGTGACTGGTATTGTGTGTGTGTGTGTATATATATATATATACTAAGAGTCCACTTCCCAACGTTTAGGTATGTTTGACATACCTTTGTCAAGGGAAAGTGGATTTGAATCCAAACATTCATATAATATTTGATGCCATGGTAACCACACATATATATATATATATAAAGTTAGTATGTTCTGGAGAGGAGGGCTATAGTGGAAAAATTATTGCCCCGATGGAAGGCTATTGTTACCGATGGGGCTATAATGGCTGAAGCCACAGGAGGCATTTCATTTTCCACTATTAGCTGCAGTACATTAATGCGAGTCATATATTTTTGGCACAAATATCTTCGTGCTGTACATATAATTAAGTTATACTACTACCAATGCAACATTTCTGGACAAAATAGGTTTTATGGGTGTGATTCGCCAAATATTTTGGTCGCAAATATTTATGGCTTTACAGTATTTTGTTTAAATATAGCTGATACGGCATAAGTAAATAACCAATTAACATAAATAAATTTGAACATCTCGCAAGTTTTTAATTTCTTTTGTAGTATGTTTTGTAATTAATTTCCTGTCACAGAATCGCCATTCAGCAGTTTTTTCATTCAGCCATTTTGATCTTGTTCAGGAGTGGTGGAGGGCATTCCTTTGAAAATGGGCAGGACTGACAGTGGTGTAAGGATGTGAGGGCAATAGTTAAATATTTTTTTGCTGTTATGATGAGGTTTTAACCAATCACAGGCCAGAATTTCCTATATATATATATATATATATATATAATATATATATATATATATATATATATATATATATATATATACAGTGCCTTGCAAAAGTATTCAGACCCCTGACCAATTCTCTCATATTACTGAATTAGAAATGGTACATTGAAATTTCGTTCTGTTTGATATTTTATTTTTAAACACTGAAACTCAGAATCAACTATTGTAAGGTGACATTGGTTTTATATTGGGAAATATTTTTAAGAAAAATAAAAAACTGAAATATCTTGCTTTCATAAGTATTCAACCCCTGTGCTGTGGAAGCTCCCAGTTTGCACCGATGAAAGAAATTGCCCTAATTGCCCTTGCTTTTATGATGAGGTTTTAACCATCACAGGCCTAATTTCATATATGTGTGTGTGTATATATATATATATATATATACACACACACACACACACACACAAGCAGCCAAAGGAACCAGACAACACAAGCAACTGCAGACTGCCATCATCAGGTAAGATAGAACACGCAGCTCTTTCCAGATGACACAAGAGACATCCACCATCATGCTCCACCGGTGCTGTAGCAATGGATAGACATGTACACTTCAACACACACACACACACACACACACACTTCAGGCTGCAGAACCGCATCACTAATAATATTCTTTGCAAAACATGTTAATGCATCAGTTAGGGTTGATATTAAAAGGACAGAAGTAGGTAAATGCAATGTCGGTATTTTCCACCCTAACTCTGCATACCCCAGTGCTTGGAAAAAAGCAGTCATCGACAGGTAAGATGAACAACATACAACTCTGCAGATAACATGAGGCAGCCATCATCATGGTCCACTAGGTGTATGAGGTGCGCTGCCACGCCAGTGTGCTGGGGGACCACCCACATGCTGGCACTATGAGGGTACTGTGCATATGTGTGTGTGTGTGTATGTATATATATATATATATATATATATATATATATATATATATATATATATATATATATAGATATATGGGCATTGCTTAGGCAGAACTAGTAGGAGACATGCATAACAGTGGCACCAACAACACACTGTATGTAAGAATTCGACTGCCAGGGTCAGTGTCCAGTGTGGCATCTACATGTCTGATGTGGACACAAGCAGTCAGGGCCGGTGCCAGGTTTTTGTGTGCCCTGAGCAATGGACCTCCGATGGGCCCCACCTTCACCCCCAAAATATTTTTCTATCAAAAAGATTTTCACAATCAGGCGTCACTCGCTAAACCAGACATCTCTGGAATTGGTAATAAGCACAGTAGTAAAATTGCACTTTCATTTTACTTTAGCCTCCTGGTAACACAAAATAAATCATGCTGTGTTGCGTTTCTTTTATGCATCAGTGTATAATTAAATACATCTTTCCAGCATATGCAATATATTTCATATATATGACAAAATGTGTAATTAAATACATTTTTCTTTTTACAATGGGGATTACATTTTTAATACATAAGGAATTTAAAAAGACAATAACCTGGCAAGCCAAGCATTAGAACACAGAAATGCAGGTTGCTCTACAGCAGAACTCAGATGTAGTGCCAGATATTGCATTCATTACACTGTCTACTGTAAGAAAAACACAAACATGAATACTTTACAGCAATTAAGTTACATGTTGTTCTGCTATCATGTGAAGTGGGTGGAAATCAGTTGTATATCTTAAGTGTGAGCCATTTTAACTGGAGTGTGTCAATAATCAAAGAGATATTACCAGAAGCTTGTTCCCCTTGGCTTGGTTTCATGCAAAAATAAAGGTCTCCGCTTTTTGTCACACTAGTTTGGTAGCACCCTGGGTTTCCATGTAGTTTTCTATTAGGGGGAGAACTTCTCCATCCAAATGCAAATAACCTTCTTACTATTCCAATCTGGGAGTGCATATTTCAATATTTCTGTCAATGTTCCAATCTGGCTCATACAACTGATATCGTGTAGCTTTCGAAACTGGGCTTACAAGAAGTTTGTGTTGAAGAACTGCAAGTACAGTCTGCTTCATTTGGCCACCAAAAATATATAATAAAAAAACCCAGACAAGCTTTAAACAAAAATATATATATAATGCTTTTCTTTTTTCCCCTAATATCAAACAGAAAAAAAGTGGATTGGTTTTACATCAGGGTGCACTGTTGACATATTGACACATCAGACCAGTTCAGAAATGAAATGGAATATTAACTATCATGAGGTTTCCATGCGGGTCAATTTAAATATGAAATGGCGACGAGCGTGCACATTTACGAGAATTACTTGTGTTAATCAGGTTTGTGGCCGAAAAAAACGGCCAACGCGAGGGCATAAATTATAAAACACACGGGAAAATCCCCGGCCAGTTTTACATGGAATCCCGCATTTCATGTGTAAATGTTAATGAGCATGTTGTTCTTAACTATAAATATTGCAAGGGAGCAGGTGTTACTGTGGATTCCAAGACGCCAGAAAGTAGTGGCTGATGGGTGATTTTATGGTTAGCAGTGGTGCAGTTCACCTTAATGATAACGCAGGCGGCTTTTTTTTTTTATTATTGTTTTTGCTGTGTCTGGTCTGTCTTGTGGGTTTGCAATTCTGTAGAAAACAACTTACCACGAACTGCGTTATGCCAGTGTTATAGTATTAAAGCAGCTGTTTGAGAATACCCTTGCTGCAAATGAACGTATTAACTGTGTTTTATTTGTTTGCATCATTAATATTAACACAACTTAAAAGACAGCACGAGACTCCTCAGATCGCTGCTGTCCAATTGAAACTGGCGGCTGAGGTAACCGTCGCCGTTGTTAGTTTTTTGAGAGTCGCTGGTTGGAACTTGCATAAACACTGATTCTCCAACATGGGTTTGCTTGTTTTGAAAGGCTTTTTCACTTTTTTTTGTCTCTCATGAGACTTGGCAACACTGATAACCTTCCCTGTCTGTCTCACAGGCAGCTACTGATTCCTGAACATATTTTGCTCTTGACAAGAGTTTGTGCAAAATACAGCTGTCAGTGGCAATTTTGGCAAAAAACTAATGCAGCACTTGTCTGTTTCATCAGTATCCGCCACCTCCCTTTCAAGTGCCCACTACCTGTATTTGCCCAAGCATGGTATTGGATGCTTCCTCAGCAGCGGTCAGCCGTCCGGATGGTAGGGTTTCAAAATCAAAGCCTGGGTAGGCCAAGTAGCATCACCAGTTCCTCTGCTGTATTGCCATTTTTAGCTATGGTGATCAGTTTCATTTCATACCACCAAGTTCATTTTTAATTTATGAGTTGTAAGATAAATTTGTTGAAACAGTATTCACTACTAACGACATGACACCTCACTAATGACATTTGAAAAACAACAGCAGTAAAACATATTATTAGCCAACCAGGTACGAGGTATTTTGCTTTATTACAGCAGCTTAGATTCACTTGTGTGCCAGTTCTCTGTGCATGGAAACCACATTTTCACAAAATTTCACAGTAATCTTCAAAATCAGCATGAATACTTTACGCATAGCTAATTCAACCCCCACCTTTCCCATTCATTTGCATGACGTCGGGTGAAAAGCACGGTTTATCGAGTAAAATAAACTGAGCAAATGGAAACCCAAAAAAGCATTTTACACAAGCCCTTTCTCATGTAAATGTCTCGACTTTAAAAAAAGAAAGAACTTGCATGGAAACTCCACGAATGCAACACATCAGACCAGTTCAGTAATGAAATGATGAATACTGACACACAACCCTATTGCAAAGCTTTCTTTCTTGTTTTCAAGCTCATCAGTGTTGTCTAATATGTACATACACCAATGCACGAGGTATGCATTTTACCTACATCATAAAAGAATAATGAGAAACTTAACTGCAATTACAAATTACATAATAGTCATTCAAATAAAATACATTATTGTATTAAAAATGAATGAAAATGATCATGAAAACATTTGAAATATATTTGTGTGTGTGTGTGTGTGTATATATATATATATATATATATATATATATATATATATATAAACACACACACAGTGCCTATAGAAAGTCTACACCCCCTTGAATTTTGTTGTATCAGTGTCTCAGAGTTTCATAAATTTAAATGAGGATTTTTTCCACTTATCTACACACCATACTCCACACTGTTAAAGGGAAAAATGGTTTTATTGAGAAAAAAATTATATATTAAAAACTGAAAGATCACAATGGGAGCCTCCACTCCCCTGAGTTAATACTTGGTGGAAGCACCTTAGGCAGCAATTACAGCTGTGAGTCTGTTGGGATAGGTCTCTACCAACTTTGCACACCTAGATTTGGCAATACTTGACCATTCTTTACAAAACTGTTCAAGCTCTGTCAAGTTCCTCGGGGAGCGTTGATGGACAGCAATCTTCAAGCATTCAAGGACATTTACCTTTTTGTTCCTTAGCCACTCCAGTGTAGCTTTGGCTGTGTGCTTTGGGTCGTCGTCATGCTGAAAGGTGAACTTCCATCCCAGTTTCAGCTTTCTTGCAGAGGGCAGCAGATTTTCCTCAAGGACTTCTCTGTACTTTGCTCCATTCATTTTCCCTTCTATCCTGATAAGTGCCCCAGTCCCTGCCGATGAGAAACATCCCCATACATGATGCTGTCACCACTATGCTTCAAAGTAAGGATGGTGTTCTTTGAGTGATGTGCTGTGTTGGATTTGCGCCAAACATAACGCTTTGCATTTAGGCCAAAAGTTCAATTTTAGTTTCGTCAGACCACCAAACTTTTTGCCACATGGCTGCAGAATCTTCCAAGTGTTTTTTTTGCATACTTTAGACGGGATTCAAGGTGGAAGTAATGGCTTCCTTCTTGCCACCCTACCATATAGGCCAGATTTGTGGAGTGCTTGGGGATATTGTTGTCACGTGCACACTTTGACCAGTCTTGGCCATAAAAGCTTGTAGCTCTTGGAAAGTTGCCTTTGGCCTCTTGGTAGCCTCTCTGATCAGAGTCCTTCTTGCTCGGTCATCCAGTTTGGAGGGACGGCCTGATCTAGGCAGGGTCTTCGTGGTGCTGTACACCTTCCACTTCATAATAATAGTGTTGACCATGCTCCAAGGGATATTCAAGGCCTTTGATATTTTTTATACCCATCCCCTGATCTGTGCCTTTCAACAACTTTGTCCCGGAGTTCTTTTGAAAGTGCCTTGGTGCTCATGGTTGAATCGTTAATTTGAAATGCACTACCCAGCAGAGGGAACCTACAGGAATTGCTGAATTTATCCTGAAATCATGTGAATCACTACAATTTAACACAGGTGGAGGATACTTAACTTGGTGTGTGATTTTGAAGGTGATTGGTTACACCTGAGCTACTTTAGGATTGCTATTACAAGGGGGTTGGACACTTATCCAACCAAGCTATTTCAGTTTTCATTTTTAATTAATTTTCTGCAAATTTCTAGAATATTTTTTCACTTGGAAGTTGTTGGGTAGGATGTGTAGATAAATGAAAAAAAAAAACTATTTTAATGCATTTTAATTTCAGGCTATAAGGCAACCAAAGGTGAAAATTTTGAAAGGGGGATGTAGACTTTCTATAAGCAATGTATATATAATTAGTCAAAAGTTTACATACCCCAATGGAAATGTATAATTTCTAGATTTTTTTTTTTTTGACAAACTCCAAAAATGTAATTCAAAAGTATTTATATCCTGACAAGGAAAATGAAATTAATAACTAGCTGATAACCTCTTTTAAACGATGATAGTTGTCAATGAGCTTTTAGCATGATTCTTTAGGTGATTTTTGATCATTCTTAAATGCATAATTGTTCCAATTCATTCAAATTCCGAGGACTTCTTTGTACACATGCTTCGTCAACTCATACCAAAGATTCTCAATCGGATTTAGATCAGGACTTTGACTAGGTTATTTCAGAACCTTGATTTTATTCTTTTTAACCATTCTGAAGTAGATTTTGATGTATGCTTTGGATCGTTGTTGTGTTAAAACATAGAACTTAAGAAAGTTTACAAACGAGAGGAGGCCATTCAGCCCATCTTGCTCGTTTTGTTGTTAGTAGCTTATTGATTCAAGAAGCTTCTTGAGGGATCCCAGGGTGTCAGCTTCAAACAACATTACTGGGGAGTTGGTTCCAGTGCTGGAACATTCAGTTGCGCTTTAAATCAAGTTTTGTAGCGAAGGGTTTCAGGTGCCACTATCTTTTGGTATGCTATTGAATTTGTATTGGAACTAGATTTCCTGTGCCATTAGAGGAAAAACAGCCACATAGAAGGATATTACCACCTCCATGCTAGACAGTAGGAATGGTGTTCTTTTCTTTATATGCCCCACCAGACTTTCTCTAACTATCAGCTGGATTTTGGTTTCATCACTCCAAAAAACCTTTGACCAGAACTCATACCCATCATTCAAGTGTCGTTTTGCACACTTTAAGAGACTGTCTTTGTGAAGTATTCCTAAGAGTGGCTTTTTTCTTGGAATGCAATCATTGAGACCTTCACCATGCAATAAGAACATAAGAACATAAGAAAGTTTACAAACGAGAGGAGGCCATTTGGCCCATCTTGCTCGTTTGGTTGTTAGTAGCTTATTGATCCCAAAATCTCATCAAGCAGCTTCTGAAGGATCCCAGGGTGTCAGCTTCAACAACATTACTGGGGAGTTGATTCCAGACCCTCACAATTCTCTGTGTAAAAAAGTGCCTCCTATTTTCTGTTCTGAATGCCCCTTTGTCTAAGCTCCATTTCTGACCCCTGGTCCTTGTTTCTTTTTTCAGGCTGAAAAAGTCCCTTGGATCGACACTGTCAATACCTTTTAGAATTTTGAATGCTTGAATTAGGTCGCCACGTAGTCTTCTTTGTTCAAGACTGAACAGATTCAATTCTTTTAGCCTGTCTGCATATGACATGCCTTTTAAGCCCGGAATAATTCTGGTCGCTCTTCTTTGCACTCTTTCTAGAGCAGCAATATCTTTTTTATAGCGAGGTGACCAGAACTGAACACAATATTCAAGATGAGGTCTTACTAGTGCATTGTACAGTTTTAACATTACTTCCCTTGATTTAAATTCAACACTTTTCACAATGTATCCGAGCATCTTGTTAGCCTTTTTTATAGCTTCCCCACATTGTCTAGATGAAGACATTTCTGAGTCAACAAAAACTCCTAGGTCTTTTTCATAGATTCCTTCTCCAATTTCAGTATCTCCCATATGATATTTATAATGTACATTTTTATTTCCTGCGTGCAGTACCTTACACTTTTCTCTATTAAATGTCATTTGCCATGTGTCTGCCCAGTTCTGAATCTTGTCTAGATCATTTTGAATGACCTTTGCTGCTGCAACAGTGTTTGCCACTCCTCCTACTTTTGTGTCGTCTGCAAATTTAACAAGTTTGCTTACTATACCAGAATCTAAATCATTAATGTAGATTAGGAATAGCAGAGGACCTAATACTGATCCCTGTGGTACACCACTGGTTACCACATTCCATTCTGAGGTTTTTCTTCTAATCAGTACTTTCTGTTTTCTACATGTTAACCACTCCCTAATCCATGTACATGTGTTTCCTTGAATCCCAACTGCGTTCAGTTTGAGAATTAATCTTTTGTGCGGGACTTTGTCAAAAGCTTTCTGGAAATCTAAATAAACCATGTCATATGCTTTGCAATTATCCATTATCGATGTTGCATCCTCAAAAAAATCAAGCAAGTTAGTTAGACACGATCTCCCTTTCCTAAAACCATGTTGACTGTCTCCCAGGACCCTGTTACCATATAGGTAATTTTCCATTTTGGATCTTATTATAGTTCCATAAGTTTGCATATAATAGAAGTCAGGCTTACTGGTCTGTAGTTACCTGGTTCAGTTTTGTTTCCCTTTTTGTGGATCGGTATTACGTTTGCAATTTTCCAGTCTGTCGGTAACACCCCTGTGTCCAGAGACTGCTGCATGATCTTGGTTAGCGGTTTGTAAATTACTTCTTTCATTTCTTTGAGTACTACTGGGAAGATCTCATCCGGCCCAGGGGATTTGTTTATTTTAAGAGCTCCTAGTCCCTTTAACACTTCTGCCTCAGTTATGCTAAAGTTATTTAAAACTGGACAGGAACTGGATGACTCAGCCTGTGGTTGAAATGGAAACCCCAATCCACTTGCAGCCAATTCACTTTGAATATCTTTGGCAGTCAAATCTCGGATTTTCCACGAATCTTCCTCACATTCTTCTACTTGTTCTCGATGAAAGAACCTTCTTTCTTCCAGACCAAAGGAGCGTTGTGACAGTACCTATTCCTGATAATAGAAACAATAGTTGAAATTGGGATAATCAAATGCCTTTAAATCTTCTTGTTTCCTTCTCCAGCCTTATGACAATAAATCTTTTTTTGCCAAAGGTCTTTAGATAGCTCTTTACTTGTTCCCATATTGACGTATTGGTAATGCAGCAATCATCCTATGTCTAACCTTTTTATACTCTCTAAGAATGTTCACCAATAATCCAGCATTCTCTAGACTTCTCTAGAATTTAGCTTCTCTAGAATATTGAAATTTCTTGCACCTTGTGGGTAATACTAT
This sequence comes from Polyodon spathula, assembly GCF_017654505.1. Classification (NCBI taxonomy): domain Eukaryota; kingdom Metazoa; phylum Chordata; class Actinopteri; order Acipenseriformes; family Polyodontidae; genus Polyodon; species Polyodon spathula. The sequence continues at coordinate 47,086,831 of NC_054544.1, forward strand.
CATAGCATCAAGGGTATGAATATTTTTTAATTAGCATTTTTGGAGTCTTGCAAAAAAATTGCTGAAATAAACCGTAGACATCTATTTTGCTACAAAAGATTTTTCCAAAAATTCTTTTTTTCAAGACATTTCTAGAAATTATAAATTTATATATAATATATAATGTAACCTTTTGACAACAACTCTGTGTGTGTGAGTGTGTGTGTGTGTATATAAATATATATACAGTGCCGTGAAAAAGTATTTGCCCCCTGTCTGATTTTCTGCATTTTTGCACATTGAATTTGGTCAGATCTTTTTGTTGGTTGTAGTAGTATGTAGAGGGAGTCTGAGAGAAAAAATGACACCAAAGTTTGGTGCTTCTTTCATTTGTTTGGTGTGCAAGGTAATCAAACATGCAATATTCAGGAGTGGAAAAAGTTATTACCCCCCTAGTTAACTCTAACCAATAAAGAGATAATTAGGGTCAGCTGTTTGAATACTTTGATTAACAATCAGGCCTGATTTGGGCCAGCCCTGCCCAATATAAATCTGACTAACTTTGGCCCTTACCATCAGAGTGAAGTTGTCAGCACACAGGTTCTAGAGGCACACCATACCATGAACAAAAGAAATTCCTGAAGACCTCTGGAAAAAAGTTGTTGATACCTATCAGTATCAAAAGCCATTTTGGTTACAAAGCCATTTCTAAGGCTCTGGGGCTCCACCAAACCACAGACAGAACCATATTGTCCAAATAGAGAAAGTTTGGGACAATAGTGAATCTTCCAAGGAGTGTCCATCCTGCCAAAATCTCTCCAAGAACAAGGCATAAAATCGTCCAGAATGTCACAAAGAACGCTAGAACAACATCCAAGGATCTGCAGGCCTCTCTCACCTCAGCTATGGCCAGTGTTCATGACTCCACCATCAGAAAGACCTCTCTCCAGACCCGTTTTTTACCCAAGTAGCAAGGCAGAAAACCTTTGCCCACCTGGAGCCCAGCCTGGAAACCTTTATTTTTGTAAGTTTTGCTTTTGTGTTTTGTTATTTGTGTTTAAATATCTTTGTTTTTGCCCTTGTGCCCTTTTATTTTGTGTTTATTTATAATTAAAAGTGTATTTTTTTGAACTGCAGTCTGTTTCTGGGCCTCTATCCACTCGCCAGCCTGTCACAGGGGGCAATTACTTTTTCACACTGGGGCATTGGGTGTTGCATAACTTTAATAAATAAATGAAATCAAAATGTTATGTTGTTTGTTCACTCAGGGTCCTTTTTATCTAATATTAGATTTTGGTTGAAGATCTGATAACATTTAATGTCAAAAATATGCAAAAATGCAGAAAATCAGACAGGGGCAAATACTTTTTCAGGGGTACTATATATATATATATATATATATATATATATATATATCTATGGCAATATACATGTCCATATATTTAACATGTTATACTAAATATATTTGTTCAAAACACAAATTGAAATACAATTTAACTGTGTGTTCTCATGTTTTTAGGCCATGTGTATTCTTGCCTATGATTATTTTAACCTCCCTGTTGAAAGTGCATCGTTGGTTCAGTTGAAGCTGTAATTCTCAGAGATCTCTGCAGCCTCCATCTCGGCATGCCTGCCTCCCTGTGCCTTCCCTACAAACACAAACAAGGAGATACTGCTGACTCACACAGCCAAACAAAATGGAAAGCTCTCTGAAGTTTCAGACAGGAACCCTGAATCCCTCGCAAGTACCAGCATTACATTGACAGGACAATCTCTGAAAACATGAAGTCAAGCAGACATTGGATGAGAAGGTGACTCCCCCATTTATAGCAACCTTCAATCAGTGCCAGCTACCAATAGTAATAAAGCCAGGTCTATGTAACCCCACGTCCCTTTACAGTCTATTATTACTGCTTCTGCCCTGCTGGATGTCTGGCATGTAATAAAGTCACTGGCATGTTTATCAAATTCTTAATTTTTGATGTGACACTGCCCAAGTACGCTTACAACGTTGTTACAAATTAATGCTTATCACACACAGTATCCAGAGCAAAAGAATACCTTATTTTACCTGTTTTGAAAACTGTAAAAAAGTTTTTGGAACAAGCTATGAGGAATATTCTCAGGATGTAAACTGGAGCAGAGACATAGGGAACCGTGGATGTCTCATATTCTACCATTGCAGAATCTCTGAGACTCATATATAAAAAATGCTGTTGTGACTAAGTCAAGCTGTCAAATAACCATGGCATAATAAATATATATACAAATGTATATCTGATGCACATTTCAGAGGATCTTTACTGGCTAAATGGCAAAGCTGTCTGGAATGCAATTTCAATTACGATGTGCAGTTGATTCTATTAACCAGTGATTCTATGCATTGATCATTCCCTATCCATACAGTATGTAACACATCAAGTCTAAGGGGTACAACATGAATTGAAGTCTTGTTCTTACCCTCTTCTTGTCTCTGTTCATTTCCTTTAATACGAGTTGTCCCAGTCTTCCCTAAAGATAATACAAGAATATAAGAACATAAGAAAGTTTAAAATCAACAGGTCATTTGCTCATCAGTGCTCGTCTGATTCCCAGTAGATGGTTGATCTCAAAAGATCTCTTGATCTTTGTCAAGTCGGGTCTAAAGGATCCCAATGATTCAGCATCAACAATGTGGCTTGGTAGTGCATTCCATATCCTCACCACTTGCTATGTAAAGAAGCATCTCCAGAGGTCACGTGATATCCAGCTAAGGAGAAGCAGCATTGAAGAGGAGTTCCTGCTCTCAACACAGCTTTTAACAGTTTTTACACAATTCTTCGACAAAAAAATAATAAGCAGACTGAATCCTTATCTAAAGTCCCAACAAAGGGCTAAAAGCAAAAGTAGAAAATAAATAGTTTCCTCTACAACACGTGAACCTGGATCAGCATCCTCTACAACACGTGAACCTGAATCAGCATCCTCTACAACACGTGAACCCGGATCAGCATCCTCTACAACACGTGAACCCGGATCAGCATCCTCTACAACACGTGAACCTGAATCAGCATCTTCTACAACATGTGAACCTGAATCAGCATCCTTTACAACACGTGAACCTGAATCAGCATTCTCTTCAACATGTGAACCTGGATCAGAATTCTCTACAACATGTGAACCCGGATTAGCATTCTCTACAAGTGAACCCAGATCAGCATTCTCTACAATACGTGAACCCGGATCAACTTCCTCTACAACATGTGAATGCAGATCAGCTTCCTCCACAATACATGAACCGGATCAGCTTTCTCTACAACAAGTGAACTGGATCAGCTTCCTCTACAACACATGAACCCAGATCAACTTCCTCTACAACACATGAACCAGGATCAGCTTCCTCTACAGCAAGTGAACCCAGATCAGCTTCCTCTACAACACATAAACCCGGTTCAGTTTCCTCTACAACTTGTGAACTGGATCAGCTTCCTCTACAACACGTGAACCGTATCAGCTTTCTCTACAACAAGTGAACCCGGATCAGCTTCCTCTACAACACATAAACCCGGATCAGCTTCCTCTACAACAAGTGAACTGGATCAGCTTCCTCTACAACACGTGAACTCGGATCAGCTTCCTCTACAACATGTGAACCCAAATCAGCTTCCTCTACAACATGTGAACCTGGATCAGCTTCCTCTACAACACATGAACCTGGATAACTGGACACTTAAGTGTATCAACAACTGGGTTTTGTACTGGTTAAATGGTAAAGCTGTCTGGAATGCAAATTCAATTACAATGTGCAGTTGATTGTATGCATTGATTATTCCCTATCCATACAGTATATAACACCTCAAGTCTAAGGGGTACAACATGAATTGAAGTCTTGTTCTTACCCGTTTCCCGTCTCTGTTCATTTCCTTTAGTATGAGTTGTCCCAGTCTTCCCTAAAGATAATACAAGAATATCAGAACATAAGAAAGTTTACGATCAACAGGGGGTCATTTGCTCATCAGTGCTCGTCTGATTCCTAGTAGATGGTTGATCTCAAAAGATCTCTTGATCTTTGTCAAGTCAGGTCTAAAGGATCCCAGTGATTCAGCATCAACAATGTGGCTTGGTAGTGCATTCCATATCCTCAACACTTGCTGTGTAAAGAAGCATCTCCATGAGGTCACATGATATCCAGCTAAAGAGAAACAGCATTGAAGAGGAGTTCCTGCTCACAACACAGCTTTTAACAGTTTTTACACAATTCTTCGACAAAAAATAATAAGCAGACTGAATCCTTATCTAATGTCCCAACAAAGGGCTAAAAGCAAAAGTAGAAAAGCAATAGTTTCCTCTACAACACGTGAACCCGAATCAGCATCCTCTACAACACGTGAACCCGGATCAGCATTCTATACAACACGTGAACCCGGATCAGCATCCTCTACAACACGTGAACTGGATCAGCTTCCTCTACAACACGTGAACCCGGATCAGCTTCCTCTACAACACGTGAACCCGGATCAGCATCCTCTACAACACGTGAACTGGATCAGCTTCCTCTGCAACACGTGAACCCGGATCAGCTTCCTCTACAACAAGTGAACCGTATCAGCATTCTCTGCAACATGTGAACCGGATTAGCATTCTCTACAACACGTGAACCAGATCAGCTTCCTGTACAACACATGAACCCGGATCAGCTTCCTCTACAACATGTAAACCCGGACCAGCATTCTCTACAACACATGAACCAGATCAGCTTTCTCTACAACACGTGAACCCGGATCAGCTTCCTCTGTAACACATGAACCCAGATCAGCTTCCTCTACAACACGTGAACCCGGATCAGCTTCCTCTGCAACACGTGAACCCGGATCAGCTTCCTCTACAACACGTGAACCCGGATCAGCATCCTCTACAACACGTGAACCCGGATCAGCATCCTCTACAACACGTGAACCCGGATCAGCATCCTCTACAACACGTGAACCAGATCAGCTTCCTGTACAACACGTGAACCCGGATCAGCTTCCTCTACAACAAGTGAACCGTATCAGCATTCTCTGCAACATGTGAACCGGATTAGCATTCTCTACAACACGTGAACCAGATCAGCTTCCTGTACAACACATGAACCCGGATCAGCTTCTTCTACAACATGTAAACCCGGATCAGCTTCCTCTACAACACGTGAACCCAAATCAGCATCCTCTACAACACATGAACCCGGATCAGCATCCTCTACAACACGTGAACCCAGATCAGCTTCCTCTACAACACGTGAACCCGGATCAGCTTCCTCTACAACAAGTGAACCCGGATCAGCTTCCTCTACAAGTGTGCGTAAAGTGCCGCGCGATCCAGGATTTGCATAAACTAGTAAGTATGCTAGAAATGGAGCTGGAAGAAGTGAGACAGCAACAGGATCTTGAGGAAATGGCACACCCACAATTCATGGAAGTCTGCATCACCCCTAACAGACTGAAAGCCACCAGGGAGATAGAAGGTCAGAACAGCTGGGTTCAGGTAGGCAGAAGCAGGGAAAAAAAGAAACTTCCTCAAACACAACCACCAGAAATCGAAACAACCAACAGATTTGAGTCACTTCAGAATTTTGATGAGCAGAACCAACAACAAGAGAATGAAAGGAACAACATCCAGGATCCCATTGACAGTGGTGACCAGACAGCAAAAAGAAGGGAGGTCATGATTGTTGGGGACTCCATATTGAGAAATACAGCAAGTTCAATTCGAAGTTTGGACCCCCTTACTACAACAGTGTGCTGCCTTCTGGGAGCCTCGGTTAAGCACATCACTGAGAACGTTGACAGGCTCCTAGAACGAACAGGAGACGACCCAGTAGTAGTCGTCCACATCGGTACAAACAACACTGGAAGAGACAGACCAAAATCCCTGCAAAACAAATTCAGAGAGCTAGGAAGGAAATTAAAAGAGAAAACCAAAACTGTGGTATTTTCTGGTATACTACCCGCACCTTGCAAAGGACCATATGGACAGCTGGAAATAATTAATCAAAACGCATGGCTGAAGACGTGGTGCACACAGGAAGGCTTCACCTATCTTGATCATTGGACCACATTCTACAACGAGGACTATCTGTATAGACGGGATGGACTGCATTTAAACAACAAGGGAACTAGTCTACTTGGAGAAAAGATCCTCAAGCAGGTTCAGAAGCATTTAAACTAGAAAGGAAGGGGGAAGAAATCAACAAAAAAACAGAAGGGAGACCACATCAAAACAAGGACAACAACTCAGGTAAGACAACCATTAAATGTATTTATCTAAATGCTAGAAGTATCAGAAACAAAATTCTAGAACTTGAAGCTACTGCACTAACAGGTAACTATTCCTGATCTACATTAATGATTTAGATTCTGGTATAGTAAGCAAACTTGTTAAATTTGCAGACAACACAAAAGTAGGAGGAGTGGCAAACACTGTTGCAGCAGCAAAGGTCATTCAAAATGATCTAGACAAGATTCAGAACTGGGCAGACACATGGCAAATGACATTTAATAGAAAAAAGTGTAAGGTGCTGCACGCAGGAAATAAAAATGTACATTATAAATATCAAATGGGAGATACTGAAATTGGAGAAGGAATCTATGAAAAAGACCTAAGAGTTTTTGTTGACTCAGAAATGTCTTCATCTAGACAATGTGGGGAAGCTATAAAAAAGGCTAACAAGATGCTCGGATACATTGTGAAAAGTGTTGAATTTAAATCAAGGGAAGTAATGTTAAAACTGTACAATGCACTAGTAAGACCTCATCTTGAATATTGTGTGCAGTTCTGGTCATCTCGCTATAAAAAAGATATTGCTGCTCTAGAAAGAGTGCAAAGAAGAGCGACCAGAATTATTCCGGGCTTAAAAGGCATGTCATATACAGACAGGCTAAAAGAATTGAATCTGTTCAGTCTTGAACAAAGAAGACTACGTGGCGACCTAATTCAAACATTCAAAATTCTAAAAGGTATTGACAGTGTCGACCCAAGGGACTTTTTCAGCCTGAAAAAAGAAACAAGGACCAGGGGTCACAAATGGAGTTTAAACAAAGGGGCATTCAGAACAGAAAATAGGAGACACTTTTTTACACAGAGAATTGTGAGGGTCTGGAATCAACTCCCCAGTAATGTTGTTGAAGTTGACACCCTGGGATCCTTCAAGAAGCTGCTTGATGAGATTTTGGGATCAATAAGCTACTAACAACCAAACGAGCAAGATGGGCCGAATGGCCTCCTCTCGTTTGTAAACTTCCTTATGTTCTTATGTTCTTACAACAAGTGAACCCGGATCAGCTTCCTCTACAACAAGTGAACCCGGATCAGCTTCCTCTACAACAAGTGAACCATATCAGCATTCTCTGCAACACGTGAACCGGATCAGCTTCCTCTACAACACGTGAACCTGGATCAGCTTCCTCTACAACATGTAAACCCGGATCAGCTTTCTCTACAACACGTGAACACGGATCAGCTTCCTCTAGAACAAATTAACCAGATCAGCTTCCTCTGCAACAAGTGAACTGGATCAGCTTCCTCTACAACACGTGAACCGGATCAGCTTCCTCTACAACACGTGAACCCGGATCTGCTTCCTCTACAATACGTGAACCGGATCAATGTTCTTCTACAAGAAGTTAACCTGGCAACACTTTTAACTGCGCTCCAGAACCAGTGCAAGTACGTAAAAAATGGTCGATCAGGCAGGGAAAGGATTCAGTACAGCAGAATTAATGGAAGCAATAAATAACGGTTATTTTATTGAGTTATTCTCCTGACATTTCTGTTGCGCTACAGGAAAAACAAAGGCTTTCTGAAGAAAAAAAAATCTGTGAAGCAAAAACATCAGATATGCAATGCTCTATCCCGCTCGTCTCTGGATCAGCCATGTTCTATGTTATACAAACCAGGTAAATATTTGCTAATGGTATATATTAATCCTCACAGCCTAAAATGGGCAGATATAGATTATGCACAGTATTATTTCCTAACACTACCCATTGAGTTACCCAGCGCTTTGAACCCCTTTTACAGGTCTATTGATATAGTCACATATATATGGCCTTGTAAGTTTAAATCATGAGTACGCCTATCTGATACTTATCTTGGAATGTAAATTGACTAAATCATCCAATTAAGAGGAAGAAGGTTCACGCCGTCGAAATCCCATCTCTTTGTCGCCTCCTCCACATTGTTCTCCACCACCCTCCTCGACCTTTTACTCACTTTCTTGATAAGTTTATTTCCTCCTCTCCTCCCTCCCTCCTCTCTGCCTCCACCCCTGTTGTTCTATTAGGTGGCTTTAACATCCACCCCTCCAACCTCACTCACTCTGCTGGATTTCTTCCCCTTCTTCACTCCTTTACCACTTTATGTCCTGGCATGGCTCACTCTTGCTCTCTTTCTACAGGCATTCCTTAAGTCTCAGTCTTGCGACCCCTCCTGTTTTTTCTGTACACCTACTCCCTGGGTCCCCTCATCTCCTCCCATTCTCATATCATCTCTATGCTGATGATGCCCAGATCTTCCTCCTCTTTTACCCCTCTGACTCCTACGCCTCCTCCCGTATCTTTATCCTGTCTCTTGGCCACCTCCTCCTGGATGCACTTTCATCATCTTAAACTCAACCTCTCCAATCAGACCTCCTTTTCTTCCCCCACTACTGATCCCTCTATCTTTGATCTTCAATCCATCACCCTCTCCATCCTCATCCACAAAGAACGGTGTCACCCTCAACCACTCACTCTCCAACTCTCAGCACATCTCTGCTCTGACGTGCTCCTGTCGCCTCTTCCTCCGCAACATACACAAAATTCATCCATTTCTCACCAACTACTCAAAGCAGCTCCTAGTTCAAGCCCTGGTACTGTCCCACCTTGACTACTGCAACTCCCTCCTGGCCAGCCTCCCTGCTTCTGCTATCCGTCCGGTTCAGCTCATCCAAAACTCTGCTGCTCGCCTTGTCTTTTCACAATCTCATTTCAGGTACTGTGTGAAACCTTTTGTGTGTTGTGAAAAATAGTGTTTTGAAACAGCTTAGCCGTCCGATTTAGTTAGAACATGTAGTTTAGTACTCCAAGTGGGAGTTAGGTTTTTGTTTTGTTTACTTTGTTTTGTGTAAATAAAAGTGCTCGCAACTGCTAAAGGGCAGTTGTGTCTGGGTCGGATGTGTTTTAAGGGAGAAAAAGTACCTCAGCCGTAAGGCTGTTACACAAGTTATACAATTCAACAGGGGGAGATACAACTGATAAGATTGATAATTTTCTTAACTCTCTGAAGTTCCCTGTGCTATCATCTGAGAACAAAGAGATACTGGAACAACCTATAACCAAGGGGGAATGTTAGCCATCCTAATGACATTATAGTCTAGTAAAGCAGCCTGCTTAGATGGATATACAAGTACATTTTTAAAAAACTTTCTATGAAGAGCTTGGTGACCCCCTATTAAATTGTATGAATATGTTCTAGATAATGGTATCTTACCCACAATGCTTCAAGAAGCATTAATTTCTGTAATATGTAAGCCAGATAAGGACCCCTCTACATATGAATCATACACCTCTAAATCGCTAATTAATGTAGATCTAAAAATTCTAGCCAAAACAAAAGCTCTCATATTTGAAAAAAATCTGCCTTCTTTGAATAACACAGACCAAACTGACTTTGTTAGGGATTCATTAGGGGTAGAATGGCAAGTACTAATTTAAGGTGTTTTTTGGTCTTTTAGGGGTTTTTTTTGCCTTCTTTGATTGACACAGATCAAATTGGCTTTGTTAGGGATAGAATGGCGAGTACTAATTCAACCCTTTGCGGTTGTTGAACCAGGTCCTACATTACAATTTTCCCTTTCCTGTCTAATGTCGGACCCTGTCTGACATCATCAAAAAGACGTAAAGCACATGTCTCTAGTCGTTTTTTCACCGGAAAAAGAGTCGAATGAAGCTGAAAGAATGGTTGAATCTGATAGCCCCATACACAGAGATAACACGGACATAAACAATTGAGATAGCTGCTTCTGCATGCAGCTCTCAAAGAATATCATGGACATGTGCAGAGCTTTTTGAGATGTTATAGTAATAAAATAATGACTTGGACCACATTATTGAGGAGTTTGGTGATAAAACGAGTGATCAGGAGAGGATTTATGGAGATTATAATAATAATAATAATAATAATAATAATAATAGTTAAAATATCAGTTCACCGTGTTTGTCTGTGCAGTCCGTTTTGTTTGTCTCTTTATCTTGGCGAAAGTGCCGAGTCCTGTGTTTGTTGTTTGTTACAACCTTTTTATTTACTGTTCTGTTCATTCAATAAATGTTGAGCAAAACCAATCGCTCAGCTCCACCCAACTCTACCTCTCTGTTGTTTATTTCTTGGTTCCTGTTTCTGGTCTGACGTCACCCACTACAACCATCTTTGTGACAACACTATAAAGAGGTATGTGAAAAATACAGCGAACAAGGGGTGGGGCTTGGCTGGAGATGCAGTACTGAGTGTCCTTTTGTGATTCAGTGCCTTTTAAACCTGTTTTACTCTGAAAAAAAAAAATTTAAACAGCGCATGTAAAATAAACAGTGTGCCTGTGTGATACGTGATTTATATACTGGAGGATGCAGCACCATGGTGTTATTAACAGCGTGCCTGTGTGATACGTGATCTATATACTGGAGGATGCAGAACCATGGTGTTATTAACAGTGTGCCTGTGTGATATGTGATTTATATACTGGAGGATGCAGAACCATGGTGTTATTAACAGCGTGCCTGTGTGATACGTGATCTATATACTGGAGGATGCAGCACCATGGTGTTATGAACAGCGTGCCTGTGTGATACGTGATCTATATACTGGAGGATGCAGCACCATGGTGTTATGAACAGCGTGGCTGTGTGATACGTGATCTATATCAAGCCAGTAATCTGTGACACCTGCTTGATGTGGGAAATCCGAGAAAACCCAGCGGAGCTAAACCAAGTGTGCGTAAAGTGCCGCGCGATCCAGGATTTGCATAAACTAGTAGGTATGCTAGAAATGGAGCTGGAAGAAGTGAGACAGCAACAGGATCTTGAGGAACTGGCACACCCACAATTCATGGAAGTCTGCATCACCCCTAACAGACTGAAAGCCACCAGGGAGATAGAAGGTCAGAACAGCTGGGTTCAGGTAGGCAGAAGCAGGGAAAAAAAGAAATCTACATTAATGATTTAGATTCTGGTATAGTAAGCAAACTTGTTAAATTTGCAGACGACACAAAAGTAGGAGGAGTGGCAAACACTGTTGCAGCAGCAAAGGGCATTCAAAATGATCTAGACAAGATTCAGAACTGGGCAGACACATGGCAAATGACATTTAATAGAGAAAAGTGTAAGGTACTGCACGCAGGAAATAAAAATGTACATTATAAATATCATATGGGAGATATTGAAATTGGAGAAGGAATCTATGAAAAAGACCTAGGAGTTTTTGTTGACTCAGAAATGTCTTCATCTAGACAATGTGGGGAAGCTATAAAAAAGGCTAACAAGATGCTCGGATACATTGTGAAAAGTGTTGAATTTAAATCAAGGGAAGTAATGTTAAAACTGTACAATGCACTTGTAAGACCTCATCTTGAATATTGTGTGCAGTTCTGGTCACCTCGCTATAAAAAAGATATTGCTGCTCTAGAAAGAGTGCAAAGAAGAGCGACCAGAATTATTCCGGGCTTAAAAGGCATGTCATATGCAGACAGGCTAAAAGAATTGAATCTGTTCAGTCTTGAACAAAGAAGACTACGTGGCGACCTAATTCAAGCATTCACAATTCTAAAAGGTATTGACAGTGTCGACCCAAGGGACTTTTTCAGCCTGAAAAAAGAAACAAGGACCAGGGGTCACAAATGGAGTTTAGAAAAAGGGGCATTCAGAACAGAAAATAGGAGACACTTTTTTACACAGAGAATTGTGAGGGTCTGGAATCAACTCCCCAGTAATGTTGTTGAAGCTGACACCCTGGGATCCTTCAAGAAGCTGCTTGATGAGATTTGGGGATCAATAAGCTACTAACAACCAAACGAGCAAGATGGGCCGAATGGCCTCCTCTCGTTTGTAAACTTTCTTATGTTCTTATATACTGGAGGATGCAGCACCATGGTGTTATGAACAGCGTGCCTGTGTGATACGTGATCTATATACTGGAGGATGCAGCACCATGGTGTTATGAACAGCGTGCCTGTGTGATACGTGAATTATATACTGGAGGATGCGATCATGTTCAGGATATTTAAATTACCTTAACAATTGTTAACGTTCCTTTCCTCTGCAGGACATACACAATTGATGAAAATGAAAAATACCTTTAAATCAATTATTTCAATTATTATTTCAGCTAACACACATACAGCATTACTATTAAATATTAGACAGCGTTAATCACGGGGGCATCAACTTTTATACGAACACAGTTTAATAAAAAAAAAAGCTGTAGCAATTTTTGTCTTTTTTATTGTTTCACTATTTACTAATTAATTAATTGGGGGGGTTGTTAAATACGGTCAGATAACTTTTTATAACAATGTCATTTTGATGTTAGGTTAGACTCCAGTAACTCCTGGTTATCGGCAGCATTTTGCTGTCGTTCACTCTTATGAATAGCAGCATGAGGCTCAGGACTGATGAAAACTTTATGCTAATGAGGCAATCATTAAGCTTTATCTCAATTCATTTAAAACACGCCTTCATAGACGAAAATCGCTGGGACTTTAACGACGCATCTCACTTATCTTTTATGAATAGCAATTGCTGTTAAATAGGCGGCTATGGACGAAATCCGATCACGTACTCATGTTTTATTATTTCAACAGGTGTTAACCCTTTATGAACAGACCCCCTAGTGAGACAGTCAACTTACCTCCCTCATTGACAGGTAGACTCAATGTGATAAAATCATACTACCTTGAATTCATTGTTATTTGAGTCTATTCCTATGCCAATCCCCAAAATATTACTTAAAAATTATAATACTGAAACTGGAAATTTTTTGTGCAACAATAAGACTCCAGGAATCTAAAAATGACTACCCTAATCCTAGAATCCGGGGACAAACCACCCCTGAGCTACAACTCATTTCTCAGAACTATACGTCAACAGGCTTGATGGGAACAGCCCCCTGTATGGACACATTGAAAAACCACTCTTAATTACCAAACCACCCCTGCTAACTCATTCAGAACTATACAACCGACTTCTGAAACTCACCACCACTAATACAAACCACCCCTGCTAACTCATTCAGAACTATACAACCGACTTCTGAAACTCACCACCACTAATACAAACCACCCCTGCTAACTCATTCAGAACTATACAACCGACTTCTGAAACTCACCACTCACAGAACTATACAACCGACAAACCACCCCAAACCACCCCTGCTAACTCATTCAGAACTATACAACCGACTTCTGAAACTCACCACCACTAATACAAACCACCCCTGCTAAATCATTCAGAACTATACAACCGACTTCTGAAACTCACCACCATTAATACAAACCACCCCTGCTAACTCATTCAGAACTATACAACCGACTTCTGAAACTCACCACCACCAATACAAACCACCCCTGCTAACTCATTCAGAACTATACAACCGACTTCTGAAACTCACCACCACTAATACAAACCACCCCTGCTAACTCATTCAGAACTATACAACCGACTTCTGAAACTCACCACCACTAATACAAACCACCCCTGCTAACTCATTCAGAACTATACAACCGACTTCTGAAACTCACCACCTCCAATACAAACCACCCCTGCTAACTCATTCAGAACTATACAACCGACTTCTGAAACTCACCACCACTAATACAAACCACCCCTGCTAACTCATTCAGAACTATACAACCGACTTCTGAAACTCACCACCACCAATACAAACCACCCCTGCTAACTCATTCAGAACTATACAACCGACTTCTGAAACTCACCACCACTAATACAAACCAACCCCTGCTAACTCATTCAGAACTATACAACCGACTTCTGAAACTCACCACCACCAATACAAACCACCCCTGCTAACTCATTCAGAACTATACAACCGACTTCTGAAACTCACCACCACTAATACAAACCACCCCTGCTAACTCATTCAGAACTATACAACCGACTTCTGAAACTCACCACCACTAATACAAACCACCCCTGCTAACTCATTCAGAACTATACAACCGACTTCTGAAACTCACCACCACTAATACAAACCACCCCTGCTAACTCATTCAGAACTATACAACCGACTTCTGAAACTCACCACCACTAATACAAACCACCCCTGCTAACTCATTCAGAACTATACAACCGACTTCTGAAACTCACCACCACTAATACAAACCACCCCTGCTAACTCATTCAGAACTATACAACCGACTTCTGAAACTCACCACCACCAATACAAACCACCCCTGCTAACTCATTCAGAACTATACAACCGACTTCTGAAACTCACCACCACCAATACAAACCACCCCTGCTAACTCATTCAGAACTATACAACCGACTTCTGAAACTCACCACCACCTAATACAAACCACCCCTGCTAACTCATTCAGAACTATACAACCGACTTCTGAAACTCACCACCACTAATACAAACCACCCCTGCTAACTCATTCAGAACTATACAACCGACTTCTGAAACTCACCACCACCAATACAAACCACCCCTGCTAACTCATTCAGAACTATACAACCGACTTCTGAAACTCACCACCACTAATACAAACCACCCCTGCTAACTCATTCAGAACTATACAACCGACTTCTGAAACTCACCACCACTAATACAAACCACCCCTGCTAATTCATTCAGAACTATACAAACAACTTCTGCAACTCACCATCTCTAATACAAACCACCCCTGCTTCTGAAACTCACCACCACTAATACAAACCACCCCTAACTCATTCAGAACTATACAACCGACTTCTGAAACTCACCACCACTAATACAAACCACCCCTGCTAACTCATTCAGAACTATACAACCGACTTCTGAAACTCACCACCACTAATACAAACCACCCCTGCTAACTCATTCAGAACTATACAACCGACTTCTGAAACTCACCACCACTAATACAAACCACCCCTGCTAACTCATTCAGAACTATACAACCGACTTCTGAAACTCACCACCTCCAATACAAACCACCCCTGCTAACTCATTCAGAACTATACAACCGACTTCTGAAACTCACCACCACTAATACAAACCACCCCTGCTAACTCATTCAGAACTATACAACCGACTTCTGAAACTCACCACCACTAATACAAACCACCCCTGCTAACTCATTCAGAACTATACAACCGACTTCTGAAACTCACCACCTCTAATACAAACCACCCCTGCTAACTCATTCAGAACTATACAACCGACTTCTGAAACTCACCACCACTAATACAAACCACCCCTGCTAACTCATTCAGAACTATACAACCGACTTCTGAAACTCACCATCACTAATACAAACCACCCCTGCTAACTCATTCAGAAACTATACAACCGACTTCTGAAACTCACCACCACTAATACAAACCACCCCTGCTAACTCATTCAGAACTATACAACCGACTTCTGAAACTCACCACCACTAATACAAACCACCCCTGCTAACTCATTCAGAACTATACAACCGACTTCTGAAACTCACCACCACTAATACAAACCACCCCTGCTAACTCATTCAGAACTATACAACCGACTTCTGAAACTCACCACCACCAATACAAACCACCCCTGCTAACTCATTCAGAACTATACAACCGACTTCTGAAACTCACCACCACTAATACAAACCACCCCTGCTAACTCATTCAGAACTATACAACCGACTTCTGAAACTCACCACCACTAATACAAACCACCCCTGCTAACTCATTCAGAACTATACAACCGACTTCTGAAACTCACCACCACTAATACAAACCACCCCTGCTAACTCATTCAGAACTATACAACCGACTTCTGAAACTCACCACCACCAATACAAACCACCCCTGCTAACTCATTCAGAACTATACAACCGACTTCTGAAACTCACCACTCATTCAGAACTATACAACCGACTTCTGAAACTCACCTAATACAAACCACCCCTGCTAACTCATTCAGAACTATCACTTCTGAACTAATACAAACCCTGCTAACTCATTCAGAACTATACAACCGACTTCTGAAACTCACCACCACTAATACAAACCACCCCTGCTAAATCATTCAGAACTATACAACCGACTTCTGAAACTCACCACCACCAATACAAACCACCCCTGCTAACTCATTCAGAACTATACAACCGACTTCTGAAACTCACCACCACTAATACAAACCACCCCTGCTAACTCATTCAGAACTATACAACCGACTTCTGAAACTCACCACCACTAATACAAACCACCCCTGCTAACTCATTCAGAACTATACAACCGACTTCTGAAACTCACCACCACCAATACAAACCACCCCTGCTAACTCATTCAGAACTATACAACCGACTTCTGAAACTCACCACCACTAATACAAACCACCCCTGCTAACTCATTCAGAACTATACAACCGACTTCTGAAACTCACCACCACCAATACAAACCACCCCTGCTAACTCATTCAGAACTATACAACCGACTTCTGAAACTCACCACCACTAATACAAACCACCCCTGCTAACTCATTCAGAACTATACAACCGACTTCTGAAACTCACCACCACTAATACAAACCACCCCTGCTAACTCATTCAGAACTATACAACCGACTTCTGAAACTCACCACCACCAATACAAACCACCCCTGCTAACTCATTCAGAACTATACAACCGACTTCTGAAACTCACCACCTCTAATACAAACCACCCCTGCTAACTCATTCAGAACTATACAACCGACTTCTGAAACTCACCACCACCAATACAAACCACCCCTGCTAACTCATTCAGAACTATACAACCGACTTCTGAAACTCACCACCACTAATACAAACCACCCCTGCTAACTCTCATTCAGAACTATACAACCGACTTCTGAAACTCACCACCACTAATACAAACCACCCCTGCTAACTCATTCAGAACTATACAACCGACTTCTGAAACTCACCACCACTAATACAAACCACCCCTGCTAACTCATTCAGAACTATACAACCGACTTCTGAAACTCACCACCACTAATACAAACCACCCCTGCTAACTCATTCAGAACTATACAACCGACTTCTGAAACTCACCACCACTAATACAAACCACCCCTGCTAACTCATTCAGAACTATACAACCGACTTCTGAAACTCACCACCACTAATACAAACCACCCCTGCTAACTCATTCAGAACTATACAACCGACTTCTGAAACTCACCACCTCTAATACAAACCACCCCTGCTAACTCATTCAGAACTATACAACCGACTTCTGAAACTCACCACCACTAATACAAACCACCCCTGCTAACTCATTCAGAACTATACAACCGACTTCTGAAACTCACCACCACTAATACAAACCGCCCCTGCTAACTCATTCAGAACTATACAACCGACTTCTGAAACTCACCACCACCATCACAAACCACCCCTGCTAACTCATTCAGAACTATACAACCGACTTCTGAAACTCACCACCACTAATACAAACCACCCCTGCTAACTCATTCAGAACTATACAACCGACTTCTGAAACTTCTGAAACTCACCACCTCCAATACAAACCACCTGCTAACTCATTCAGAACTATACAACCGACTTCTGAAATATACAAACCACCCCTGCTAACTCATTCAGAACTATACAACCGACTTCTGAAACTCACCACCACTAATACAAACCGCCCCTGCTAACTCATTCAGAACTATACAACCGACTTCTGAAACTCACCACCACCAATACAAACCACCCCTGCTAACTCATTCAGAACTATACAACCGACTTCTGAAACTCACCACCACTAATACAAACCACCCCTGCTAACTCATTCAGAACTATACAACCGACTTCTGAAACTCACCACCACTAATACAAACCACCCCTGCTAACTCATTCAGAACTATACAACCGACTTCTGAAACTCACCACCACTAATACAAACCACCCCTGCTAACTCATTCAGAACTATACAACCGACTTCTGAAACTCACCACCACCAATACAAACCACCCCTGCTAACTCATTCAGAACTATACAACCGACTTCTGAAACTCACCACCACTAATACAAACCACCCCTGCTAACTCATTCAGAACTATACAACCGACTTCTGAAACTCACCACCACTAATACAAACCACCCCTGCTAACTCATTCAGAACTATACAACCGACTTCTGAAACTCACCACCACTAATACAAACCACCCCTGCTAACTCATTCAGAACTATACAACCGACTTCTGAAACTCACCACCACTAATACAAACCACCCCTGCTAACTCATTCAGAACTATACAACCGACTTCTGAAACTCACCACCACTAATACAAACCACCCCTGCTAACTCATTCAGAACTATACAACCGACTTCTGAAACTCACCACCAGAACTATACAATACAAACCACCCCTGCTAACTCATTCAGAACTATACAACCGACTTCTGAAACTCACCACCACTAATACAAACCACCCCTGCTAACTCATTCAGAACTATACAACCGACTTCTGAAACTCACCACCACCAATACAAACCACCCCTGCTAACTCATTCAGAACTATACAACCGACTTCTGAAACTCACCACCACTAATACAAACCACCCCTGCTAACTCATTCAGAACTATACAACCGACTTCTGAAACTCACCACCACTAATACAAACCACCCCTGCTAACTCATTCAGAACTATACAACTTCTGACTTCTCAGAAACTCACCACCACTAATACAAACCACCCCTGCTAACTCATTCAGAACTATACAACCGACTTCTGAAACTCACCACCAGAACCAACCGACATTCAGAACTAACAACCACCTTCTGAAACTCACCACCACCAATACAAACCACCCCTGCTAACTCATTCAGAACTATACAACCGACTTCTGAAACTCACCACCACTAATACAAACCACCCCTGCTAACTCATTCAGAACTATACAACCGACTTCTGAAACTCACCACCACCAATACAAACCACCCCTGCTAACTCATTCAGAACTATACAACCGACTTCTGAAACTCACCACCACCAATACAAACCACCCCTGCTAACTCATTCAGAACTATACAACCGACTTCTGAAACTCACCACCACTAATACAAACCACCCCTGCTAACTCATTCAGAACTATACAACCGACTTCTGAAACTCACCACCACTAATACAAACCACCCCTGCTAACTCATTCAGAACTATACAACCGACTTCTGAAACTCACCACCACTAATACAAACCACCCCTGCTAACTCATTCAGAACTATACAACCGACTTCTGAAACTCACCACCACCAATACAAACCACCCCTGCTAACTCATTCAGAACTATACAACCGACTTCTGAAACTCACCACCACCAATACAAACCACCCCTGCTAACTCATTCAGAACTATACAACCGACTTCTGAAACTCACCACCACTAATACAAACCACCCCTGCTAACTCATTCAGAACTATACAACCGACTTCTGAAACTCACCACCACTAATACAAACCACCCCTGCTAACTCATTCAGAACTATACAACCGACTTCTGAAACTCACCACCACCAATACAAACCACCCCTGCTAACTCATTCAGAACTATACAACCGACTTCTGAAACTCACCACCACTAATACAAACCACCCCTGCTAACTCATTCAGAACTATACAACCGACTTCTGAAACTCACCACCACTAATACAAACCACCCCTGCTAACTCATTCAGAACTATACAACCGACTTCTGAAACTCACCACCACCAATACAAACCTCACTGCTAACTCATTCAGAACTATACAATACTTCTGAAACTCAACAATACAAACCACCCCTGCTAACTCATTCAGAACTATACAACCGACTTCTGAAACTCACCACCACCAATACAAACCACCCCTGCTAACTCATTCAGAACTATACAACCGACTTCTGAAACTCACCACCACTAATACAAACCACCCCTGCTAACTCATTCAGAACTATACAACCGACTTCTTAAACTCACCACCACTAATACAAACCGCCCCTGCTAACTCAATCAGAACTATACTAACCGACTTCTGAAACTCACCACCACCAATACAAACCACCCCTGCTAACTCATTCAGAACTATACAACCGACTTCTGAAACTCACCACCACCAATACAAACCACCCCTGCTAACTCATTCAGAACTATACAACCGACTTCTGAAACTCACCACCACTAATACAAACCACCCCTGCTAACTCATTCAGAACTATACAACCGACTTCTGAAACTCACCACCACCAATACAAACCACCCCTGCTAACTCATTCAGAACTATACAACCGACTTCTGAAACTCACCACCAACCGACTTCTGAAACTCACCAATACAAACCACCCCTGCTAACTCATTCAGAACTATACAACCGACTTCTGAAACTCACCACCTCTAATACAAACCACCCCTGCTAACTCTAACTCAGAACTATACAACCGACTTCTGAAACTCACCACCACTAATACAAACCACCCCTGCTAACTCATTCAGAACTATACAACCGACTTCTGAAACTCACCACCACTAATACAAACCACCCCTGCTAACTCATTCAGAACTATACAACCGACTTCTGAAACTCACCACCACCAATACAAACCACCCCTGCTAACTCATTCAGAACTATACAACCGACTTCTGAAACTCACCACCACTAATACAAACCACCCCTGCTAACTCATTCAGAACTATACAACCGACTTCTGAAACTCACCACCACTAATACAAACCACCCCTGCTAACTCATTCAGAACTATACAACCGACTTCTGAAACTCACCACCACCAACACAAACCACCCCTGCTAACTCATTCAGAACTATACAACCGACTTCTGAAACTCACCACCACTAATACAAACCACCCCTGCTAACTCATTCAGAACTATACAACCGACTTCTGAAACTTCACCACCACCAATACAAAACCCCTGCTAACTCATTCAGAACTATACAACCGACTTCTGAAACTCACCACCACTAATACAAACCACCCCTGCTAACTCATTCAGAACTATACAACCGACTTCTGAAACTCACCACCACTAATACAAACCACCCCTGCTAACTCATTCAGAACTATACAACCGACTTCTGAAACTCACCACCACTTCCAATACAAACCACCCCTGCTAACTCATTCAGAACTATACAACCGACTTCTGAAACTCACCACCGACCAATACAAACCAAACCACCCTGCTAACTCATTCAGAACTATACAACCGACTTCTGAAACTCACCACCACTAATACAAACCACCCCTGCTAACTCATTCAGAACTATACAACCGACTTCTGAAACTCACCACCACTAATACAAACCACCCCTGCTAACTCATTCAGAACTATACAACCGACTTCTGAAACTCACCACCACTAATACAAACCACCCCTGCTAACTCATTCAGAACTATACAACCGACTTCTGAAACTCACCACCACTAATACAAACCACCCCTGCTAACTCATTCAGAACTATACAACCGACTTCTGAAACTCACCACCACTAATACAAACCACCCCTGCTAACTCATTCAGAACTATACAACCGACTTCTGAAACTCACCACCACTAATACAAACCACCCCTGCTAACTCATTCAGAACTATACAACCGACTTCTGAAACTCACCACCACTAATACAAACCACCCCTGCTAACTCATTCAGAACTATACAACCGACTTCTGAAACTCACCACCACTAATACAAACCACCCCTGCTAACTCATTCAGAACTATACAACCGACTTCTGAAACTCACCACCACTAATACAAACCACCCCTGCTAACTCATTCAGAACTATACAACCGACTTCTGAAACTCACCACCACCAATACAAACCACCCCTGCTAACTCATTCAGAACTATACAACCGACTTCTGAAACTCACCACCACTAATACAAACCACCCCTGCTAACTCATTCAGAACTATACAACCGACTTCTGAAACTCACCACCACTAATACAAACCACCCCTGCTAACTCATTCAGAACTATACAACCGACTTCTGAAACTCACCACCACCAATACAAACCACCCCTGCTAACTCATTCAGAACTATACAACCGACTTCTGAAACTCACCACCACTAATACAAACCACCCCTGCTAACTCATTCAGAACTATACAACCGACTTCTGAAACTCACCACCACCAATACAAACCACCCCTGCTAACTCATTCAGAACTATACAACCGACTTCTGAAACTCACCACCACTAATACAAACCACCCCTGCTAACTCATTCAGAACTATACAACCGACTTCTGAAACTCACCACCACCAATACAAACCACCCCTGCTAACTCATTCAGAACTATACAACCGACTTCTGAAACTCACCACCACTAATACAAACCACCCCTGCTAACTCATTCAGAACTATACAACCGACTTCTGAAACTCACCACCACCAATACAAACCACCCCTGCTAACTCATTCAGAACTATACAACCGACTTCTGAAACTCACCACCACTAATACAAACCACCCCTGCTAACTCATTCAGAACTATACAACCGACTTCTGAAACTCACCACCACCAATACAAACCACCCCTGCTAACTCATTCAGAACTATACAACCGACTTCTGAAACTCACCACCACTAATACAAACCACCCCTGCTAACTCATTCAGAACTATACAACCGACTTCTGAAACTCACCACCACCAATACAAACCACCCCTGCTAACTCATTCAGAACTATACAACCGACTTCTGAAACTCACCACCACTAATACAAACCACCCCTGCTAACTCATTCAGAACTATACAACCGACTTCTGAAACTCACCACCACTAATACAAACCACCCCTGCTAACTCATTCAGAACTATACAACCGACTTCTGAAACTCACCACCACCAATACAAACCACCCCTGCTAACTCATTCAGAACTATACAACCGACTTCTGAAACTCACCACCACCAATACAAACCACCCCTGCTAACTCATTCAGAACTATACAACCGACTTCTGAAACTCACCACCACTAATACAAACCACCCCTGCTAACTCATTCAGAACTATACAACCGACTTCTGAAACTCACCACCACTAATACAAACCACCCCTGCTAACTCATTCAGAACTATACAACCGACTTCTGAAACTCACCACCACTAATACAAACCACCCCTGCTAACTCATTCAGAACTATACAACCGACTTCTGAAACTCACCACCACTAATACAAACCACCCCTGCTAACTCATTCAGAACTATACAACCGACTTCTGAAACTCACCACCACCAATACAAACCACTAATACAAACCAACCGACCCTGCTAACTCATTCAGAACTATACAACCGACTTCTGAAACTCACCACCACCAATACAAACCACCCCTGCTAACTCATTCAGAACTATACAACCGACTTCTGAAACTCACCACCACTAATACAAACCACCCCTGCTAACTCATTCAGAACTATACAACCGACTTCTGAAACTCACCACCACTAATACAAACCACCCCTGCTAACTCATTCAGAACTATACAACCGACTTCTGAAACTCACCACCACCAATACAAACCACCCCTGCTAACTCATTCAGAACTATACAACCGACTTCTGAAACTCACCACCACCAATACAAACCACCCCTGCTAACTCATTCAGAACTATACAACCGACTTCTGAAACTCACCACCACCTAATACAAACCACCCCTGCTAACTCATTCAGAACTATACAACCGACTTCTGAAACTCACCACCACTAATACAAACCACCCCTGCTAACTCATTCAGAACTATACAACCGACTTCTGAAACTCACCACCACTAATACAAACCACCCCTGCTAACTCATTCAGAACTATACAACCGACTTCTGAAACTCACCACCACTAATACAAACCACCCCTGCTAACTCATTCAGAACTATACAACCGACTTCTGAAACTCACCACCACCAATACAAACCACCCCTGCTAACTCATTCAGAACTATACAACCGACTTCTGAAACTCACCACCACTAATACAAACCACCCCTGCTAACTCATTCAGAACTATACAACCGACTTCTGAAACTCACCACCACTAATACAAACCACCCCTGCTAACTCATTCAGAACTATACAACCGACTTCTGAAACTCACCACCACTAATACAAACCACCCCTGCTAACTCATTCAGAACTATACAACCGACTTCTGAAACTCACCACCACTAATACAAACCACCCCTGCTAACTCATTCAGAACTATACAACCGACTTCTGAAACTCACCACCACTAATACAAACCACCCCTGCTAACTCATTCAGAACTATACAACCGACTTCTGAAACTCACCACCACTAATACAAACCACCCCTGCTAACTCATTCAGAACTATACAACCGACTTCTGAAACTCACCACCACTAATACAAACCACCCCTGCTAACTCATTCAGAACTATACAACCGACTTCTGAAACTCACCACCACTAATACAAACCGCCCCTGCTAACTCATTCAGAACTATACAACCGACTTCTGAAACTCACCACCACTAATACAAACCACCCCTGCTAACTCATTCAGAACTATACAACCGACTTCTGAAACTCACCACCACTAATACAAACCACCCCTGCTAACTCATTCAGAACTATACAACCGACTTCTGAAACTCACCACCACTAATACAAACCACCCCTGCTAACTCATTCAGAACTATACAACCGACTTCTGAAACTCACCACCACTAATACAAACCACCCCTGCTAACTCATTCAGAACTATACAACCGACTTCTGAAACTCACCACCACTAATACAAACCACCCCTGCTAACTCATTCAGAACTATACAACCGACTTCTGAAACTCACCACCACTAATACAAACCACCCCTGCTAACTCATTCAGAACTATACAACCGACTTCTGAAACTCACCACCACTAATACAAACCACCCCTGCTAACTCATTCAGAACTATACAACCGACTTCTGAAACTCACCACCACCAATACAAACCACCCCTGCTAACTCATTCAGAACTATACAACCGACTTCTGAAACTCACCACCACCAATACAAACCACCCCTGCTAACTCATTCAGAACTATACAACCGACTTCTGAAACTCACCACCACCAATACAAACCACCCCTGCTAACTCATTCAGAACTATACAACCGACTTCTGAAACTCACCACCACTAATACAAACCACCCCTGCTAACTCATTCAGAACTATACAACCGACTTCTGAAACTCACCACCACTAATACAAACCACCCCTGCTAACTCATTCAGAACTATACAACCGACTTCTGAAACTCACCACCACTAATACAAACCACCCCTGCTAACTCATTCAGAACTATACAACCGACTTCTGAAACTCACCACCACTAATACAAACCACCCCTGCTAACTCATTCAGAACTATACAACCGACTTCTGAAACTCACCACCACTAATACAAACCACCCCTGCTAACTCATTCAGAACTATACATCCGACTTCAGAAACTCACCACCTCCAACACAAACCACCCCTGCTAACTCATTCAGAACTATACAACCGACTTCTGAAACTCACCACCACCAATACAAACCACCCCTGCTAACTCATTCAGAACTATACAACCGACTTCTGAAACTCACCACCACTAATACAAACCACCCCTGCTAACTCATTCAGAACTATACAACCGACTTCTGAAACTCACCACCACTAATACAAACCACCCCTGCTAACTCATTCAGAACTATACAACCGACTTCTGAAACTCACCACCACTAATACAAACCACCCCTGCTAACTCATTCAGAACTATACAACCGACTTCTGAAACTCACCACCACTAATACAAACCACCCCTGCTAACTCATTCAGAACTATACAACCGACTTCTGAAACTCACCACCTCCAATACAAACCACCCCTGCTAACTCATTCAGAACTATACAACCGACTTCTGAAACTCACCACCACCAATACAAACCACCCCCCCTAACTCTAACTCATTCTAAGAAACTATACAACTGTCAGAACTATACAACTTCTGAAACTCACCACCACTAATACAAACCCAAGCTTCCTACCTTCCCTGCTAAATCTTCAGAAGCTGATACAAACAGGCTTTCCGAACTCACACATCTCCGTAGGAGCCTGATAAGAAATGGCCCTTCCTCTCATACTATTGTATTCACCCTTGGAATAACCAGGCACCCTGCATCCTGAGATCTAAGATTCCTCTTAGGAATGTATGGAATCAGCAGCTCTTGTAAATAACTGGGTGCTAATCCATTACGGGCTTTATAAGTTAAAAATAAAGCCTTAAAATCAATTCAAAACTGCACAGGAAGCCAGTATGAGGAGGCCAAGACAGGAGTGATATGTTCACCATTTCTGGTTTTAGTTAGAATTCTTGCAGCAGCATTCTGAATAAGCTTCAAGCGAGACACCAAATACTTTGGAATCCCAGAAAAGCAGTGCATTACAATAGCCGACTCTCGATGAAACAAAGGCATGCATTAACCTCTCAGCTTCAGACACAGAAATAATAGATCGAAGTTTAGCTCTATTTCTCAATGATGAAAAGATGCTTTGGTAATTTTCCTAATATGGGACTTGAATGATAGAACAGGATTTAGTTCTGAGGAATGGCTGCTAAGTTCTATTTTATATAAATCAATATTTTTTAATTGGTGCTGTTTTTAACTGGGGGCTGATGTGGCCACAGTGAACATGCCTAGTCTTGTTTTGCTTGTTCTCACATTCTACTGCATCTATTCCTTCCTGGTACCAAATCCTTTCCTGAGCTGTAGATCTACTTCACTCTAATGGAAGGCTTCCCAAAGGTTTGTTCAATGAGGGCCACTTAACAGGTGGAACACTGGACACCTATATTAAACACCAATTTGTGCACCAAGTAAGTGTTGGTGCAGCATAAAGAAACAACCACAAACCAATTAAAGGGGAAAATAAATACTTCTTGGCCAAGAAAAAAATGTCACCCCTTTATGAATTTATAGTTCTTTTACTAACAGTCATCTGTTCTGTGCTTTGCTGGTTCCATGGTGACTGATTGTAATGTTTCTGAACCTGTTTTTTTCTGTTTTTCTTCTGTTAAAAAGCCTAAAGCCAGTGGAGTAGCGACCTAGCTTGAAACCGGTTTAAAATAGGCTTAAAATAAAGAATCCTTTGAAGGATTAGTCAAGGAAGCATTAATCTATAACCACATATAGCTTTTTTTTCTGGACTGCTGTGTTTTTTATTGTAACAAAGGATTGTTTTCTGGATTTTAAAAGGACGTTTTTCTACCATTTTCTCTTTTGGAATATTTTTTTTCATTGGACTTCTGCTTTTGGCCCACTAACTGGATTTTTGCTGGTTGATCTTGGCAAGATTCCCTTAAATTTTTCTAACTCATTGCAACTTGACTATATGTTGGTAGATTTGGAAACATTCTATATTCATTGAGTGTTGTTCCCTTACAAAAATGCAGTTTTAAACTGTTTGTTTTCATGTATTTCTGTAATAAGGGATAGGCCATTTATTTGTATCACGCTTGTGTGTTATTTAACTTCTTTATTGTACACGTTTAATTTAGTTTTATTATTAATGTAATAATTGATGTACAGCATTATCAACAGATTAAAGCAAGGCAAACTGCCCAATAATGCCATTATCGTGCTGAATAAATCAGTATTTTTGGTATTTAGGAGGTTGTGTGGTCCAGTGGTTAAAGAAACAGCTTATAACCAGGAAGTCTCTAGTTCAAATCCCAGCTCACCCACTAACTCAATGTGTGACACTGAGCAAGTCACTTGACCTCCTTGTGTTGCTGTTTTGGTGAGACATTGTTGTAAGTGACTCTGCAGCTGATGCACAGTTCACACACCCTAGTCTTGTAAAGCACTTTGTGATGGTAGTCCACTACGAAAGGTGCCATATAAAACATTTTATGAAAGCTAATTTTATTTTTGCAAGGGACTGTGAATTGTTGCAAATCACTTTTGTGAAATGGGCCCCAGGATAGGGGTCTGGCCCAATGTGTTACTTGCAGGAACGAGGGGCTCAGGATACAGAAAGCTGAAGTTTAAGCGCAGGTGCACACATTTATTAAACAAAGAAAAGTAAAACAAGGGCACGGGGGCCAAAATAAAAGGGTCAAACAAAATAACACTGAACATAAAGACTGTTGTCAGGCTGGGCATTCCCTTTCACTGAACAGAAAAAAGGTTTTCTCCCAGTTAGAACTCAATTACCTAACTGGGGAATAACCACATCTGTGATTGTTGGCAGGGGCAGACTCATCCATGCCAACCTTACATTCCCCCACACACTATAAGTTTTCATTCAAAATCCACCCGCAAGTGCAGTGGTACCACAAATAATATAACTGTGCTTCCATTGAAGAATGGCCATGTGGACAATTACTCTTCACTGCACCCTGCACAGTCCTTCAGCAGTAATTAAGTCATATTTGGGTACCACTGTACCTGTTTTTTATTAGGAATTCATGAATAAATGTGTACTTAAATATGTTGTTACAGAATATGTACTACATTTCAATTATATTTGAAAATTATATCACAATGCATACTTAAATCTATTTTTCCAGGGGATGTAATATATGTATATGTGTACTATACTACACAATGTATACTTAAATATGTTGTTATAAAACTAAATGATAAATAAAGTGCCTATAGAAAGGCTACACCCCCTTTCAAAATATTCACCTTTGGTTGCATTATAGCCTGGAAATAAAATGCATTAAAATAGTTTTTATTTCATTTATCACACATCCTATCCCACAACTTGCAAGTGAAAAAAATATTCTAGAAATTTGTAGAACATTAATTAAAAATAAAAACTGAAATAGCTTGGTTGGATAAGTGTCCACCCCCCTTGTAATAGCAATCCTAAATTAACTCAGGTGTAACCAATCACCTTCAAAATCACAAACATTGCAAGAGCTACAGGCTTTTATGGCCAAGAATGGTCAAAGTGGGCATGTGACAACAATATCCCAAGCACTCCACAACTCTGGCCTGTATGAAGGGTGGCAAGATGGAAGCCATTACTCAAGAAAGCCCACCTTGAATCCCGTCTAAAGTATACAAAAAAAACACTCAGGAGATTCTGTAGTCATGTGGCGAAAAGTTTTCTGGTCTGATGAAACTAAAATGGAACTCCTGGCCTAAATGCAAAGCGTTATGTTTGGCGCAAACCCAACACAGCGCACCACCCAAAGAACACCATCTCTGCTTCCCAGCGACAGCGAGTGGGAGAAGTACAGGTGTGGAAAAGTACAGAGCGGTTTAGAAGCAGTTTGAAAGCAGGTAGACAGCTGCAGAAGAAACTAAACTTCAAAAAAAAAAAACCCTCAACATGGTCTTCAAGCCAGTAATCTGTGACACCTGCTTGATGTGGGAAATCCGAGAAAACCCAGCGGAGCTAAACCAAGTGTGCGTAAAGTGCAGCGCGATCCAGGACTTGCATAAACTAGTAAGTATGCTAGAAATGGAGCTGGAAGAAGTGCGACAGCAACAGGATCTTGAGGAACTGGCACACCCACAATTCATGGAAGTCTGCATCACCCCTAACAGACTGAAAGCCACCAGGGAGATAGAAGGTCAGAACAGCTGGGTTCAGGTAGGCAGAAGCAGGGAAAAAAAGAAACTTCCTCAAACACAACCACCAGAAATCAAAACAACCAACAGATTTGAGTCACTTCAGAATTTTGATGAGCAGAACCAACAACAAGAGAATGAAAGGAACAACATCCAGGACCCTATTGACAGTGGTGACCAGACAGCAAAAAGAAGGGAGGTCATGATTGTTGGGGACTCCATATTGAGAAACACAGCAAGTTCAATTCGCAGTTTGGACCCCCTTACTACAACAGTGTGCTGCCATCCGGGAGCCTCGGTCAAGCACATCACTGAGAACATGGACAGGCTCCCAGAACGAACAGGAGACGACCCAGTAGTAGTCGTCCAGATCAATACAAACAACATTTGCAAAACAAATTCAGAGAGCTAGGAAGGAAATTAAAAGAGAAAACCAAAACTGTGGTATTTTCTGGTATACTACCGGCACCTTGCAAAGGACCATATGGACAGCTGGAAATAATTAATCAAAACGCATGGCTGAAGACGTGGTGCACACGGGAAGGCTTCACCTATCTTGATCATTGGACCACATTCTACAACGAGGGCTATCTGTATAGACGGGACGGACTGCATTTAAACAACAAGGGAACCAGTCTACTTGGAGAAAAGATCCTCGAGCAGGTTCAGAAGCATTTAAACAAGAAAGGAAGGGGGGAGAAATCAACAAAAAAACAGAAGGGAGACCGCATCAAAACAAGAACAACAACTCAGGTAAGACAACCATTAAATGTATTTATCTAAATGCTAGAAGTATCAGAAACAAAATTCTAGAACTTGAAGCTACTGCACTAACAAGTAACTATGATGCGACAGGTGTTACAGAAACTTGGTTGTCTGAGAGTGATGGGGACGAATATAATATTTGTGGGTATACACTGTATAGGAAAGACAGGCAGGACAGAAGAGGAGGAGGGGTAGCGCTATACATAAAAACAGTCTTGAAGCCCAGGTGTTAAACCTGGACAAAGAAAATAAAGCCGAATCAATATGGGTCAGAATAACGGACAAAAATTCAAAGGGCATAATAATAGGAGCATGCTATAGACCGCCAGATTCAGACAGTGAGCAAAATAATCTGTTATACAATGACATTAGAAATGCGTGTAGCAAAGGAGAAGCCATACTAATGGGGGATTTCAACTTCCCCCATATAAAATGGGAAAACCCGGTGGGTAGCACGAAGGATGAAATTGAAATGGTGGAAATGACAAATGACTGCTTCCTAATACAATTTGTCAAGGCACCGACTAGAGGGGAGGCATGCCTTGATTTAGTCTTTTCAAATAACGAAGACAGAATAACTAAAACAGAGGTCAGAGAACCACTGGCAAACTCAGACCACAACATGGTCTCA
Source organism: Polyodon spathula (assembly GCF_017654505.1). NCBI lineage: Eukaryota > Metazoa > Chordata > Actinopteri > Acipenseriformes > Polyodontidae > Polyodon > Polyodon spathula. The sequence goes on from NC_054544.1 coordinate 47,118,012, forward strand.
TTTGAAGTGTTTTTTAAAACCCCAAAAGTAATGACTAAAGCTAAGGTTTACAATTTTAGAAAAGCAAACTATGAAGGTATGAAACAGAGACTAACAGAAGTAGATTGGAGTAAAATAGAGAAAACACCCACAGAAGAAGGATGGTTGTTCTTCAAAAATGTAGTACTAGAGGCGCAAAACAATTACATCCCTAAAGTAGACAAATCTAAATGTAAAACTAAATTGCCAAAATGGTTTAATAGAGCAATTAAAAAAAATATTCAGCGAAAAAAGGCACTTTACAGAGCACTAAAAAAGGACCAAAAAGAAAGTACGCAGAAAGAGTACACGGAACTGCAAACGCAAGTCAAAAAGGAAGTTAGAAAGGCCAAGAGAGAAATAGAAATGAACATTGCTAAGGGAGCTAAAACCAATTCCAAAATGTCTTTCCAATATTACAACAGCAAAAGAACATTCAAACAAGAGATTACATGTTTAAGAGATACAAATGGCAAAATCGTAGATGAAGAAAAAAAAATAGCAAATATATTAAATGATTACTTTTCACAAGTTTTTACAAAGGAAGATACTGACAACATGCCCCACATGTCATCCAGTTCCTATCCAGTTTTAAATAACTTTAGCATAACTGAGGCAGAGGTGTTAAAGGGACTAGGAGCTCTTAAAATAAACAAATCCCCTGGGCCGGATGAGATCCTCCCAGTAGTACTCAAAGAAATGAAAGAAGTAATTTACAAACCGCTAACCAAGATCATGCAGCAGTCTCTTGACACAGGGGTGGTACCGACAGACTGGAAAATTGCAAACGTAATACCGATCCACAAAAAGGGAAACAAAACTGAACCAGGTAACTACAGACCAGTAAGCCTGACTTCTATTATATGCAAACTTATGGAAACTATAATAAGAGCCAAAATGGAAAATTACCTATATGGTAACAGAGTACTGGGAGACAGTCAACATGGTTTTAGGAAAGGGAGATCGTGTCTAACTAACTTGCTTGATTTTTTTGAGGATGCAACATCGATAATGCATAATTGCAAAGCATATGACATGGTTTATTTAGATTTCCAGAAAGCTTTTGACAAAGTCCCGCACAAAAGATTAATTCTCAAACTGAACGCAGTTGGGATTCAAGGAAACACATGTACATGGATTAGGGAGTGGTTAACATGTAGAAAACAGAAAGTACTGATTAGAGGAAAAACCTCAGAATGGAGTGTGGTAACCAGCGGTGTACCACAGGGATCAGTATTAGGTCCTCTGCTATTCCTAATCTACATTAATGATTTAGATTCTGGTATAGTAAGCAAACTTGTTAAATTTGCAGACAACACAAAAGTAGGAGGAGTGGCAAACACTGTTGCAGCAGCAAAGGTCATTCAAAATGATCTAGACAAGATTCAGAACTGGGCTGACACATGGCAAATGACATTTAATAGAGAAAAGTGTAAGGTACTGCAAGCAGGAAATAAAAATGTACATTATAAATATCATATGGGAGATACTGAAATTGGAGAAGGAATCTATGAAAGAGAATAAAAAAGTGCAAAGAAGAGCGACCAGAATTATTCCGGGCTTAAAAGGCATGTCATATGCAGACAGGCTAAAGAATTGAATCTGTTCAGTCTTGAACAAAGAAGACTACGTGGCGACCTAATTCAAGCATTCACAATTCTAAAAGGTATTGACAGTGTCGACCCAAGGGACTTTTTCAGCCTGAAAAAAGAAACAAGGACCAGGGGTCACAAATGGAGATTAGACAAAGGGGCATTCAGAACAGAAAATAGGAGGCACTTTTTTACACAGAGAATCGTGAGGGTCTGGAATCAACTCTCCAGTAATGTTGTTGAAGCTGACGCCCTGGGATCCTTCAAGTAGCTGCTTGATGAGATTCTGGGATCAAAAAGCTACTAACAACCAAACGAGCAAGATGGGCCGAATGGCCTCCTCTCGTTTGTAAACTTTCTTATGTTCTTATGTCTTACTGTGAAGCATGCTGGTGGCAGCATCATGTTATGGGGATGTTTCTCATCAGCAGGGACTGGGGCACTTATCAGGATAGAAAGGAAAATGAATGGAGCAAAGTACAGAGAAGTCCTTGAGGAAAACTACTGCCCTCTGCAAGAAAGCTGAAACTGGGACGGAAGTTCACCTTTCAGCATGACAACGACCCAAAGCACACAGCCAAAGCTACACTGGAGTGGCTAAGGAACTAAAAGGTAAATGGGCTTGAGTGGCCCAGTCAGAGCACTGACCTAAATCCAATCAAAAATCTGTGGCATGACTTGAATGCTCCCCAAGGAGCTTGACAGAGCTTGAACAGTTTTGTAAAGAAGAATGGTCAAATGTTGCTAAATCTAGTTGTGCAAAATTGGTAGAGGCCGATCCCAGCAGGCTCACAGCTGCAATTGCTGCTAACTGCGATGTGGGAAAAGGTTTTGTGGTCAGATGAAACCAAGATAGAGCTTTTTGGCCAAAACTCAAAGCACTATGTGTGGCGCAAACCATATTTGTAGTCATTAAAGTATATAAATTATGTATTAAAATAAAAATGCATATGAGGCAAGCTCAGAATGTATTTCAAATATATTCGAATGTGTGAGTGATACATTTTTTTTGGCAATGAGTTAAGGTAACATTACCTCCGACGTGGATACACTCTTCCTTGTGCCAGCCGTTCCAGGCCTTGAGCTTGCAGGACTTGCTGCAGTAATACACCTCTCGGCAGCGGCTGCATGGCACCAGATGCACCCCCACTGAGCGCCCACACAGGTAACAGTACCTGAAGAGAGGCCTCCTGAGGAGAAGCAGATGGAGTCAGGGACAGGCGCTCTGCGCAGTACCATAGAGTGCAGGAGAGGCACACAGAGTCAGCGACAGCACCTTTGCACAGTACCATAGAGTGCAGGAGAGTCACACAGAGTCACTGGTGAAGCATCTCTGCACTGTATCATAGAGTGCAGGAGAAGCACATAGAGTCAGAGACAGCAGCTCTGCATAGTGCCAAAGAGTGCAGGTGAGGCACACGGAGCCACTGATCAAGCAGCTCTGCACAGTACCTGCATGGGAGGAAAGGGGTAATATTTGGGGTCTACTGCACTTCACACAAATTGCTCATCAAAACCTTTTGCATGTCTTTACACTTATGAAAGTCTAGTTAACTGTGTTGACTTTGCATTCAGTTCTATTGGATATCGCCTCACCTTATCAATGGAGCCCTGGCCCTGGTTTGACCTTGGATGCTGGTGGGGAAAATAAAATGTCAGTCAGTACCATATATGTGTCTGTTGTGAAAGAGTACAAACACCCTGACCTCACCCCACAAAAAAAATTAAATATCGACTTTAATTTGTACATATATCTAGAACCCCGATTCCTCCGTATACACGACTCTAATACTCTCAAAACCTTCTCACTAGAGCCCAGATTCCTCTGTATATCCGACTCTAATACTCTCAACAACTTGTCTCAACAGGAATGTCCTGAAAGTTTCAACACAACTGGATAAGTGGTGGATTTCGATTAGTAATTGTTTATGTTATGCAAAAAGACCTCAGTCTGTCTAATTTGTTTGTTACTAGTTTTATATCCTGAACCGTTTTTAAAAAGGATTCTGATACTCTCAAAAGCATTTTGTAAATATTGAATAATAATAATACAAAAATGAATAATTATGTATCTTTAAGGGTTTCAAAATGGTTATGTTTTATTGGACCACAACAATAAATCAAACAAGCAGAGAGAATCATAGAATGCAGCTGTGTACCAAATCTGAAGACCTCAAAGGGGTTAAAACCATCGACACCTGGAATTAAACATGATAGATATAATCAAAGAAACTGTCACATGACCCTAAAACCCTTCCTCCCTTGTACAAGGTGCAAGCACCTTTTTGAGTGAAAGGTGTATGTGGCAGAGATGCGTGGCTCTGATACAACCAGCTTAGTGTCTTTGAGGTTTCCACACTGATGATGGGAATGAGAATGTAGAGGTGGGAGCCCAGCTAACAAGGGTTACGTTTTTTGCAGGTATCACACCCTAAGACTGTCAAACACACACACACACAGACACACACACACACACACACACACACACACCTGTGATGTGCAGAATGGATAAAATATCCTGTGACCCAGTGAGAGCAAAGCCTGACCAAGACTGTCACTCCTGCTGGAAGCATGACAATTTTTGGGATACAAATTGAACATTTGTGAAACTGCATTAATGTTAAAATATTATAATAACTGTACTGTGTTTTAAAGGCTATAGAGTCAGCAGAAAAATGAATGCAGAAATAGGAAAGCAGGCAATTATTTAGTGTTCGAGGAAAGCATGTCTGTGTGCCTTTGTTATATGCGGCTTTGCTTATTAGTTCTTGAAAACTGGCCAGACTTAAGACATGGGCCTCCCTTACCTAAGAGCTACTAGTGCAGACGCCTGCATTAAGCTTGGGAGGAGAGAACTAATATGTTTGGTTAAATTGAAATAGAACATTTGAACTAACATAACATAAACACTTACTTTTTTAAGGTTCTGATTCAGGCTAAGGTTTAAGGTTTTGATGTAGGTTATGACTTCATTTAACAACCTGGAGCTGGTGCATGGACCTGTGAGCCCTTCTTGGTAGATTTACTGAGACGGGCCCCTTGTCTCTGCCAGTCTAAAGCAAAGCAGCACTATGATTTCCATTACAAGAGAGTAGGTGTTAAAAACTTCATGCTGATATTGGCCTCAGTTCTCGCCAAAATAAGCGCCAACTAAGACATAGTTTCTTTTACTGTAAACTAATGTGATCAATCCGAGTTTCCTTTCATCCAATGATGTAGATATCCTTCTGCCTGTGTTGATGGCTGAAGTCTAATGCTGGCTCCAGTGATCAGCCTGTTTTGCCTCCCTGGTGCATCAGCACACACAATGGCTGCAATGCTGGCTCCAGGGATCAACCACAGTGCGGCCTCCTTAGCGCATCAGCATGACAACCGTCTGGACTGAGCTGAGTAGGGTACTTCTCTCCGGGGTCTTCAAGTGGGCACCTTCCATACTTGGTGTTTTGCTGACTGCACCTTAAGAGGGCTTGGCAGTGATTCTGGCATCTTAGGATCACCCCCCTCTGTCCCCCACTCAGCTAAGCCGAGCTTACTTACCTTCTTAAATCAAGGTTGCTTTCTTTCTACAATGCTTTAGCTCCCCAACCAGAATATTTTCGTCTAAACCAGAGCCAGTTGCTGCTCCTCTCTGCTGCTTCAGATAAGTTCTTCACTCTTGTAATGGAAATCACAATGCTGCTTTGCTTTAGACTGACAGAGACAAGGGACCCATCTCAATAAATCTACTAAGAAGGGCTCGCAGGTCCATGCACCAGCTCCAGGTTGTTAAATGAAGTCATAACCTACATCAACTCTCGACCACTGAATCCAATACCTCTGAGAAACCGGGTTGTGGAGTGTGCCACAAATCCTGGACAACCCACCTCCACTGGGTAAACCTGGACTCTCCATCCGCACTGTTCCACTTCAGCAGTCAGTTGAGCGTACTAAAGTTTCTTCCTTTCAGACACCTCATCCACAGCATTCTCTCTTGGCACTGTTAACTCTACCAGGTGAACAAGGTGTGCTGATCCAGACCACACGGCAATATCAGGTCGAAGGTTAGTGGTGGCAATCTCAGGTGGGAAAACAAGCCGTTGTCCAACATCTGCCCTCATTTCCCAGTCTCTAGCAGCTTCCAGTCTCTAGCAGCTTCCAGTTGTCTTAGACAAGTTTTGTTTTTAATACATTTTCTTGGTGGTTGCTTCTCTGGGCGGAGGAATGTTGTTCTTCGTGTGTCATATATTGCTGCAATTGGTGGCAACACACTGGTCTTCAAAATGCTAAGGCCAAACATTGCAGCACATGGTCATGATGTGGAGTTGGTTCCAGACCCTCACAATTCTCTGTGTAAAAAAGTGCCTCCTATTTTCTGTTTGAATGCCCCTTTGTCTAATCTCCATTTGTGACCCCTGGTCCTTGTTTCTTTTTTCAGGTCGGAAAAGTCCCTTGGGTCGACATTGTCAATACCTTTTAGAATTTTAAATGCTTCAATCAGGTCACTGCGTAGTCTTCTTTGTTCAAGACTGAATAGATTCTTTTAGCCTGTCTGCATATGACATGCCTTTCAAACCAGGAATAATTCTGGTGCCTCTTCTTTGTACTCTTTATAGAGCAGCAATATCCTTAGGCCCAGGAGATGACGCCTTTTTCACAGCTTGCTCTACTTCTTTCCACTTAGGTGTGCAGTCCTCCATTTGGTATTTTGGTGCATTAATAGGTGGGATGTCTGAAGGAATCGACATAGGCTCCTGCCTTTTTGAATCTGTGTGCATTTCCTCGAGATATCTCTCCAGCTCAGACCTAGTTGCTTTAGGTGTGCCATTTTCTCCCTCGTGAATAACTTCTTTGCAAATTTGAAAGGTCTTTATAAAAGTTAGTTCTCGCACGCTCTTTCTTTTTGCAGTGTTTCTGTAGGCGCTCAGCTCTGTGCAATGTTGCAAGCTCGCTTCCATATGGGTAAATGGTATCCCCAAATTTATCCAGCTTCTTTTCAACTTTTCCACCTAACCTTTCAATGCAAAACAAAGATCTGTGTTCACTGTGTCCCACACTGTTTTCTCACAAGCTCTTGGCCATTTAACTCCAGCCTTCTGCCCATTGAGGTTCTTTTCTCTCTTACGCTGGTTCATCTGACCGGGATCACAAGGATCATTAGGTTCATCACTAGTTGTTTTTATGCAAGCCCCCCTCTCATCTATGACAGGGGTGCTAATGTCCTGCGAACTGTGGTTTGCTTCCTGTCACTGGATTTCATTCAACTGACTTGACTGACTTTGTAAAAGGTACTGATCAATGCGAGGCCCTTGTCCCTTCTCCCTCAAGCATTTCATTCTCCCTTGATGATTCTTCAAACCCCTAGCAGTTGTCACTTTTCTCCAGCCGCAGACACAAACCTGGAGCTCCATGTCTTTGCTAACTGCACATCTCGAGCTAGTCCTTTGCAAATTACCCTCCGTTCTCATATCCATTTCCTTTCCTAAGTCGTTAACCATGTTGTCAAACCTTGAATCATCTTCCACCCCAGCTCTCGCAGAGTATTTTTCTCTTTAATTTCTTAGAAGCCTTGGTTGTATGTCTCCAGCATCCTGTTTCATTTGCAGATAAATTAATCTTGGCATCCAAAGCTGGATTTACTAGTCAGCTGCTGTCTTCAATTCAAAGTTGTTACTCTGTATAATCCTGTATATTCAGGAACGAAAGGTACCTTATGGTACAAGAAAAACAGAGTTAATGGTCTGATGTCCATTACCTCATAATGTTAGCTATAAAATTAATAAGAGCTTGGTAGTGAGAATTAGGATGCAGGCTTCTCCTTATCAGTAGAGATAGCGTTCTGAGTAGTCTCTTGAATCTAGCGATGGTATGACTTTATGCACTGAATTTGGAAAAGTGCTTACGGTCGAGTGTCTTATTATTGTAATGCACTTTTTTCTGGTGTCCCAAACCGTGTGTTATTCTGCTTGCAGCTTTTTCAGAATCCTGCCACTAGAATTCTGACTAAAACCAGGAAAAGTTATCATATTACCCTTGTTTGGCCTCTTTACACTGGCTCCCTGTGCAGTATAGAATTGATTTTAAGATTTTGCTGTTAATTTACAAGGCTAATGGATTAGCACCTAATTATTTGCAGGGGTTACTGACCCTGTATTTTCTAAACCACAGTAATGCGATCCAAGTCATCTCAAAAAGCTCTGCAAATGTCCGTGATATTCTCTGAGCGCTGGATGCAGAAGCAGCTATCTTCTTTGTTTATGTCCGTGTTATCTCTGTGGTGCATGGAGCTTTCAGATACACCCTTTTTTCGGCTTCATTCGGCTCCTATAGGTTTTATTCCACCATTGACAGGTTATCTCAACTTTTTCCAGATAAAAAACCACTAGAGACCTGTGCTTTATGTCTTTTTGATGATGTCAGACAGGGTCCGACATTGGACTGGAAAGGGAAAATTGCCCTGGTCTGACATAGGACCACAAAAGGTTAAAATACCTTGTGTGAATGCGTGACTGTCAGTTAGTAATTGCTGAATTAGTTGGCAGTCACGCATAATAAATGGCACCGCAGCTTCTTTTGCCCTGCAGTGCTGTCTCTGTGTTGGTTTTCCTTCCTGTATTCTGGCTTGATGTCACCACTCAGCTACCTTGTCACAAGAACACACTGAACAGTACGTTTTTACTGTTATATTTTAGACCAAGGCTGGAACAATTAGAGAGAGATGGAGTTATCTATTAAAACATCTCTCTATACTTCTATCTCAATAAGTGAACATTGCTAAGGGAGCTAAAACCAATTCCAAAATGTTTTTCCAATATTACAACAGCAAGAGAACATTCAAAGAGGAGATTAAATGTTTAAGAGATACAAATGGCAAAATCGTAGAGGAAGAAAAAAAAATAGCAAATATGTTAAATGATTACTTTTCACAAGTTTTTACAAAGGAAGATACTGACAACATGCCCCACATGTCATCCAGTTCCTATCCAGTTTTAAATAACTTTAGCATAACTGAGGCAGAAGTGTTAAAGGGACTAGGAGCTCTTAAAATAAACAAATCCCCTGGGCCGGATGAGATCCTCCCAGTAGTACTCAAAGAAATGAAAGAAGTAATTTACAAACCGCTAACCAAGATCATGCAGCAGTCTCTTGACACAGGGGTGGTACCGACAGACTGGAAAATTGCAAACGTAATACCGATCCACAAAAAGGGAAACAAAACTGAACCAGGTAACTACAGACCAGTAAGCCTGACTTCTATTATATGCAAACTTATGGAAACTATAATAAGATCCAAAATGGAAAATTACCTATATGGTAACAGGGTACTGGGAGACAGTCAACATGGTTTTAGGAAAGGGAGATCGTGCCTAACTAACTTGCTTGATTTTTTTGAGGATGCAACATCGATAATGGATAATTGCAAAGCATATGACATGGTTTATTTAGATTTCCAGAAAGCTTTTGACAAAGTCCCGCACAAAAGATTAATTCTCAAACTGAACGCAGTTGGGATTCAAGGAAACGCATGTACATGGATTAGGGAGTGGTTAACATGTAGAAAACAGAAAGTACTGATTAGAGGAAAAACCTCAGAATGTTGTGTGGTAACCAGCGGTGTACCACAGGGATCCTCGATGCTCGGATACATTGTGAAAAGTGTTGAATTTAAATCAAGGGAAGTAATGTTAAAACTGTACAATGCACTTGTAAGACCTCATCTTGAATATTGTGTGCAGTTCTGGTCACCTTGCTATAAAAAAGATATTGCTGCTCTAGAAAGAGTGCAAAGAAGAGCGACCAGAATTATTCCGGGCTTAAAAGGCATGTCATATGCAGACAGGCTAAAAGAATTGAATCTGTTCAGTCTTGAACAAAGAAGACTACGTGGCGACCTAATTCAAGCATTCAAAATTCTAAAAGGTATTGACAGTGTCGACCCAAGGGACTTTTTCAGCCTGAAAAAAGAAACAAGGACCAGGGGTCACAAATGGAGTTTAGAAAAAGGGGCATTCAGAACAGAAAATAGGAGACACTTTTTTACACAGAGAATTGTGAGGGTCTGGAATCAACTCCCCAGTAATGTTGTTGAAGCTGACACCCTGGGATCCTTCAAGAAGCTGCTTGATGAGATTTTGGGATCAATAAGCTACTAACAACCAAACGAGCAAGATGGGCCGAATGGCCTCCTCTCGTTTGTAAACTTTCTTATGTTCTTAAGTAATAAGAACTCTGTGGTACCGGAAAATATGTTATCAGTTTGAGGATTATCTCACATATATTTTAGAGATTAGAAAGGTAGAGGACATGAGATAATAATTTTAAATATGATTTCCATTACATGAGAGTAGATGTTAAAACTTCATGCTGATTTGAGCTCGGCTCTCGCCAAGATAAGCACCAACTAAGACGTAGCTTTACAGTAAACTAATGTGATCCATCTGACTCCATCCATCTGGGTTTCCTTCCATCTGATGATGTAGATATCCTTCTGTCAGGTGTTGATGGCTGAAGTGTAATGCTGACTCCAGGGATCAGATTATTATGCCCCCTCAGCGCATCAGCACACGCAACGGCTGCGATGCTGGCTCCCGTGATCAACCACAGTGCGGTCTCCCCAGCGCATCAGCATGACAACCATCTGGATTGAGTTAAATAGGATACATCTCTGGGGTCTTCAAGTGGGCACCTTCCAACCTCAGTGTTTCGTCGACTAGTCCACACCACGTCAAAAAGGCTTTACGGTGATTCTTGCGTCCCAGCATCACCCCCCTCCTCCCCCATTTAACTCAACCCTGCTTACTTACCCGTACATCAGCGTTTCTTTCTTTCTATTGTGCTTTAGATCCCCAACCAGAATCTTTCTGTCTCAACCACAGCCAGTTGTTGTGCCTCTCTCCGGAGGAAAAATTCTATAAAAGTCAAGGCAAGACCAGTAAATCATCATTCAGCTTGGTAACACAAGCTGTTTGGTCCATTCTCTGAATATCCAGGAAAAAGTTGGTTGCTGTTGGGTCGTATTCAGAAGCCTCTGCCTTTGAACTCTTGTCTTTACTTATATTCTACACAATGCTTCCATATATTGGGAGGTAAGCATAATCTTGATTTTATATCTCACTTATATTGAAGCGTGGCTATAGGGTTATATTTTAGCTTTAGAGAGTGACATATTGGGTACTTTAGGATTTAGTGGTGGGCATTTATTAGCATTTCAAATGTCTAGCCCAAGGGCAAATTAAGTTATAACCATAACTGTTTGAAGTATTAATGCTGCTAAGTTTGTACAGGGTACTGGATTGCCCAGATTGCCTATTAGCTGGGATCAAACGTGGTGTAATCACTCAATCAATTTTTAAACATTTACTAAACCAAAGGAGTACTAATACTGCTCTAATTCCTTAAAGCTTCTGTGACAGGCTGGTGAGAGGTGACGTCAGGCCAGATGCAAAACACATAGGCAGTACTACAGTTCAAAGATGCGGCGCGTGTCGTTTATTAAAAGACAAAAAAAAAACCTAAATATTTAAACAGAAACTCTGCTCACAGAGCAAAACAAAAAGATGAACAAACAAATCACGAACACAAAATAAACTACACACACAGGTCAGGCTGGGCAGATTGCTGTCACTGATCCTGTATTATCTGATATTTCTCTCTCCTCTCGCGCCGCCTCTCGATCACCCCACCCAGAGTGCAGAAAGCTGCAGGTTTATTTAGCAACAAATTAATCAATTAATTCGGGAGATGGCCACCTTCAGCACAAGGTTTTTAATCATTCCTGGCAGAGGACGAGTTTTCTGGATATAATAATGTCTGTAAGTCAATGCACAAACCATCCACTTACAGGAGTCCTTAAATGTCTCCCCTGACTTTAACATTACAATTGCTGGGTTTATGTTACTACCTAGAACCACTGGCAATAGTCATTTTGATGGGTACATTTTAAATAGCTTCGACATGAAAATGAAATGCAAATCTCAAAAGTTTTATTTACGAACATCATATATAACATTTGCATAGCTGAAACATCGTATTTAAATGAAAAAATAAACATAAAAGGTTTTATTTTTCAAATTAGCGCATATAATACATGATCTAAAAAAATGAAAAACGAAATATTTCAAAATAAAATATTGTGTAACCAGCTGTAAGCTGGTTATATGTAGGACTACATACAGAACTGTAAAATCCAAATAATTATTTATAAAAAAGAACATAAAAGAAAACAACTCAGTTTCGGGAATGCGCATTCAGGGAAACATACTTCAAAGTTGCTCCCATATTAGCACAATCCACACAACATCCGCACAGATATCAGACGTTTCATTTTGATTGCATTTAGTTACTTGTCATTGTTTTCTGTTGCGTGTGTCACTTGATGCGCACTGTATCCAGGTTGAGATGCGTTTCTCTGCAGCTTTGCAGCTTTCTGATCGAAATGTTTCTGCCAAAGCTCCGTGGCTAGCATCATAAGAGATCTCTCCTACTGATGTTTTCCCAGTGCATTCCTTGTACAAAACGAAGGAATTGGTGGCTGTCATGTCCAGTGATTGCTTTCACTGAGCACTACGTTTTGCACAGATGGTGGAAACTCTCTTCTTGCTCTACTGTTCCAACCAGGGTGTTTTTTTTTTTTTCAACTGTTTTGCTAATTACAGTGAAATAAAAAAAAAAATTGTCATTGGTAACATTAATCCCTTTTCTTAAGCACGGTTACATCAGCCTAAGTACTACATTGTCACGTAGTCTCTGAACAGCTGAACGAGTTTCATCTTTGCACAGATAGGGGTAGGGTCCGCTGCCAGCCAAAACTTGATCCCATATGTATTGTGTGCAGCAACACCATGCTTTTGTCGGAAACAGCTGCTTGTCGTTCCAAATTTCTGTAAATATATCTGTAGTCGCTCTCAAATCAAAACTCAAAAATCTCAAGATTTCTCAAAAAATTCTTGTAATGGTAATATTATAAGAGAGCAAACTATATATGCTCACATAGCCAGCCAGACGGCAGCTCTCCAAGGAATTGATAGGATTACAATAAAGATTTGGATAACACATATCTAGACTTCAAGAGCAACATTCTATTAAAATACACACTGCTGTAAACTCAGCGGAGGCAGAGATAACAAACTGGCCTGTACACATATAAAAAATAACGTATTGTAGGTTATATTGACAATTAAAGCATGTATTGTAACAAGTTGTCAAAATGACTACTTTTGGCAGTTCTAGGTAGAAGTGCTTATAACTTTTATTTTCACGATTCTGACTTTCAAATGGTGTTAGGGTATTTAATATATGTAGTTAGGAAAAGTCAAGCACAGACAACCGCAGATCGTTAACATCATTTTTATATTTTTTTACATAATTTAAATTTAAAAAATGAAAACAGTCAAAATGACTACAGTGGCGGTTCTAGTGTTAAGAGTGTGCTCAGAGCATAAAAGAAGTTCATGGAATCTGACAAAACTGTGGATTAAATGTGAAGAAATGTTCAAAGAGCACAAACCTGTTGGAGTGTTCAGGTGAGAGAGCAGAGGCTCCAGCCCCCGTGTACACAAACTTAGTGCTAGGACTGCGACCTGCCAGGACAAACAAGACTCCTTATGACCCACAGATACCCTCACCAAACAGTACAATACTGCAGCAACAACACACAGAGACACTCAGCACACAGTACAACACTGCAGCAACGACACACAGAGACCCTCACTACACAGTACAACACTGCAGCAACAACACACAGAGACCCTCAGCACACTGTACAACACTGCAGCAACAACACAAAGAGACATTCTCACAGTATAACACTGCAGCAAGAGCACACAGAGACCCTCACCACACAGTACAACCCTGCAGCAACAACACACAGAGACCCTCAGCACACAGTACAACACTGCAGGAAGAGCAAACAGAGACACTCAGCCCACTGTACAACACTGCAGCAATGACACACAGAGACACTCACCACACTGTACAACACTGCAACAACGACACACAGAGACACTCAGCCCACTGTACAACACTGCAGCAATGACACACAGAGACACTCACCACACTGTACAACACTGCAACAACGACATACAGAGACACTCAGCACACCGTACAACACTGCAGCAAGAACACACAGAGACATTCTCACAGTATAACACTGCAGCAAGAGCACACAGAGACCCTCACCACACAGTACAACCCTGCAGCAACAACACACAGAGACACTCACCACACAGTACAACACTGCAGCAACGACACACAGAGACACTCAGCACACAGTACAACACTGCAACAACGACACACAGAGACACTCAGCCCACTGTACAACACTGCAGCAATGACACACAGAGACACTCACCACACTGTACAACACTGCAACAACGACACACAGAGACACTCAGCCCACTGTACAACACTGCAGCAATGACACACAGAGACACTCACCACACTGTACAACACTGCAACAACGACACACAGAGACACTCACCACACTGTACAACACTGCAGCAATGACACACAGAGACCCTCACCACACAGTACAACACTGCAGCAATGACATACAGAGACACTCAGCACACCGTACAACACTGCAGCAACAACACACAGAGACACTCAGCACACAGTACAACACTGCAGCAACGACACACATATACTCTCACCACATTGTACAACACTGCAGCAACAACACACAGAGACATTCACCACACTGTACAACACTGCAGCAAGAGCACAGAGACATTCACACAGTATAACACTGCAGCAAGAGCACACAGAGACCCTCACCACACAGTACAACACTGCAGCAACAACACACAGAGACACTCACCACACAGTACAACACTGCAGCAACGACACACAGAGACACTCACCACACAGTACAACACTGCAGCAACAACACACAGAGACACTCAGCACACAGTACAACACTGCAGCAACGACACACAGAGACCCTCACCACACAGTACAACACTGCAGGAAGAGCAAACAGAGACACTCACCACACAGTACAACACTGCAACAACGACACACAGAGACACTTCACACAGTACAACACTGCAGCAACGACACACAGAGACACTCACCACACAGTACAACACTGCAACAACGACACACAGAGACACTCACCACACAGTACAACACTGCAACAACGACACACAGAGACACTCACCACACAGTACAACACTGCAGCAACGACACACAGAGACACTCACCACACTGTACAACACTGCAACAACGACACACAGAGACACTCAGCCCACTGTACAACACTGCAGCAATGACACACAGAGACACTCACCACACTGTACAACACTGCAACAACGACACACAGAGACACTCAGCACACTGTACAACACTGCAGCAATGACACACAGAGACACTCACCACACCGTACAACACTGCAGCAACGACACACAGAGACACTCAGCACACAGTACAACACTGCAGCAATGACACACAGAGACACTCACCACACTGTACAACACTGCAACAACGACACACAGAGACACTCACCACACTGTACAACACTGCAACAACGACACACAGAGACACTCAGCACACTGTACAACACTGCAGCAATGACACACAGAGACCCTCACCACACAGTACAAAACTGCAGCAATGACATACAGAGACACTCAGCACACAGTACAACACTGCAGCGAATACACACAGAGACCTTCACCACAGAGTACGTTAGGTTACTATCATAACCCTGGTTCCTTATAATAGAAATGTAGCTATTACCTCATGGTTATTAATCATAGGTATTAATCCTTTAATACCATCTAACCTGAATAAATATATCAAACCTGCATGCAGTATCAGTGATGCAGTCGCGCCCGCCCCTGAGGATATAAACGACTGCTGACACAAACATCGTCCTCATTTTCCCTTCAAGACTGCTGCAATCATGGAGGCAACAACCTTGAAGGTTAATGGTTACATTTGTATTCCAGGGACCAAGGTTATGACAATAACCTAACGTTCTCTATCAAGTACGAAATGTAACCATTACCTCATAGGTATGAATACCAAAGCTGTCGCAAGGCAATACTGCAGACAAAATGGAATCCCAGAAGGCAAAGCCAAGGCCACCTTGTGCGTTAGCATGAGGAACGCCAGTACAAGTAGCTAGAGCTAAAAAACTAAGGGAGAACTCAGATCTGTTAATGATATGAGGCACGACCCCGAGGTCACCCTTAACACTCTCTTTCCAAAACCATGGTTTTGTGGCTCGAGGACACTGTCAATAGAACCGTGTAAAAGTATAAGGAGTAGCCTGTACCCCTGCATCGCAAATGCCCCTGACAGATGCGCCCTAGAACAAAGAGCACCAGGTTGCCATCCCCATAGAATTCTGTATCGCCTTATATTTGACACCTGCATATATCAAGATCGCTATACGTGAACGCTTGATTTTTCTGAACAGTATTTACATGTAATAAAATGAAAATGTGTGTTTAATCAAGGGTTATGTGTATTGAGCAATGCAGGAGGCTGAGCGTACTGTAGAAAATCAGTGGTGTTAAATGTGCTGTTTTATTTAGTTACAGAATTTGTTTGGTCTTGTTTTCAATATTTCTTGAAAACTGCAGCAGAACTCAATGGCAGTGCTTGAGAACACAGCGGGACTAGGGCACAGGAATATTGCGCATCCACACTTTGAAAAACTGCATCTACATAGGCATGAAATCATGCAGGGATACAGAATTCTGCGTAACACCGGGAATGTCTTGCTTTGAGGCGGTCAAAGCGGTGAAACAGAAACTAATTAACTGAAAACAAATATGTGCTTGTTCACCTTTATCCCCTCTGGTTCATTTTGAAGGTACTCCTGTACTGAAACATTGGCTCAATATAAATGTGTTTCTTTTAAAGGGATTGCAAGTGTGTGGTTTCTTTCTTTTTTTTTTCTTTTAAGAAACTTTAACCTTCCAGCTGCTTATCCAGTGATTTCGACGTGCTGCACAGGCTAGTCACAATTTGTGCAGTACGCACTGTTGTCTTTTCCATGACAAAAATGCTAATGTTTTCAGGCCCAAAATAATTCACTGTAATTCATGTGTTAAAAGAGCACAACTGTCTCCGTTTCGGCAGTACAACGTCATAATGAAAAAATACAGTACATCATGGGGTTTTATACAGCACTCTCTATTCCTACAAGGCACCTTGATTGAGAAAGCAACAAGTTTGGAATCGGAATAAAGAAATGATTATGTAACACAGTTCACGTGCAGTCATCTTTTGGTGAGTTGCATTTTCTGAATCATATCATTATGTACAGTATTACAACACCGTATGTTAAAATATTGCCCTTAATCCACAAATCCAATGAAATACATCCTATGTAGCCTATATTTTGCATTTTATTTGTAGAGTTCTGCAGAATCGTTTATCCTGGAAAAAATTTAATGAAGTTCCTCCGTCGCGGTATTAGGAGAGAGAATTTGAATACATTTCCATGGATTACCATTATTAATTGTATGTAAATGACTCGCATGCGATATAGTTTTTCACGCTATTCATTTTGTGTGCAAAGTTATTTGCCGCTGGTTAGTGAATATAGCAGGTGTACAAAGTACGCAGTAACAGGCTTACTGCATGATAAACTGGTTACTGCTGTTTAGTGCATGAGGCCTTAAGCCTCCAGCGAGGGACAATGTCTTTCCATAGGCGGCCAGAGCTGCCAAGCTCCTTGTTCAAATTCCCCCCGCTAGGAAATGTGCTCCTGGACAGACTGAATCAATCTTAATATGACAAGCCAAAATGGCTGCCAAGTAGACCTTTAATGTAGAGAGGGATTTCCCCTCATCAAAAAGGTCTTGTAAAAATGACAGTGTAACTGCCATGGGACAGGTTGTGGGGTCAAAACCACGTTTGAACCACACCCCACTTGTACCCATAGTGGGAATGCATGGACGCCACTCTGGCAGTCTGTAAGGTGTCGTTCAGGGGCCACACTCAGAGCTGAAGGCTCAATGGGTTGGGATGCCACAATGTCCCCCTGCACCTGACTGAGCAGTTCGCAGTGTTTTGGCAAGCTTCAGCCACTCGAGCTGTATTACCACAGTCTCCTGGGCCAATAAGGGGCTACTAATAGCACCCTGGCCTGGTCCTGCCTGATATTTTCTAAGCATAGAGGAAGCATGGCAAGTGGCGGAAAGGCACACAGAAGCTGCCTCGGCCACTGGTGTACCAAGGCAGCTATTGCTAATGGGTCCCCGGCTCCTGTTATGGAGAACCAGAGGGGACAATGGGTTGATTCTAGGGAGGCAAAAAGGTCCACCTGTGCTCTCCTGAATCATTGCCAAGCAAGGCCAAGAGAAGATCACATGTGCAGAAGACCTAAAGGAAGGGTCTGGGAGGCTGCTGGCATCAAGCCCACAAGCCTCTGAAACGTCACTATTGTGAGCTTTTTGTTGATCCTCCAACAGAGTGGACAGCATGGACCTGGAATTGGACAGCATGGACCTGGAATTGGACAGCATGGACCTGGAATTGGACAGCATGGACCTGGGAGCATCCAGCAATGGCACCTTGTCCCCATCTGCTATATGCGCTTGGGACAGCCCACTTCTTGCCAGTTAAACTTTGATATAGGTTGAATAGGTTCTTATTTACTAACTGCAGTTACTCGAGCTGCTGTGGTGTGGGTCTGTGGTTCTATGAAAGAGACTTTAACAAACAGCTCTGGTAAGCTACCAAGACACTGTTGTAGTTGCCCAGCACTGCGGCAAACGTACCGGCTGAGTAAGCCTTCTTGAGAATAGTCTCCGAAACCCTGCATTATTTATTCGGGCAGGTAGTGTCTTTGTTCAAAAACTCTAACTTTGGACTTGAAAAAGATAGCCCAGGTGTAGTGCAGGAGACACCTGTGAAGGAGCGGGATCATCCTCAAAAATAGAGTGCTTCTGTTTGTCATCTACAGACCATGGAACCCGTCAGCCTCTTAATCAGCAGCATAAGCTCTGCTGACAAAGATATATGTGCTACAGAGGTTGCACTATCTGAGTCTCCCTCCTCAGAGGGGAACTCTGGATCAGCCATCTCCTCTGAGTAAACAATATAGCAGGTCTTCTTGCTGCCATATTATGTTGCTCTATACATGTTGCTCTACTGGCACAGAGAGGAGGGAGAGCAGTGCGCTCACGTAATAGCTCAGCCAACACGTTGCCCTGTTAGGAGACAGAGCTTATCCAGCTGCTCAGAGCTCTTCAATCCATGAGACCGGTGACACTTTCTCCTCCTCTTCTTAGGAGGATAAGCCAGAGGAGGTGAGGGGGAAGTTCTCCTGCTCTCCGTAGACACAGAGCTCTCAGGGGAGGATAAAACCCTCCCTTTCTGAGTTGAAGATGGAGAGGAGTCTTGTCCAGGTGGAATGGACAAGGATCGCTCTATAGAGTTGCAAGGCACTCATTCTTCAGTGTGTGCTTTGTAAAAGACGCACAAAACTCACAGGAGTTGGCAAGTGCCTCCACAGCATGCTACGGACCCAAACAGGCAGTGCATCTGCCGTGCCTATCCTCCACATATTTATTTATTTTATTTTTTTCTCAATAATTTTTTTTTCCCCTTAACAGTGTGGAGTATGGTGTGTAGAGAAGTGGAAAAAAATCCTCATTTAAATGCATGAAACTCTGAGGCACTAACACAACAAAATGTGAAAAAAAAGCTCAAGGGGGTGTAGACTTTCTATAGGCACTGTATCTAACCAAGACATTTTTTTTCATTAACTGTTGTTTCATAATAAAATTCTCTTGCCTCTTCAAGTGTTGAGTAGGTGGTGTAAATCAAAGGAAAAAAAATCCCATTTAAATGCATCAAGATTTCAGGTTGTAACACAACAAACTGTGAAAACATCCAAGGGGGGTGAATACTTCCTATAGGCACTATATGTAATTTTTTATTTTGGATCTTATTATAGTTTACATATTAAGGCTTACTTAATGGTACAGTATGGTGTACAATGTACGTTACACAGTACTGTGTAATAGTATGGTATGATGCAAATGGTATGGTACTGTGCAGAGCACAGGCCACTACCGTTACAGTAACCTTGTTCACTAAGAACGGTAGTAGATTAGTGACCTACAGTTACCGAAGAAGCAATATGCGGGGATGCACACCTGTATAGCTTCTGTATAGACTGGAGGAAGCCTGCTGTCACCATGACAGCCCTCGCAATGGTACTGCAAGAAGAAACCACAGTGGCAGTGAAACACAATGAGGAGGACTGCATGCAGCCAGACACGAAGCAGAGCTGAGCTCAGCAACTGCTTAGTGAATCGGCAGGGTAACCTCGTTTGTTGTACAATGTGGAACAGATCTGAGACCTACAGTTACCACGGCAGCGGAATAGGGATGCCCACCTATAACACTCTTGGCTAACTAACAGCTTGAAAAACTGAAGAAAGCCTACTGCTAGAGCGTGAACAGTCTTCAGACTAATTCTGCAAGCAGATATTAATGTGGCAACAAGACACTGTGGAAAACACTGCAAGCAGTTTGACCCAAGCGTGCCTTGGTCTAACGCTGAACAACTGAGCCCGGCAGCCGAGTTAGTTTCTGAAAAAAAAAAAACTGAACACACACACAGATTCTAAAAAAGAACAAAATGCTCACACAATACAGTAATGAAACAATTACAATTATTTGAATATAGATTTTATAACAAAAACAAATGTTTTATTTTTACGCTTCAACCGAAGCTAGAAGCTTAAGAGAGAGCACAAGTAGCTGAATTAAGGTGTTCGATCCCGGGGAAGGGGCGGCAGAGCTGGTGGCTTCGTATGGAGACTAAACGAAAACCCACAGCTGAGTGCACAATACGTGTAAGTGGTAAATTAATTAATGTAATTAATCGCACTAAGTGATTTAAAACACAAGCAATAAAGTCAGATATAACTATGATACTTATCTGTTTGTAGATCTCTCTAAGGTCAGTGAAAGGAAGAATTATGATGTTTGTGTCAGCAGTTTTTTGCCCTTGGGAGCGGACGCGACTACGTCACAGACAGTGCTATATCTATTCAGGTTAGACGGTATCAAAGGATTAATACCCATGAGGTAATGGTTACATTTCGTACTTGATAAGACACAGAGTGACCCTCACAACACTACAACAATGCAGCAGCAACACACAGAGAGACCCTCACAACACAGTACAACACTGCAGCAACAGATTGAAAAGCCTTCTAAACAGGGGCAGTGAATGTTGTTTGTGCTAATTAGAGATATGTGAAGCACTGTAAAGCCTTGGCTGAGGGTTCTACTGCTGGAATAGGGTTCTAATGCTGGTATGGGGTTCTCGTACTGAAATGGCGCTCTAGTGCTAAAGGGGTTATTGTGCTTGAATGGGGTTCTCGTGCTGGAATGGGGTTCTAGTGCTGGTATGGGGTTCTAGTGATATAGGGATTCTAGTGCTGGAATGGGGTTCTCGTGCTGGATTGGGGTTGTAGTGCTATAGGGGTTCTAGTGCTGGAATGGGGTTCTCGTGCTGGATTGGGGTTGTAGTGCTATAGGGGTTCTAGTGCTGGAATGGGGTTCTCGTGCTGGATTGGGGTTGTAGTGCTATAGGGGTTCTAGTGCTGGAATGGGGTTCTCGTGCTGGAATGGGGTTGTAGTGTTATAAGGGTAATTGTGCTGGCATGGGGTTCTCGTGCTGGAATGGGGAGGTATTGTTGCTCACTGTGGATGCACTGCTGCTTCTCCTTATCTAGACGCTCCCTCTCCTTTTGCACGGCAGCACTGCGCAGTAGCCCCCCCATGAGGTTCAGCATATTCCTGCGTGAGTTGTACACCTCCCTCTCCCGGGAGGTCAGGGCATGGTAGGGAGTGTGAGCGATACGCCAGTCCTGAAACAGACAAGAGAAATAGAGGCAGTCAAGATTCAGACAGAGGCTCAACGAGGATTCACACCCTGTACTGAGACTCAAATGCTGAGCAATGTTGTTCCAGTTACTGACAATTTCTACTTATTTCAGAGACTTCCTTGGAGGCACATTCTTACTGTGGGCAGGATTCTACACATTATAAAGATACAGCAGCCTTTGCCATGCTTTCACTGTAGTACACTGTTACATACCTGAGAAAACACATAGTATCCATAGTCCACTGCGGTGCCCACAGCTGTTCTGAACTCGTCCCCTAATGTAATGGGCATCAAGATGTTGGCACCAGCACTGACCAGCCTCTCCAGCTAAAGACACAAAGGACACAATAGGATTTTGAATGAACGCAGAAGAGTGAGAAAAACAAGCCTGTAGCGCTGAATATGAAACAATTTCATTTTCTTTAGATAATAAGCTTTGTTGCCTATTACCAACCAAACTTTCTAAAAAAAATGACATGTTCCTGGGTTATCTAGTTTTCCCACCACACAGTTTTTTAACAGTAATATTAAGCAAAATGAAACGTTGGGAAGTTTTGCCAGGACACACCTCCTTTATTCAACACTACAGGGTTACCAGCCCACTAGTGCCTGTGTCTGGGTTATATCAACACCTGTAACACGTACACATTCACATGTACTTGCAGCAATGCTCCATCATACAGACACACTTTGTATTACATTTAAAAAAGGACTATTGTTTAGGGTTGTGGCAGGAAATGGCTGAGCAGTGACGTCAGACCAGAGAAGGAAGCACACAACAAAGGTACCTGCAGTTCAAAAAGATGCGCTTTGGTGCAGTATATCACAGAACACAAAAATAAACACTTGCTCACAGAGCACAGAAAATAAATTATGTGTTTAACTGTTTCTCCTGCCGCGAAAGTGCGGCTGAGGGAGCTGGTGTCCTGACCCCCCCCCCCCCCCCCCCCCTCATGGTCGGCGGCTCCCCTTTGTGGGGCTCCGACTACCGTGAAAACAAAATGCTTGAATATATAGTCAAAAGTGTTGAATTTAAATCAAGGGAAGTGAACAGAATACTGTGTTCAGTTCTGGTCATCTCACTACAAGAAGGATATTGCTGCTCTAAAAAGAGTGCAAAGAAGAGCAACCAGAATGCATGTCATTTGCTGTGGCAATGCAATTGCCATGCACAGGTGGGGAATTAGTGTTAGTATAATTTGGATGTGGAAATGGGTTTATTGCATGTCTTTTTGGAGTTGATTTGTGTGATTAAATTACTATTTACAGACAGGCGCTCAATTAAGACTTTCTGCCTGCTAGGTTAAGGGGAAGGGCAGTAAGTGATTGGCTGTGCTGGTCCTCAATCAGCAGGTGGGCGGGTCTTGACCGAGTGTTCGTCAGTTTAAAAACATCCGGTGGAGATGGCTCTGGGCGACTGCAACGCCATGGTACAGAGGAGAGCTGTGTATAGTCAGGAGGAGAACGTCCGCTCTGCAGGAATGACAGCTACACAAACCCTGAAACTGCAAGCGGTGCTTGTGAAGGCAATGCCCAGCCGAGGTCGTGTGAAGCAGCAGTCTTTGTATGAATACCAGCTCATCAGTAGGTTAGTTTAGGGTATAGTGATCCCATGTAATGTATATCGAGGGTTACGTAGTGTAGCTGGTTCCCGGAGCGGGACGCCTCGTTTATAAGGCTAGCGCTCTCCCTGTGTGGAACCTTTTATTTGCAGTTTTTGTACTGTGTTTTATTTTGCCTTTTGTACAGCTTGCTGTATGTGTCATCTGTGTGATACCATCACAATAAAGTCACATGACCCCTTTTGTTATTAATAAACACTGCACTTTCAACTCCACCTCCACTGTCTCTCTGTATTGTTTAAACAGCCATTACCCACACACGTGACACAAGCACCCTGTCACATAAGCAGATAGGCTAAAAGAATTGAATCTATTCAGTCTTGAACAAAGAAGACTATGCAGCGATCTGATTCAAGCATTCAACATTATAAAAGGTACTGACAATGTCGACCTGAAAAAAGGCATAAGGACCAGGTGTCAAAAATAGAGATTAGATAAAGGGGCATTCAGAACAGAAAATAGGAGGCACTTTTTTACACAGAGAATTGCGAGGGTTTGGAACGAACTCCCCAGTAATGTTGTTGAAGCTGACACCCTGGGATTCTTCAAGAAGCTGCTTGATGAGATTCTGGGATCAATAAGCTACTAACAACCAAACGAGCAAGATGGGCCAAATGGCCTCCTCTCGTTTGTAACCTTTCTTATATTGTATTTTTTCTTATAATGTATTCAAATGAAGAAAAGGGCATGGAATTGGGCGGCTATCTGGAATACTAAGCGGTCGCAAACATTATAATGAGATGTCAGGATTTTGCCCTTAGACAATTTCTGACCTCCAACAATTTAGCACCTCCTCTTACAAGGTGCAAACCATTGTAAAATTGAGTAATTAAGAGCTGTATAAAAGCACACACCTGCAGAGACCTGTCATCGGCCTTAGGATGGCTGCTGTGATACACTTCCTGATGCGGCGACGCTTGGCTCTTGTTTAGGAGAGGACACGTTCGGAGGAGAACGGCAAGACTGAGAAGACACTGCCACCATCGAAGACCATATGGCATATAATTGATGTTGGCTGAGGCTTTTACAAATAACTTAAATTCATGCTAGACCTCAGCCGTAAGGACTCTCAGCTCCTCCTCAATACACTTTTCTTTTCTGTGTGCCAAGAGGACTTTGCTGCTCTTTCTCTGAGATATTTTTTTGTTTGGTTTGATTTTCATGCTCCACGAATCTCGTACAGCGCCGACTGCTCTCTGTACTCCCAACTCGCCTCACCTTTGGGCTGTAAGTGGGGCTGCTAAATAGCCTGATGCACAGACAGCCCTCATTGAAACCCTTATTATCATGATTGTAGCTCATTATTTGTGAGTGTTGAGTAGTTTGCATTGCTCTTAAGCTTACATAGGCAAAATAATTGCCTGGCCGCTGGCTATTTGGATTTTGCAGCTGCAATTGTTTACATTGCACATATCCTTACATCAGCCCCAATTGCCTCTTTTTCTGGCTATTAACTATATAATGCAGCTTAATTACTGTGTAATGGTTTTCAATCAATGAATAGATTTTAAAATTAGTTCTATTAACCTTTTACAGACTTTTATTGTAAAGGTGCCAATACTTTTGTCATGAACAAATATTTGAAATTCCTTAAGTGTGTTTGTTTTTTTATGAAGATTGTTTACTGAACTATTAGAAATTGTGTATTTATCAGTGGCTAATGTTCATTAAATGCTTGTATTTAAAATGTTTTCTTGAATTACCTTGTATTAGGTCAGTGGTCCTCAAAGTGGTGCCCGCGGGCAAATTTGTGCCCGCGAAGCCAGGCCATCGTGCCTGCGTCAGCTGTTCTTAAATTATGTGTCCTGAATACATTTCTGGTGGGTGGTAGAGTGGGGAAAATAAATAAATCTTTAAACAAGTTTTCCAACAAAAGCGTCACAGCAGTCTGTTGACAGTGCTGTTCACTTATGCTGTGCTTGTACGTACTCTGCAATACGATCAACCAATTGAATATCTGCATTATCTCTGCAGTAGCCCAGTAATAACTTAGCTGGGTGGGACATAAACTGTTTCAGTTGCAGGTACTGACAGTAAGTTTAACCAATAGGAGAGTCAAATATCTGCCAAGTTAGGAAAGTGAAAGAATTGACAGCTGTTCAATCATTCGTGAGCGGAGGCGGGCTGACTTATTATGAAAAATAATACATTTCAGTAGTTAGAATATAATTTTCTCTATATATATTTTTTAATTTCACCAGACAGGGGAAACACCATAGTCGATTTAATTATGAATTCACTTTCTCTGAATAATTTTACTACAAATGAGCAATCTTTAAAACAGATTAGTGGTGACAAATTTGCTAAATTGAAACAAAGTGAGATGCTAGCTATCCTCTTATTTTAGTTTATTCATGGTTATCTGTGTAAACATGCTATTTCAAAAATATTTGCATTGCGTATTTTATATAAATTATTTTAATAATAAGTGCACCACGCACAATTACTACTGCCTGAGACTTGGCCTTATCAGAGTAAGCTAAGAATAACTGCCACTAAAACGCTTAATAAAATATATATTATATATATATATATATATATATATATATTATATATATATATATATATATATATATATATATATATATATATATATATTGTAAACGATCCTCGCACTCACGGAGTTCGTTGCCCCTTTAAGATAGACCCAGGACACAAAAATTGATCTTTTACGGCGCTGACGCGCACTTTTTAATAAACACAGAAATGAAAACAAAACAAATGCCTAGCTCCCTCTTGGAGCTCTGACTAAACATAGACTGGTTCCTCACTAAACCACAGGACGGCTAAGCCGTTTACCTGACAAACACCAAAACGGGCTTCTCTCAGCACTCTCTTCAATACGACTGGACACACACGCAGTCGGGCTCTTCACTCAGCAGCCCCGATCAGTCTGGCTGCCTCTTTTAAATACCCTGCACCTGTCTCTAATTTATAATTACGATCAGGTGCCGAGGAATAACTAAACAATTAAAACAATTACAATTAAACCCCATAACACCCAAATGTGCATTCTCACAAGGTTTTTAGCAGGGAAGGATTTTACCCCCCTCCCTGGTACCTTACACATCCTCCCCCTCAAGTGTGAAACACTGATCGGCCATACCAAGGCCACCCCCTCCCCTAAAACACAACCACCCACACTCAAGTCCCGAAATGTCCATTTCCGCCCTCTTCCACGGGCGGACTTGAGGGTGGGTCGAACCTTCCGGCACTTCCGGGAAGGGACCATGAACCGGCGACAAGGGACCCCACCGGGATGACAGGGCCGACCGAAGTGACGACCGGGGAACAGGAGGATGCAGCAGTGGACAGAGATCTTCCACTGGGGACCGGCGCAGCGATGTCCGATCACCCAGGGGGAGCGAAGCAGCGAACAGGGGGAGCAACAGCGACGTCTGGCAGCAGCCCAGCGACGTCTGGGTGCTCGGGAAGAGCGGAGCAGGGAACCAGGGGAAAAGCTGTGGCCAATGTTGCAGACTCCTGGGCTCCAGGTCCAGCGCAGGAAGGTCTAGGAAGACCGGCAGGGTGTCCAGGAGCAAGGGGCAAGGGACCGCAACTGGCAGTGCCGGACTGGTTCGCTGGGGTGATGGAGGTGGGCACCTCACCTCCTCCTCTTTGTTCATCGCTTCTCCCTCTCTGGGCTCTGGGAGCGGTGGCTCCTCTTCTCTGGGCTCTGGGAGCGGCGGCTCCTCTTCTCTGGGCTCTGGGAGCGGCGGCTCCTCTTCTCTGGGCTCTGGGAGCGGCGGCTGGGCTTGTCTTGCCTGCTCCCATTTTTGGAGCAGCAGATCTAGCTCCGTCGGCTCTGGCTCTGGCAATCCAAGTTCCAATCTCCATCTCTTATTCTGCTCAATCTGAGCAGCAGTGTTTCTCTTCATCAAAGCGACCAAATCCTCTAGGGTTTCCATTTTACTGGGTCATAGGGGCGCCCACACACACTTCTGGTACCATATGTAAACGATCCTCGCACTCACGGAGTTCGTTGCCCCTTTAAGATAGACCCAGGACACAAAAATTGATCTTTTACGGCGCTGACGCGCACTTTTTAATAAACACAGAAATGAAAACAAAACAAATGCCTAGCTCCCTCTTGGAGCTCTGACTAAACATAGACTGGTTCCTCACTAAACCACAGGACGGCTAAGCCGTTTACCTGACAAACACCAAAACGGGCTTCTCTCAGCACTCTCTTCAATACGACTGGACACACACGCAGTCGGGCTCTTCACTCAGCAGCCCCGATCAGTCTGGCTGCCTCTTTTAAATACCCTGCACCTGTCTCTAATTTATAATTACGATCAGGTGCCGAGGAATAACTAAATCATTAAAACAATTACAATTAAACCCCATAACACCCAAATATGCATTCTCACAAGGTTTTTAGCAGGGAAGGATTTTACCCCCCTCCCTGGTACCTTACAATATATATATATATACACACATATACATACACACACACACACACTGTATATGTCGCGGGAAGGCAGTGTTTAAGTCAGCCAAGTAAGATCAATTTATGTCCGTGCCCAAATTACTTTGAGGACCAATGTATTAGGTATTAAATATACTCTTGTATGCGATTGTATAATTTTGCAGAAATTGTTTTAAACTGCTGCAGTCCTGGCCTGGTGCAGTAGGTGGCAGTGTTGTTTACCAGAGTGGTTTTCTGTTGCGAGTTTCTTTTGCCATCGTAGGTGATGTTGACAGCAGCACAGAGCACACTCCCCACTCGGCTGGACAGCGGCAGGTTTGGGTCAGCGCCTCCTGCCAGGAGCTCCTCTATAGCCTGCAGACACAAAAGAGACACAATGAATTAAAGAGACACTGACCTTCACTGACCCAATGAGACACTGACCCTCACTGACCCTCACTGATCCAATGAGATACTGACCCTCACTGATCCAATGAGATACTGACCCTCACTGACCCAATGAGATACTGACCTTCACTGACCCAATGAGATACTGACCCTCACTGACCCAATGAGACACTGACCCACACTGACCCAATGAGACACTGACCCAATGAGACACTGACCCTCACTGACCCAATGAGACATTGACCCTCACTGACCCAATGAGACACTGACCCTCACTGACCCAATGAGACACTGAGCCTCACTGACCCAATGAGATAATGACCTTCACTCACCCAATGAGATACTGACCCTCACTGCACAGAGCAGTTTTTTTTTTTACAACGCACTAAAATCACATGACAAATCAACCAATCACCATTAAGAATCCAGCACTCTGTGTATAGATGTTATCCTGAGCAGTGAACACTTTAGTACGTTGTGTCTATTTTTGTTATAAGAAATGTTAAACTGCACAACCATAATATAACAGTTAGACACACCCTACACCAGTTGTTTTCAACCTTTTCATCTCGAGTACCAGTGTTTCTAGCAGGGACCACCAGGTGTACCAGTAACTTTGTGCAATCTTAAACAGCTGTTGTAAAACTGAGACCTACCCAATTACAACCAGGTTTGTTGTGTCTGTACTGATGACTGCAATGAACTCTGCATGTTTGTTTTAAATGTTTGTATGGAATTGGTGACCACACCTTTACTTGTGTCCAGTTGTAATATGGAAGTAGCATGCTGCAGCTCCCGTGCTCGGTGTTAGTGAAGTCCTGATCTGACAGCATGTTCCACACTCAGAGCTTATGATTTCATGTTACCATTTATTTTTTCAGTAAAAACATTTAAATTGCAGTGAGTTTGTTCTGCTATATTTATTATACTAAATGCCACAGCAAGTACATTGTCCAATGTTTTAGATATTTTTATTAGCACAATCTGAGAGCTAAATTTAGTGAAAGGCATTTTATTTAAAATTTTTACTGCAATCAAGTAAGCTGCAGTATATTTAATTTTTAATCCCATTCATTTTTTTTCTCAGCAGTACACTTCCTTTACAGTACTAAGTCTGTGCGTTCTGCTTTCACATTTCTTAAAATGGTCAGATTGACAGCTGACAGCTGACCCTGCTTTAGTATACAGCTCCCATTCATCTTTCACTGGGGACTATGCTGTGCAATTAAACTATGAGATACAAGATGCAACAAATGAAAAAAAAATCAATTTGTGTTGACTCAAAACTTTGACTGGCGAAAGATAACATTGCTTTATTGGAGTTCACAAATAAAAAATATTTTTCAGCTTGGTATGATAACTTTTCACTTCATTGTTTGTTCAATTACTGAGCTTTTTGCCACATTGCAGCCCTTCATTAATTAGTTTCATTAGTTTAAGTTTCCATGGCATTTTGTTAATGGCACGTGCAACACACAAACCTTAAGTGTAGTTAAATTTTTGTTTTTCGCTGTTCTTGTTCTACATTTCTTAAATGCAACTGTTCATTTTAAGCTACATTTTTAAACAACAGTACTCACACAGGTTTGATCACCATCACAACTGTTGCAAAAAGCTGGGGTTCCCATATTCTGCTGTGTTAATACAGCACCTCTCTGCACTTACAAGCAATTGTATTTGATCAAATTGTTACATGCTTTTAGAGGGAGAGGTAGCATTTTTGTGTCTAACCCCGATAAAACAGCTGTCAATACTTTTTTGATGTTGTATTTACAACCATTTTAGTCGCAGTCAGGAGCCCAGCATCATAATTTCTCATTCTCTGTGATTCAGTGGTACAAACAGATTGATATATTACGATGGTGCGACTGGGGGAGTATTGTGGTTGAGAAATCATCTCATTATAAAGGTCAACTGCTGGTGCATACCATTGCAAGCCTGTCACACACCAGTACTGGTACTCATACCACAGGCTGAAAACCACTGCACTACACGACACAATGCTCAAAATTAAACACTGCTAGCAGATTGATCTAAGGGATTCTCCAAATTCACCTCTTCAAATTTAGGTTGAAACATACTTTCTTTTCTGTACATTCAACTTATGGGGGCTCATCCAGGTTATTCAGCCTCATCCTCATTTGTGACATAACAAAAGTACTCTTTGAATGTTCATGGTGTATCTTCTATTAATCCTGTTACAAACTTCATTAACTATGTATGTACTGTGAAAGCCACCATTACAGCTGCACTGAGGGGTCTGGGGGTGGAACAGTAATGCACTCAAACCCCCTTGATTACTAAATATCTTGATACCCCTGAATATACAATCTTCTCCTCTTCAAAGAAATATTTTAATAAGAAATACTTCCCTGAAGTGGTATCCTAAAATGTCATATGTTATCTGTTGTAAATGAATTACAGATATGAATGCTTACCAAATCATTGCCGCTGGCGACAGCTAATGAGAGTGGGGAGTGGCCGCTCCACAGTGTGTTGGGGTTGGCCTTGTGCTTCAGCAACAGTGCGACTACGTCCCGGGCATTCTAGAATGAGAAGCTCATTATATAGCAGCTGAGAGTGGGCTCTGTCAACTCTCTCTCAAACTGAGCCCCCAGCCTGCTAACAACATGCCCTGCATCTCTATACAGGCAGAGTGAGGAGGTGAAGTGGAGAGAAGCACAGTCTGATCAAGTGGTGAGGTGGTGAGTGCAGTAGAGTGCAGTGAATGGAGGTGGTGAGTGCAGTAGAGTGCAGTGAATGGAGGTGGTGAGCACAGTGAATGGAGGTGGCGAGTGCAGTAGAGTGCAGTGAATGGAGGTGGTGAGTGCAGTAGAGTGCAGTGAATGGAGGTGGTGAGTGCAGTGAATGGAGGTGGTGAGTGCAGTAGAGTGCAGTGAATGGAGGTGGTGAGCGCAGCAAATGGAGGTGGCAAGTGCAGTAGAGTGCAGTGAATGGAGGTGGTGAGTGCAGTAGAGTGCAGTGAATGGAGGTGGTGAGTGCAGTGAATGGAGGTGGTGAGTGCAGTAGAGTGCAGTGAATGGAGGCGGTGAGTGCAGTACAGTGCAGTGAATGGAGGCGGTGCGCGCAGTAGAGAGCAGTGAATGGAGGTGGTGAGTGCAGTGAATGGAGGTGGTGAGTGCAGTAGAGTGCAGTGAATGGAGGTGGTGAATGCAGTGAATGGAGGTGGTGAGTGCAGTAGAGTGCAGTGAATGGAGGCGGTGAGTGCAGTACAGTGCAGTGAATGGAGGCAGTGAGCGCAGTAGAGAGCAGTGAATGGAGGTGGTGAGTGCAGTAGAGTGCAGTGAATGGAGGTGGTGGGTGCAGTAGAGTGCAGTGAATGGAGGTGGTGGGTGCAGTAGAGTGCAGTGAATGGAGGTGGTGAGTGCAGCAGAGTGCAGTGAATGGAGGTGGTGGGTGCAGTAGAGTGCAGTGAATGGAGGTGGTGAGTGCAGCAGAGTGCAGTGAATAGAGGTGGTGAGTGCAGTAGAGAGCAGTGAATGGAGGTCGTGAGCGCAGTGAATGGAGGTGGTGAGTGCAGCAGAGTGCAGTGAATGGAGGTGGTGAGTGCAGTGAATGGAGCTGGCGAGTGCAGTAAAGTGCAGTGAATGGAGGTGGTCAGTGCAGTAGAGTGCAGTGAATGGAGGTGGCGAGTGCAGCAGAGTGCAATGAATGGAGGTGGTGAGTGCAGTGAATGGAGGTGGTGAGTGCAGTAGAGTGCAGTGAATGGAGGTGGTGAGCGCAGTGAATGGAGGTGGTGAGCGCAGTAGAGTGCAGTGAATGGAGGTGGTGAGTGCAGTAGAGTGCAGTGAATGGAGGTGGTGAGTGCAGTAGAGCGCAGTGAATGGAGGTGGTGAGTGCAGTAGAGCGCAGTGAATGGAGGTGGTGAGCGCAGTAGAGTGCAGTGAATGGAGGTGGTGGGTGCAGTAGAGTGCAGTGAATGGAGATGGTGAGTGCAGTAGAGTGCAGTGAATGGAGGTGGTGAGTGCAGTAGAGCGCAGTGAATGGAGGTGGTGAGTGCAGTAGAGCGCAGTGAATGGCGGTGGTCAGTGCAGTAGAGTGCAGTGAATGGAGGTGGCGAGTGCAGCAGAGTGCAGTGAATGGAGGTGGTGAGTGCAGTGAATGGAGGTGGTGAGTGCAGTAGAGTGCAGTGAATGGAGGTGGTGATGAAAGAAAGAATGCACTAGTAAGACCTCATCTTGAATATTGTGTTCAGTTCTGGTCACCTCGCTATAAAAAAGATATTGCTGCTCTAGAAAGAGTGCAAAGAAGAGCGACCAGAATTATTCCGGGCTTAAAAGGCATGTCATATGCAGACAGGCTAAAAGAATTGAATCTGTTCAGTCTTGAACAAAGAAGACTACGTGGCGACCTAATTCAAACATTCAAAATTCTAAAAGGTATTGACAGTGTCGACCCAAGGGACTTTTTCAGCCTGAAAAAAGAAACAAGGACCAGGGGTCACAAATGGAGTTTAGAAAAAGGGGCATTCAGAACAGAAAATAGGAGACACTTTTTTACACAGAGAATTGTGAGGGTCTGGAATCAACTCCCCAGTAATGTTGTTGAAGCTGACACCCTGGGATCCTTCAAGAAGCTGCTTGATGAGATTTTGGGATCAATAAGCTACTAACAACCAAACGAGCAAGATGGGCCGAATAGCCTCCTCTCGTTTGTAAACTTTCTTATGTTCTTCTTATGTTCTAATGGAGGTGGTGAGCGCAGTAGAGTGCAGTGAATGGAGGTGGTGAGTGCAGTAGAGTGCAGTGAATGGAGGTGGTGAGTGCAGTAGAGCGCAGTGAATGGAGGTGGTGAGTGCAGTAGAGCGCAGTGAATGGAGGTGGTGAGCGCAGTAGAGTGCAGTAAATGGAGGTGGTGGGTGCAGTAGAGTGCAGTGAATGGAGATGGTGAGTGCAGTAGAGTGCAGTGAATGGAGGTGGTGAGTGCAGTAGAGTGCAGTGAATGGAGATGGTGAGTGCAGCAGAGTGCAGTGAATGGAGGCGGTGAGTGCAGTGAATGGAGGTGGTGAGTGCAGTAGAGTGCAGTGAATGGAGGTGGTGAGTGCAGTAGAGCGCAGTGAATGGAGGTGGTGAGTGCAGTAGAGTGCAGTGAATGGAGGTGGTGAGTGCAGTAGAGTACAGTAAATGGAGGCAGCGAGTGCAGTGAATGGAGGTGGCGAGTGCAGTAGAGTGCAGTGAATGGAGGTGGTGAGTGCAGTGAATGGAGGTGGTGAGTGCAGTGGAGTGCAGTGAATGGAGGTGGTGAGTGCAGTAGCGTGCAGTGAATGGAGGCGGTGAGTGCAGCAGAGTGCAGTGAATGGAGGTGGTGAGTGCAGTGAATGGAGGTGGTGAGTGTAGTGCAGTGGAAGGCTCTGTCACCTGGTAGTCACTGTCCCTCATGCAGGCCACGTGAAGTGGTGTCCTCCCTCCTTCCTCTGGCAGGCCGGCAGGGGCTTGGTAGTACTGTGGCGGTGGGCCACTGGGGCTGGAGGACTTCAAACTGAACCCTGGAGGGGGTTCCGTGCTGGCTTTCTGAGAGAGACAGAGACGCTGTTACACAAGGACACAGGCAGCGGAGAGAGCGTTCTAACTCCTAACCGGATCTCTATTAGCAAACATGCAAGTATGATTGTAGCTGGGGGAGATCTGTGCTGACTCTTCTGGTGCATTCATAGTGCTGCAGGAAGAGGGCAGCAGCTTTACAATATCCGCCTGCCGGTCATGGCAGTGACACGGAGAGGTGGGAGAGAGGGTGTGTGGGTTCTGTCTGAGAGGCGAGCCTTGGGGGGATTGCTGGCCCTATAGAATAACGCCCTGCGGTTCCCTCAGCTCTGCCCCTGAAAGACAAAACCACGAGCTAGTGGAAGCTCTGCTCCAGGACCGAGAACAGTCGGAAAAGAAAGAAACCATAATAAAATATAGAATAAAATATTACTAGCAGGGAAACCTTGGGCAGACCCCACATAGCAGGCTGCGGGAGTGAGCATAGGACAGAGATCCAGGCCGTGCGGATAGCGATGGTCGGGGTAACGCTGCCGAGTGCAGCACCTTTATTTTGTAGTTTTATTACTGTGTTTTATTTTCCCTTTTTCCTTCACCTTTTGTCTTTGATTATTCTTTTGAGCATCTGCGAGTGCGTCTGCACTTTGTTTACCAGCATTGGTATTCCCATGATCCTGCGCCCTCTGCGGGTTAAAATAAATCATTGAACAGAGAAACAAAAGAAAGTGCATTAATAAAACTGGGCACCTGTGCGGTGTTTCAAGTACACCTTTCTGTCTCCCATGTGTCAGTGAACTACCCACCACCCTTCCACAACAATATACAGATGGACGGATATACCGACAACCCCCTATATCACAAGAGTCTGATTCACTCAATAACTTCTGCTAAATAATGTTCAATCCAAGTTTTATGACAAGTAGATAGACACATTAAACACAACGTACTAACAAAGGGATGAGATGTTACGGCACTGCTGCTAACAGGTGCTGTTAAAATATACACTTTGCTTGTTCGGTTTGAGAAAGCCCTCCAGAGGGCCAGCGTATACTGGAATGTGAGCTTGTGTGACAGGGTAGCATCACAGCCAAGGCTGGTAACAGGCAGGAAGGAGAGCCAGAGACAATAGAGCTGCAGTTAGAGCACTATCATGCACATTTATTTACAACACTACACAGTACAGACAAAAACACATTAACAAAACAAATGGCACAAGGGCCTAAACAAAAGGTCTATATAAAACTCACAGAAAATACAGGACAGCACACCAACACACCTTTACCTTTTAACAACAGCATTAACTCTAATATTAACACCCGTGATCACCCTTTTTATACACCTGTGACTGGAGCCTAATTAATCATCATATATTCCATTCACAGCTCCAGCCACATTACCACGTGGTTAGTGGCAGGGAGGAATGAACTCCCTCCCTGCTAACCCAATATTCCGGCATTCCGGGGTTGTCTATTGATAGACGAGGAAAGACATGGAAGAGTAGTTGAAACTCCACACCAGCGCACATTTCCAATGACAGAAAACCATGTGATGGTGTCACAGGAAATAAGTTAGCATGAAATAAGTTAGCCTTTGCCTTTTTGAGCCTTTCTGCACATGTGCAAATTTTAGAAGTTAAAGGCAAGGTTCTGTGGAGATTTATCCAAGATTTTACAGATGCTATTTGTATTTTTTTAAGAAACAAAAACAGGTATTGCACACCGTATTTTTTTTGTTTAAAAATGTGACGTTTGGCATTTTTATCGAAGTGTATTGCAGACATTATTTTTCTGTTTAAAAAAATGTGTCGTCTTATTTATCAAAGTGTAAATGTACATTTAAGTTTTTCGATAAACATTTTATTTAAAGTACAGCGCTCGCTGTGTTTGGATGTGCAGTTGTGGTTTTTAGCAAAAATAAATATTTTAAAAAACATTATTTTGTCAGTATAATTTATGTTTATGCAGAGTTAAAATCACTACTTGCCAAATGTTTATTTCCTTTCAAAAATGTTGTGTCATCATACTGTGGCGTAAACAAATATAAGCGTTTAATCTGTGTAGGCTCGAGTTTAACCAAGTTATTATTTTCACAGTAAAATGCCTGGTTGTTTTGTATTTGTTTTAATAAATGTTATGGGGAAGTGGGTACAAACACATATTGATACAGAGAATACTGTTTTTGAAGTTTTAATCAAGTCTACATTTTAATATATACAGAAAACATACGTCTTTAGTGAAAGATGGTGTTTTAAGAGATATATAGATAGATCGTTTGAGAAACACACAAAACAATTGGCTTCCGATACATACTTTCATACGATCATACGAAGAAACACACGCAGACTTCATATATATGGACGTGTATATACACACACCTGTATTATGAATG
Organism: Polyodon spathula; assembly: GCF_017654505.1. Lineage (NCBI taxonomy): Eukaryota > Metazoa > Chordata > Actinopteri > Acipenseriformes > Polyodontidae > Polyodon > Polyodon spathula. The sequence goes on from NC_054544.1 coordinate 47,153,792, forward strand.
ATAAATCAGAGTGCAGTGCTTACAGATCGATGCTTGTGCTGCGGGCTGGTTTTGTTTTTTGTATATTTTTATAAAAAATAAATTGTTTTAGATTTTGCGCTTTTTTGGGGGTGGGCCTGGGCAGTATACATTATAGAGGGGCGGGGTTTGTGACTTGACAGCTGTAATAATCTAATTGCACATAAAAATAAATCTTAATGCTTAATTGTTTCTGATATGTCGTAACCAATATATAGAATGTCGTATTTATTTCTCTTTCGGTAATATTTGTACAAAGAAAACCTATATCCGGTGATTACAAACTTAAAATGACAACTCTGATGATGTTTAAACTGGGAATGTTAAATACTAGATACTGTCATATTATTTAAAAAGTGTTGTTATAACGATTTAACACAAATCTAATTGCACATAAAAATAAATCGTCTTTGTAGCTTAATGTTAACCACTATTATTAAATAAAATACAACATGATACAATAGAACGTGTTATTAATATTATAACAATGTGTTTTCGATTTTAACCACATATAATGTAGCTTTAATAAAGATCCTGACAACATTTTTAAAAGTAAAACAATTTTCTAAATTAAAGTTTACTGACAGAAAATAGAGACGGCTTAACTTTGCCTTTAAATTCTCCAATTAGCGAGTGCGTAGAAAGGCTCAAAAAGGCAAACGCTAACTTATTTCACGGCTAACTTATTTCCCATGACACTGGTACCAGCAATGGTAGCATACGGGGGACAAGCTGCAAATGTACAAAAAAGGCAAAATAAAACACAATTAGAAAACAAAAGGTGCCGTGACTATATCACTATCACAGGTTCCACTCACACACCTTGTTATACTTTGTGTGATTTATAATCCCTAAACGAATCCCTACTCCATGTAGGTTTAAAACCCCCAGCCCAGTTCCACACATGGTGGTCACAGTGTTGGTTTCTTTCATAAAAGACAAGTTTGTTGTCTGGAGTATTGTGGATGGTCCTGGATCTTTTATCATGAGACGTTCCTCTGGGACACACTTACTAGCCAGTCAAAGAACTGCAGCCGTCCAATCAACTGCTGCCCTTGTCTGTAAATTAACTCAGCAGGTAAACAGAAAAACCCACATGGGTGTGCAGGGCCTGAGCTTCACTCACCTTGTCAGGCTCGTAGATTTCTTCGGCATCCTGAGCTCGCACGTCTGGGTCTGCCAGAGCGTTCAGCAGCAGCTCTGTGATCCTGACCCCTTCCTTCCCAGACAGGCCAGCCGCCATGTGCAGGGGGTACAGACCTTTTTGCTGAGAGAAGAGGGGAATAAAATGATCAATAAGAGGGTAAAATGAAGGGGAGATCATGACAAACAAGCTACAGGCATCCTGTTTAATGCATTTCAAAGAAGATAATCACTTATTTAGCTACAAGACAAAAATGCTGAAAAATGTTTCCATTAAATTGTCCCTGAAAACTGAACCAAGTGTCATTTTCAATTTGTTTTTCAATTAAATTTTTTAAACAAAATAGAGAGAGGGACTGTGGCAGAGCTAAGCTCTGCCCTTTTTAAATTGGCAGGGATGGGTTTAATTTCTCCTACCTGCCTGGGTTTATTATGTTCAGGTGAGTGGGGTTGATTAGTTGATTAGGTTAATTAACGATTAATCAGCGCCCAGCCACCTGACATAAAAGGAGGCCTCTGCTTCTCATTTGGAGGAGGGAGCTGAGGAAGCAGGTTGGTGTTGGTGTTGGTGTTGGTGTTGGTGTTGGTGTTGGTGTTGGTGTTGGTGTTGGTGTTGGTGTTGGTGTTGGTGTTGGTGTTGGTGTTGGTGTTGGTGTTGGTGTTGGTGTTGGTGTTGGTGTTGGTGTTGGTGTTGGTGTTGGTGTTGGTGTTGGTGAATCCAGTGAAGGCATTGCCCAGCCTGGAAACCTTGTTTTTGGAAGTTTGTTTTTGTATTGTTGTTGTTGTGTTTAAATCCTTTTATTTTGCCATTGTGCACTTTTATTTTGTGTTATTTATAATAAAATCAGTATTTTTCTTGAACTGCAGACTGTCTCTGGGCCTCTATCCACTCACCAGCCTGCCACAGGGACAGAGAGAGGTAAGGGTGAAGGGGAGGGTGGGAGTGGGAGAGTTAAGAAAAGGAGGGGGAGAGCACTGGACAGAGAAGGAAGGGGAAGGGGAGGACAGGAGGGTGGATGTACCTTTTTGGGCAGTGGCATGTCTGTTCTGGCCTGACACTCAAGTAGGTGACGCACTGCTTTTGTGTCTTTGGCTTGGATTGCCAGGAAGAGCACTGGCATGGGCACCTGTGACGCGCTGGGGTCTGCCCCCCTGCACAACAGCAGCTGGATGGTACCCCACCTCCTCCTGTGCCTGTAAACACAATGCAACATTGTCACAAAGACAGCTGGAATGGGGCACGTCAGACCAGAAACAGGAACCCAGAAATAAACAGAGAGAAAGGTGGAGTTTGGTGAGCTGAGTGAATGGTTTCGCTCAGTATTTAATGAATGAACAGACAGTAAATAAAAGGTTTATAACAGAACAAAAACACAGGACACGGCACTTATCACCAAAACAAAAAAGACAAACAAAATGGACTATACAGACAAAACACGGTGAGCAGATATTTATCTGCTATTATTATTATCATTATTACAATTATTAAGAACATAAGAACATAAGAAAGTTTACAAACGAGAGGAGGCCATTCGGCCCATCTTGCTCATTTGGTTGTTAGTAGCTTATTGATCCCAAAATCTCATCAAGCAGCTTCTTGAAGGATCCCAGGGTGTCAGCTTCAACAACATTACTGGGGAGTTGATTCCAGACCCTCACAATTCTCTGTGTAAAAAAGTGTCTCCTATTTTCTGTTCTGAATGCCCCTTTTTCTAAACTCCATTTGTGACCCCTGGTCCTTGTTTCTTTTTTCAGGCTGAAAAAGTCCCTTGGGTCGACACTGTCAATACCTTTTAGAATTTTGAATGCTTGAATTAGGTCGCCACGTAGTCTTCTTTGTTCAAGACTGAACAGATTCAATTCTTTTAGCCTGTCTGCATATGACATGCCTTTTAAGCCTGGAATAATTCTGGTCGCTCTTCTTTGCACTCTTTCTAGAGCAGCAATATCTTTTTTATAGCGAGGTGACCAGAACTGCACACAATATTCAAGATGAGGTCTTACAAGTGCATTGTACAGTTTTAACATTACTTCCCTTGATTTAAATTCAACACTTTTCACAATGTATCCGAGCATCTTGTTAGCCTTTTTTATAGCTTCCCCACATTGCCTAGATGAAGACATTTCTGAGTCAACAAAAACTCCTAGGTCTTTTTCATAGATTCCTTCTCCAATTTCAATATCTCCCATATGATATTTATAATGTACATTTTTATTTCCTGCGTGCAGTACCTTACACTTTTCTCTATTAAATGTCATTTGCCATGTGTCTGCCCAGTTCTGAATCTTGTCTAGATCATTTTGAATGACCTTTGCTGCTGCAACAGTGTTTGCCACTCCTCCTACTTTTGTGTCGTCTGCAAATTTAACAAGTTTGCTTACTATACCAGAATCTAAATCATTAATGTAGATTAGGAATAGCAGAGGACCTAATACTGATCCCTGTGGTACACCGCTGGTTACCACACTCCATTCTGAGGTTTTTCCTCTAATCAGTACTTTCTGTTTTCTACATGTTAACCACTCCCTAATCCATGTACATGTGTTTCCTTGAATCCCAACTGCGTTCAGTTTGAGAATTAATCTTTTGTGCGGGACTTTGTCAAAAGCTTTCTGGAAATCTAAATAAACCATGTCATATGCTTTGCAATTATCCATTATCGATGTTGCATCCTCAAAAAAATCAAGCAAGTTAGTTAGGCACGATCTCCCTTTCCTAAAACCATGTTGACTGTCTCCCAGGACCCTGTTACCATATAGGTAATTTTCCATTTTGGATCTTATTATAGTTTCCATAAGTTTGCATATAATAGAAGTCAGGCTTACTGGTCTGTAGTTACCTGGTTCAGTTTTGTTTCCCTTTTTGTGGATCGGTATTACGTTTGCAATTTTCCAGTCTGTTGGTACCACCCCTGTGTCAAGAGACTGCTGCATGATCTTGGTTAGCGGTTTGTAAATTACTTCTTTCATTTCTTTGAGTACTACTGGGAGGATCTCATCCGGCCCAGGGGATTTGTTTATTTTAAGAGCTCCTAGTCCCTTTAACACTTCTGCCTCAGTTATGCTAAAGTTATTTAAAACTGGATAGGAACTGGATGACATGTGGGGCATGTTGTCAGTATCTTCCTTTGTAAAAACTTGTGAAAAGTAATCATTTAACATATTTGCTATTTTTTTTTCTTCCTCTACGATTTTGCCATTTGTATCTCTTAAACATTTAATCTCCTCTTTGAATGTTCTCTTGCTGTTGTAATATTGGAAAAACATTTTGGAATTGGTTTTAGCTCCCTTAGCAATGTTCATTTCTATTTCTCTCTTGGCCTTTCTAACTTCCTTTTTGACTTGCATTTGCAGTTCCGTGTACTCTTTCTGCGTACTTTCTTTTTGGTCCTTTTTTAATGCTCTGTAAAGTGCCTTTTTTCGCTGAATATTTTTTTTAATTGATCTATTAAACCATTTTGGCAATTTAGTTTTACATTTAGATTTGTCTACTTTAGGGATGTAATTGTTTTGCGCCTCTAGTACTACATTTTTGAAGAACAACCATCCTTCTTCTGTGGGTGTTTTCTCTATTTTACTCCAATCTACTTCTGTTAGTCTCTGTTTCATGCCTTCATAGTTTGTTTTTCTAAAATTGTAAACCTTAACTTTAGTTTTTACTTTTGGGGATTTAAAAAACACTTCAAATGAGACCATGTTATGGTCTGAGTTTGCCAGTGGTTCTCTGACCTCTGTTTTAGTTATTCTATCTTCGTTATTTGAAAAGACTAAATCAAGGCATGCCTCCCCTCTAGTGGGTGCCTTCACAAATTGTGTTAGGAAGCAGTCATTTGTCATTTCCACCATTTCTATTTCATCCTTCGCGCTACCCACCGGGTTTTCCCATTTTATTTGGGGGAAGTTGAAATCCCCCATTAGTATGGCTTCTCCTTTGCTACACACATTTCTAATGTCATTGTATAATGACATTAGAATTATACAATAATATTACCTCCGTCTCCAATCCCGTTCACAACTCACTGAACACAGTGAGTGAAAACATGCTGCTTTTATGCAGCTGTACCGATTGATTGCTAATCAACCATTCAATTGGAATCTCAGTACAACTGCACGTGAATTAATAAAGTGCAATTCCCTGTGCTCACATATTATTACTTTTTACTTGCACGTGAAGTGCTGTGCAATCCTTGTGCCTAAATAAATATACATTTCAAACACTCGTGTTACACAGACCTGTTTTATATCCCATGTCCCAATGACTACACACCAACATTAACACACAACATATAACACAAAATACACACAGGGGTGGGCACTTTACCACAAACATACATTCACATCACATGACACTGCACAGCACAGAGCATTCACATCGCAGGACACTGCACAGCACAGAGCATTCACATCACAGGACACTGCACAGCACACAGCATTCACATCACAGGACACTGCACAGCACACAGCATTCACATCACAGGACACTACACAGCACAGAGCATTCACATCACAGGACACTACACAGCACAGAGCATTCACATCACAGGACACTACACAGCACAGAGCATTCACATCACAGGACACTGCACAGCACACAGCATTCACATCGCAGGACACTGCACAGCACAGAGCATTCACATCACAGGACACTGCACAGCACACAGCATTCACATCACAGGACACTGCACAGCACACAGCATTCACATCACAGGACACTGCACAGCACACAGCATTCACATCACAGAACACTACACAGCATATAAATCCGCTATATATCGAGGGCCGTGATATAGCGAGAGACCCATAGAAACAGGCTAACAAATAAATACTGTACAACCACTCTCTTGTTTTATCGGGTGTGTCACGGTCCAATATAAATCCTCTACACAAATGTTTTTTTTCTAAATTTCCTATAAAAAGCATTACAGCATTTTAATTTGTAAAGCAGAAGGAAATTGCTTCTCATCAACTCCAGTCTCCAATTCATTTCATGAGTCTTCCTCTCCTTTCTCAAATGCACAACCCCGCTGCAATGAAATAATCCATTCCCAACAATAACAGAGGAGGCTTGGTGCGAGTGCATTGCTGCCACAGGTGAACACCTCATTGGCTAAAATAAAAACTCCTTCAGCAAGTAGACATTTCATTTGCTTTGTGTTATTGTGCAATACGTGTGTATATGATAACAGTACAATATTAATGCTTTCTATTTAATTGTTTTGTATATTGTTTGTGATGTGCAGTACGAAATAAAACAAACAGTAATTCTAAGTGCCTGTATATTGCAGTTGAGGCATACGCAGAGACAGTAAAATGAGGAGCCAACTGCAGGACTGCAATATATCAGAATCCGTAGAACAGCGAGGGGCGATATAAAGAGGGGTGGGTGTAAATATATACAGTATATCTACAGTGTGTGTATATATATATATAATATATATATATATATATATATATATATATACAGTGCCTTGAAAAAGTATTCAGACCCCTGACCAATTCTCTCATATTATCAAATTACAAATGGTACATTGAAATTTCGTTCTGTTTGATATTTTATTTTTAAACACTGAAACTCAGAATCAATTATTGTAAGGTGACATTGGTTTTATGTTGGGAAATATTTTTAAGAAAAATAAAAAACTGAAATATCTTGCTTGCATAAGTATCCAACCCGTGTGCTGTGGAAGCTCCCAGTTTGCACCGCTAAAAGAAATTGCCCTAACGAGGACACAATTACCTTACCATTGGCCTCCACCTGATGAACCACTGAAGTTGCTGTCACATTTTCTGGATAAAAACCCCACTGTTGAAGGATCATTGGTAAGGCTGTGAATCTGAAGGAAAATGAAGACCAAAGAGCATTCTACAGAAGTTAGCAATAAAGTAATACAAATGCATAGATTAGGGAAAGGGCACAGTATAATATCCAGGTGTTTGGATATCCCAGTGAGCACAGTTGAATCAGTAAACAGGAAGTGGAAGCTGCATCACACCACAACAGGCACTATCAAGATATAAAACGCCGTCCCTCAAAACTCAGTGCTCAAACAAGAAGGAGACTTGTGAGAGAAGCCACAGAGAGGCCAACAATCACTTTGAAGGAGTTACGGAGTTCAGTGGCTGGGAGTGGAGTAATGGTGCACCAGTCAACCATATCAAGAGCTCTGCATAACACTGGCTTGTATGGGAGGGTGGCAAGAAAGAAGCCGTTACTCAAAAAGTACCATCTGAAAGCACGTCTGGAGTTTGCCAGAAAGCATGAGAGTGACCCAGCTGCGATGTGGGAAAAGGTTTTGTGGTCAGATGAGACCAAGATAGAGCTTTTTGGCCAAAACTCAAAGCGCTATGTGTGGCGCAAACCTAACACTTCCCATGCCTCAAGACACACCATCCCTATAGTGAAGTATGGTGGTGGCAGCATCATGCTGTGGGGATGCTTCTCATCAGCAGGGACTGGGCATCTTGTTACAATTGATGGAAGAATGGATGGAGCAAAATACAGGAAAATACTGCAAGAGAATCTGCTTCAGTCCGCTAAAAAGCTGAAGCTTGGAAGGAAATTCACCTTTCGGCAGGACAATGATCCCAAGCACAAGGCCAAAGCAACATTGGAGTGGCTCAATCCCATTGAGAATCTGCGGCACTATTTGAAAATTGCAGTCCACAAGCGTCGTCCAACGTCCAACCAACCTGAACAACCTGGAGCAAATCTGCCAAGAAGAATGGGCCAACATCACTCCGACACTGTGTGCAGAGCTGGCACATACTTACACCAAAAGACTTAAAGCTGTTATTGCAGTGAAAGGTGTCTCTACCAAATATTAATGTGTGGGGGTTGAATACTTATGCAAGCGAGATATTTCAGTTTTTTATTTTTCTTAAAAATATTTCCCAACATAAAACCAATGTCACCTTACAATAATTGATTTTGAGTTTAAGTGTTTAAAAATAAAATATCAAACAGAACGAAATTTCAATGTACCATTTGTAATTCGGTAATATGAGAGAATTGGTCAGGGGTCTGAAATTTGCAAGGGACTGATTATATATATATATATGTGTGTGTGTGTATGTATGTATGTATGTGTGTGTATATATATATATATATATATATATATATATATATATATATATATATATATATATATATATATATATATACAGTGCCTATAGTAAGTATTCACCCCCCTTGGACGTTTTCACAGTTTGTTGCGTTACAACCTGAAATCTTGATGCACTTAAATGGGATTTTTTTCCCCTTTGATTTACACAACCTACTCAACACTTAAAAATAAATCAATTACAAATAAAACCACAAAAAGTCTTCATTAGATAAGTGTTCACCCCCTTTGCTATGACACTCCTAAATAAGCTCAGATGCAATCAAATGCCTTCAGAATTCACACAATGAGTTAAATGGAGTCCATCTGTGTGCAATAAAAGTGATTCACATGATTTCAGATTAAATACACCTGTCTCTGTAAGCTCCCACAGTTGGGTAGTCAATTCAAAGCAAAGATAGAACCATGAAGACCAAAGAGCTTTCAAAACAACTCTGGGATAAAGTTGTGGAAGGGCACAGATCAGGGGAGGGGTATAAAAAGATTTCAAAGGCACTGACTATCTTTTGGAGCACAGTCAAGTCGATCATTAAAAAGTGGAAGGTATACGGCACCACCCAGAATCTGCTTAGAGCAGGCCGTCCTCCCAAACTGAGCTGCCGCGTAAGAAGGGCTTTGGTCAGAGAAGCCACCAAGAGGCCAATGACAACTCTGAAAGACCTACAGCGTTCTATGGCTGAGATGGGAGAAACTGTCCATGTGTCAACAATAGCTCAGGTACTCCACAAATCTGGCTTTTATGGAAGAGTGGCAAGAAGGAAGCCATTTTTGAAAAACCCATGTAAAATCCTGCTTGGCATTTCCAAAAAGGCATGTGGGAGATGTGGCAAAAGATTTGTGGTCCGATGAAACAAAAATGGAACTATCTGGCCTAAATGCAAAGCATTATGGCTGGCGCAAACCCAACACAGCACATCCCCCAGGTAACACCATCCCTACTGTGAAGCATGGTGGTGGCAGCATGCTATGGGATGCTTTTCATCGGCAGAGACTGGGAAGCTTGTCAGGATAGAGGGCAAAATGGATGGAGCTAAATACAGGAAAATCCTTGAGGAAAACCTGCCTTTCAGAAGGACAATGACCCCAAGCACACAGCCAAAACGACACTGGAGTGGCTTAAAAACAAGAAAGTGAATGTCCTAGAGTGCCCCAGTCAAAGTCCGGACTTGAATCAGATTGAGAATCTGTGACCAGACTTGAAGATTGTTGTCCACCAACAATCCCCATTAAACTTGACAGAGCTTGAACAATATTGCCAAGAAGAATGCGTAAATATTGCACGATCCAGACAAGCAAACCTGGTAGAGACTTACCCCAAAAGACTCTCAGCTGTAATTGCTGCCAAATGTGGTTCTATCAAGTATTGACTCAAGGGGGTAAATACTTATCTAACCAATAAGTTTTTTTTTATTTTTCATTAACTGTTGTTTCACAATAAAAATTCTCCTGCCTCTATAAAAGTGTTGAGTAGGTTGTGTAAATCAATGGGGAAAAAAATCACATTAAATGCATTAAGATTTCAGGTTGTAGCACAACAAACTGTGAAAACACCCAAGGGGGGTGAATACTTACTATAGGCACTATATATATATATATATATATATATATATATATATATATATATATATTAGTGCCTTGAAAAAGTATTCAGCCCCCATCCCTTTTTTCACATTTAAGAGTCTCAGATTCAGAATTTGAAATAGATTAAATTAAGATTTTTTTTCCCACTGATCTACAAAGCCTTGAGCACCATGTCAAATCAAAAGAAAAATTCCAAAAGCTTTCAACAATTTACTAAAATATTAAAAAAATATATTAGCTCAACAAGTCACACAATTTGTTGATGGACTCCACCTGTGTAAGAAATGAGTGGATCACCTGCTTTAAATGAATCTGTGTGGATAAATACCGCTCTCTCTGTAAGGTCCCACAGTATGGTAGAGACTTTCAAAAGAAAGAATCAAAATGAAGACGAAAAAGCATTCTAAGCAAGTCAGGGATGTGATTATGGAAAAGCACAAATCTGGAGAAGGGTACAAAACTATTTCAAAGGCACTGAACATTCCTCAAAGTTCCTTGCAGTCCATCGTACAGAAGTGGGAAAAATAAGAAACTACCACCACACTGTCTAGATCAGGCTGCTCCTCTAAACTTAGTTGCCGGACAAGAAGTGCACTTCTTAGGGAAGCTACTGTGAGGCCAACTGTGACTCTGAATGAGTTACAGAAGTCAGTGGCTGCGACGGGCAATGATGTTCATGTATCAACAATCTCCAAGACATTCCACAAAAAGGGCCTTTATAGGAGAGTGGCAAGGAAGAAGCCCTGGCTGAAAAAAACCCATATCCTTGCCCACAAAGAGTTTGCAAAACGTCACCTAGAAGATACTACAGTTATGTGGCAGAATGTCTTGTGGTCTGATGAGACTAAAGTGGAACTTTTTGGCCTGAACGCTAAGCGGTATGTGTGTCACAAATCAAACACTGCACAGCAGCCAGGTAACATCGTCCCCACTGTAAAGAATGGCAGTGGTAGTATCATGCTATGGGGATGCTTTTCAGCAGCAGGGACTGGCAATATTGTCAGAATTGATGGGAGGATGAAAGGTGCACATAACAGAGAAATCCTGGATAAAAACCTGTGCCCCTCTGCCAAAAAACTCAAACTGCGGAAGAAGTTTGTCTTTCAACAGGACAATGATTCAAAGCACACTGCCAGAGCAACACTGAAGTGGCTTAAAATGAAGAAAATAGATCAAAATAGATAGTCCTTGAGTGGCCCAGTCAGAGTCCTGACCATAATCCCATCGCAAATCTGTGGCAAGACCTCAAAGTTGCTGTCTATCACCGTTCCCCAACTAACCTGACACAGCTTGAGCAATTTTGCAAGGACAAATGGGCAAATATTGCTCCATCACGGTGTGCAAAGTTAATAGAGACTTATCCGAAAAGACTACTGGCTGTAATAGCTGCCAGAGGTGGTTCAACCAAGTATTGACCCAGAGGGGATGAATACTTAAAAAATGATGACATTTCAGTTTTTTTTAATTTTTATGATTTTATTGCTTACTATTTTCTTTCTTTTTGAGGGGGAAGAAGAAGAAGAATGTGTGACTCACAAATAACAATTCCCAATGTAATGCAGCAAAATCCCAGGCTGTGAGACTAATAATAATAATTTTTCAAGGCATTGTGTGTGTGTGTGTGTGTGTGTGTGTGTGTGTGTGTATATATATATATAGCCTATAGAAAGTCTACACCCTCTCGAACTTTTACACATCATACTCCACACTGTTAATGGGAAAAAAGTTTTTCTTGAGAAAAAAATTATATATTAAAAATACAAACGGAAAGATCATAATTGGATAAGTCTCCACTCCCTTGAGTTAACACTTTAGTTTCATCAGACCACCAAACTTTTTGCCACATGTCTACAGAATCTCCTGAGTGTTTTTTTGCATACTTCAAACGGGATTTAAGGTGGGCTTTCTTGAGTAATGGCTTCCTTCTTGCCACGCTACCATACAGGCCAGATTTGTAGAGTGTTGGGATATTGTTGTCTCCTTCTTGCTTGGTCATCTAGTTTGGAAGGACGGCCTGATCTAGGCAGGGTCTTGGTGGTGCCATACACCTTCCACTTCTTAATAATCATCTTGACCGTGCTCCAAGGGATATTCAAGACCTTTGATATTTTTTATACCCCTCCCCTGATCTCTGCCTTTCAATAACTTTATCCGGAGTTCTTTTGAAAGTGCCTTTGTGCTCATGGTTGAGTCTTTGATATGAAATGCACTACCCAGCAGAGGGAACCTACAGGAACTCCTGAATTTATCCTGAAACCATGTGAATCGCTACAATTTAACACAGGTGGAGGCCACTTAACTTGATGTGTGATTTTGAAGGCAACTGGTTACACCTGAGCTAATTTAGGATTGCTATTAAAGGGGGGTGGACACTTATCCAAACAAGCTATTTCAGTTTTTATTTTTAATTCTTTTTTAACACATTTCTAGAATACTTTTTTCACTTGGAAGATGTGGGGTAGGATGTGTAGATAAATGAAAAAATAAAAAAAATTAATGCATTTAAATCCCAGGCTATAAGGCAACAAAAGGTGAACATTTTGAAAGGGGGTGTAGACTTTCTATAGGCACTGTGTGTGTGTGTGTGTGTGTCTATATATATATATATATATATATATATATATATATATATATATATATATATAAGATGTGTAGCATTATAATACAATAATGTAGACTCAGAGTCTCCATGATAAACTCCTATCTGCTATGAACCACAGGAGAGTAGTCTCCAGCTAGGAGTAAACCCCCAGGAAGCAAGCAAAGCAAAGTTTTCTAATAGCCGAATTGTTCTTTAAGACAGTTAGCCATTGGACGCAATATGAATCAATACAGTGACAGGGTATCGTGTCACGACAGACATGGGATTTGGAGTTGAAACGCCACTCAGGAGCACACAGGATTTATTCACACACAACAGAAAGTAAACAAACTAGTCATGTGACGCTACCAGCAATGGTAATGCACAAAGGACACATACAGTAGACTGTACAAAAGGCAAAATAAAACATAGTACAAAAACTACAAATAAAAGGTGCCACATACGGTGAGCGCTAGCCTTATAAATGAGGTGTCCTGCTCCAGGAACCGGCTACACTACGTAACCCTCGCTGTACATTACATGGGATCACTATACCCTAAACTAACCTACTTATGAACCGGTATTCACACGACGACTGCTGCTGCTTCATACGGCCTCGGCTGGACATTGCCTTCACAAGTACAGTGTTGCAGTTTAAGTGTTGTGTAGCTGTAGTTCCTGCAGAGCGCCCCTCTGTGTAGCATGGCGGTGCAGTAATCCAGAACGATCCCCACTGGATGTTTTTATGCCAACGGACACTCAGTCGAGACCCGCCCATCTCTTGATTGAGGACCGGCACAGCCAATTACTTGCTGACCTTCCTCTCAACCAAACCTAGAAGGCAGCAAGTCTCAATCGAGCGCACGTCTGTAAGCAATCATTTAATCAAACATAACTCCAAAAAGCAACTAAACAAACCAATTTCCACATATACGTTACACCAACACTAATGTTTCCATGTGCAGGGCAATCGCCCTGCTACAGAGCCCAGAGAGTTTTTCTCATCAGAGGAGGCAAGCCTCTTACAAACGCTTATCGTCTACAACACCGTGTAACAATTTTTTTTTTTTTTTGTTCCTGGGTAGTAAGTGTTATTTCCTAATTGCTTATGCCTCAAAAGTATAGAAAATGGCTATTATTCCCCACAAACTTTGCTTTTGTGACCAAAACGGTGATATTTTGAAATGTACTATTTCCAACGAGAAAACGGGCAAATGTGTGTCCGTTCACATAAAGTCAGAAAAAAACAACATATGAATCCAAATTAACATGTATTTATACAAAAATAATACAAAAATGACTACAAAAGATTTAGAAGTGAGTAGTTTTTCGAGATTTACGATTATACTGTAAATACGAAAAGATACAAATTTGCCCGTTTTCTCATTGGAAATAGGTAAATTTCAAAATATCACTGTCCTGGTCACAAAAGCAAAGTTTGTGGGGAATAATAGCCATTTTCTATACTTTTGAGGCATAAGAAATTTGGAAATAACACTTACTACCCAGGAACAAAAATTGTGTTACATAGTGTAATCACACACAGTACTAGCAATGGTAGATGATGTAGTCTGATCCCTACTTTTAATTGGAGGAACAACTCAAATGCTGAATCATTGTTTTACTGAGGATGTAAAGTGAGTGGTGGAAAGAGATTTTGACTTGAAGAAGAAATCCATTATAAACGGTAGGAACATTTTAAAAACATATGATACAGTGGACAAAAAATAAACTGCGTTAGCGATGGAAAATCCTATGACGGTTTAGTCCCCTTTAAACCAGCATGTTGTTGACTTCATTACTTCTGATTAGAAACACCTTTCAGTGTGTACCAGATAAGCTACTATTCCCAAAAGACACTGCGTGCCTCTATGTTCGTTGCATTGTGCAACGCTAGCGTCAAGAAAGTGAGATACATTTCCAAAGTTTTATATTATGATACCACTTACTTTCTCTGGGAACAAATCTAGTTGTTGGTTTTGTTTGTTCTCTGTTAGTGTTTGTTTGAAGTTGTATTTATATTATTTTAGCTCTTCCCAGCAGTATTTGTTCACTATCTTTTCGCCTGTACGGTATATCATTATTTCTCTCAAAAACAAGCCTAATTCTGCTATAAGCGGACTTGGCATCTATGAAGGTTACCTCAGCCGCCAGTTTCAATTGGACAGGAGTCATCTGAGGAGTCTAATCTAATGCTGCCTTTCTTTTAAGTTGTGTTGGATTTACTGTTGTGTCAAATATTAATGATGCAAACAAATAAAACACAATCAATACGTTTATTTGCAGTTTTATTTGGTCAGTTCTGAGGTGAGGGCATCAACAACTTGTTGGATGTTGTTGTGCTGTTTTGGGTGATCGAGCTGGCTCATGACATCCAGTTCACAAACTATATTTACTAACTTGGAGGGCAGACACACGTTATCTTTGGACATAGCTGGGATAAAAAAAAAAAAGGATGGGAATTAATAAAATAGACATTTAAGCAGCAAGAGTATTCTCAAGCAGCTGCATTAATATTATAACACGGGCATAACGCAGTGGTTTTATACAGAACTGTAAACACACAAGAGATATACAATATGACAGACCAGACACAGCAAAAAACAGTAATAAAAAGAAAGCTGCCTGCATTATTATTAAGGTGAACTACACCACTGCTAACCATAAACTCGCCCTTCAGCCACTACTTTCTGCCACCTTGAAACCCACAGTAACAACTGACCTGCTCACTTGCAATATTTATAGTTAAGAATAAACACACTCATTCACAATTACCTGTGAAATGTGGGTTTCCATGTGAAACTGGGCTTTCCTGTGTGTTTACACGAGTAAATGAAATTTACCCTATCCCTCTCTTTGGCCTTTTTTTTTGGCCACAAACCTGGTTTACCCGAGTATTTCTCTCAAACATGTACACGCATCGCCATTTCATGTAGTAAATTGACCCGCATGGAAACCCCATGATTGTAGATATAACTTGTTGCATCCTAGCTCATATTCTATTTTAATAGTATTAGTTGCACTAATTGTAAACTATACTGTATTTAAATATTAATCATGTGTTTTAACCCTGTGCAGTACTGCCCTGTAACACCTGTAAGTCACCTTGGATAAGGGCGCCTGCCAAATTTAATTAATTAATTAATAATAATAATAATAATAATAGCTGCAAGCAGCAATGACCGGGCACCAAGTGTCAGACCATGTGACCTATGACTGTATTTCCCCTGTGGCATAGCACCCCATTGCCCTCTACTAGTCTTTCAGCTTTGAAGACTGTACTATATTCTCTATAGCTTAATAGTACAATATATGCTGAAATTTGATCTGTTCATGGCCTGCATGTTTTTTGATGCAGCAAATTTAATTTTAACAAACTTTACAGGTCAAAGGTCAAGGTTAAGGTAATTTCTGGATAGAGCCCATATGGTTTCCTATATGTGTTCCAGAGTAACCAATTATTAGCCAGTTTTGCATTTGACCTTAAGATGAGGTAAAAGGTCACGGTCAAGGATCTTTTTGGATAAATATATGGGTTACTACCTGTGTTCCATTTTAAACATGACCCTATTTAAACTCTGTAAGGAGTTATAAACTAGTTTTACATTTGATCTTAAGGAGAGCTCAAAGGTCACAGGGAAGGTCATTGTTTAATAGAGCATATATGGGTTCATATATGTTCTCTATGGTAACTATGACACTGTCTGCACTCTTAAAAGAGTTATAAGCAAGTTTTCCATTTGACCTTTAGCAACGTAGTATGTGCAAATTGACCATAGCTCAAATTTGATTGGTTTGCACCAGCCATGTTTTTTATATGTAGCAACTTGCTTTAACCCTTTGCAGTCATATGTCTGACCAGGTCTGACATTACAATTTTCCGTTTCCAGTCTAATGTCAGACAATGTCCGACATCATCAAAAAGACGTAAAGCACAGGTCTCTAGTCTTTTCTCCGGAAAAATTAGAGAAAACCTTTTAATGACAGAGTGAGACCGATAGGAGCCGAATGAAGCTGGAAAAAGGGTGTATCTGATAGCCCCATGCACCACAGAGATAACACGGACATATACAAAGGAGAGAGCTGCTTCTGCATCCAGCGCTCAAAGAATATCATGGACAGCTTTTTGAGATATTATAGTAATGAAATAATGACTTGGATCGCATTATTGAGGAGTCGGGTGATAAAACGAGTGATCAGGAGTAGTATGCACTATACAGAGGTATGTGAAAAATACAGCAAACAAGGGGTGGGGCTTGGCTGGAGATGCAGTACTGAGTGTACTTTTGTGATTCAGTGCCTTTTAAACCTGTTTTACTATGAATATTTTAAACAGCACGTGTAAAATAAACAGCACGTGTGAAAATAAATTGGACCTGACATGCCAGACAAGCGCTGAATAAATGAACCGCTAAGTGTTAAACAAACTTGATAGAAAACCTTGCCAAAGCTATGTGTGCAAAGTTTTGCTTCAATCAGCATAACGGTTTCAGAGAAGAAGACGTCTGAATATTGCCGCCAAACCATGTGACCAATCGACTTCTCTTGAACAAATCTAAATATAGGGCAAGGGTAGCCTGTGCCCCAAGTGTCACATCTCTACCATAAGCGATTTCGGAAAAGATTTTTTTAAACTGTCCAAAATTCTTGAAAAATCCAATATGGCTACCAAACCATGTGGCCAATCAATCTCATTCTCTCGTTGACATTAATTCCCATAAGCCTCACTACCCAATCAATTTCTCTTGAACAAATCTAAATATAGGGCATAAGGGTAGTCTGTACCTCAAGTTTCACATTTCTACCATAAGTGGTTTCTGAGAAGATTTTTTTAAATTGGCCAAAATCTGCGAAAAATCCACCATGACCCCACCTGCATTCTCTAAGCAAGTAGACAAATCTAAATTAAAAAGCAAAATTGCCAAAATGGTCAGATCAATTAAAAAAAAAAAAACAGCGAAAAAAGGCACTTTACAGAGAGTTTAAAAGGGACCAACAACAAAATACACAGAAGGAGTAGTCAAAACTACAAATGCAAGTCAAAAAGGAAGTTAGAAAGGCAAGATAGAGAGATAGAATTGAACATTGCTAAGGGGACCAAAACCAACTCCAAAAAGTTTTTCCAATATTATAACAGTAAGAGAACATTCAAAGAGGAGGTTAAATGTTTAAGAGATACAAATGGCAAAATCATAGATGAAGAGAAAAAAATAGAATATATGAAATTATTACTTTACACAAGTTTTTACAAAGAAAAACACGGACAACATGCCCCACATGTCAAGCTGTTCCTATCCTGTTTTAAATAAACAAATCCCCTGGGACGGATGAGATCCTTCCAATAGCACTCAAAGAAATGAAAGAAGTTATTTACAATCCGCTAACCAAGATCATACAACAGTCTCTTGACATGTAATACTGATCCACAAAAAGGGAAACAAAACTGAACCAGGTAACTACAGACCAATAAGTCTGATTTCTATTATATGTAAACTTATGCAAACTATAAAAAGATTCAAAATGGAAAATTATCTATATGTTAACAGTATCATGGGAGACAGTCAGCATGGTTTTAGGAAAGGGAGATCATGTCTAACTAACCTGCTTGATTTTTTTGAGAATGCAACATCAACAATGGATAATTGCAAAGCAGATGACACGGATTTAGATTTACAGAAAGCTTTTGACAAAGTCCCGCATAAAAGATTAATTCTCAAACTGAACGCAGTTGGGATTCAAGGAAATGCATCCATATGTATTAGGCATTGGTTAACATGTAGAAAACAGAAAGTACTGATTAGAGGAGAAACCTCAAAATGGAGCGAAGTAACAAGTGGTGTACCACAGGGATCAGTATTAGGTCCTCTGCTATTCCTAATCTACATTAGTGACTTAGATTCTGGCATAGTAAGCAAACTTGTTAAATTTGCAGATGATACAAAAATAGGAGGAGTGGCAAACACTGATGTAGCAGCAAAGGTCATTCAAAATGATCTAGACAAGATTCAGAACTGGGCAGACACATGGCAAATGACATTTAATAGAGAAAAGTGTAAGGTACTGCATGCAGGCAATAAAAATGCACATTATAAATACCATATGGGAGATACTGAAATTGAAGAAGGAACCTATGAAAAAGACCTAGAAGCTTATGTTGACTCAAAAATGTCTTCATCTAGATATGTGGGGAAGCTATGAAAAAGGCCAGCAAAGGCTGAATATATAGTGAAAATTGTTCAATTTAAATCAAGGGAAGTAATGTTAAAACTGTACAATGCATTAGTAAGACCTCATCTAGAATACTGTGTTCAGTTCTGGTCACCTCACTACAAAAAGGATATTCCTGCTCTAGAAAGAGTGCAAAGAAGAGCGACCACAATTATTCCGGGTTTAAAAGGCATGCCATATGCAGACAGGATAAAAGAATTTAATCTATTCAGTCTTGAACAAAGAAGACTACACAGCGATCTGATTCAAGCATTTAAAATCCTAAAAGGTATTGAAAATGTCGACCCAACAGACTTTTTAGACATGAAAAAAGAAACAAGGACCACGGGTCACAAATGGAGATTAGATAAAGGGGCATTCAGAACAGAAAATAGAAGGCACTTTTCTACACAGAGAATCGTGAGGGTCTGGAACCAACTTCCCAATAATGTTGTTGAAGCCGACACCCTGGGATCCTTCAAGAAGCTGCTTGATGAGATTCTGAGATCAATAAGCTACTAACAACTAAATGAGCAAGATGGGCTGAATGGCCTTCTTTCGTTTGTAAACTTTCTTATGTTCTTATAAGCTAGTTCTTTATTTGACCTTTACAAAAGGTCAGAGGTCACGGGCAAGGACATTTCTTGATAGAGCACATATGGGTTCATATATGTTTTCTATAGTACCCATTACCCTATCTACACTCTGGAAGGAGTTAAAAGCTAGTTCTCATTTGACCTTAATGAGAGGTCAGAGGTCAAGATCAAGGTAGTTTTTTAAATAGAGCATACATTAATTCCCATAGGCTTCCATTACTGTGTGAAGATTCATGAGTCTACAACATTGTACCTTAGATAAATACTACAATATATGGCCACGTTTTTCTTAAGGGGACCCCAAGCCCACTGCCTTTTTTCTGCCTCCCCACTAGCCGCCGCCACTGGTGTACATTATACATTTGTAAAAATACATATTCTGGGGTACCTTGAACTTGTGAGATGGCTTGATCATTAACTGGGATACAAAGTTATTTAGGAAGTAAGGGATCTTATTGGGATAAAAGGAGAAAAAAATGTCCCACCTCCCAGTCGTTCTGTTTTGTATACACTCAAAAGTCACACTGTTACATGATATTATTGGAATGAGAACGTTTGTTGAGTGCTGTCAGTTGAGATTCTCCAGACCAGCTCAAGGCCAGGTAAGAACAGATTAAATAAAATCAAAATCATCAAAAAATAGAGCAAGAACCCTAAACCAATCACTGCAAACTTTCGAAAACTTGAACAAAACCTTTCACAAATGAAAAATGAATGCAATACAATTGGAAGGTATGAGTGTGTGGACTCACTCTGCCTTGAGCTGGGCTATCCTGTGCACAGTCTCCTGGGATGAGCTGGGTCGGAGCTGTGTGTTGTTACTCAGTGTTTCTCCGGTGCTTTGCAGGGCTCTCTCAGAAGCTTCCACAGTGTAGGAGTGCATACTGCAGGCTGAGTCAAACTCCTCTCTGTCTCTCTTCACCTGCTCCTGCCCCTGCTCCCCTACCAGCCCTCCTGTCTGCAGCTCCCTCTTTGTCTCCTTCAGCCAATCCTTCTCCTCACTCTCGCTGTCCTCATCGGCCCAGCGGGGGGAGTCTTGCAACATGATGTTGCCGAGCTTGACACGCCCGTCCCGCACAATGATGCTACGCTGGGTGCTCCCTCCTGACTGTCTCTCAGATGGTGCTGGCTCAGCCACCTCTTCTGCTTTGGTTATGGACTGCAACATCTTAAAAATGGGAGATAATAAAAAAAAAATAATATTTTTTACTCCAAAGATTTCAGATGCTTTTGTAACAGGTTGCGTTTGCAGATACAATCCAAATCAAAAGTGCACTACATATTATACACCTCGCCAAGTTCGTCAGTTTGGAAATAGTTATGCAGTTACTTTCTGCCAAACATACTTCATGGTGCAATTTAGCTTTTTCTGGGGGGAACATGATAAATTTATCAAACATGGGATCGCAAAAACTTCAGTATCAGTATTACTGTTTATACAACAAGTGCTGTTGAGTGATTTTTATTTACTGGATCTAATTTTGGAATCTTGCATTCGTTCAAATCCAACGACAATCGCACTATTCCTAAGCCTGGTTGTTAAGCATCATCTGATGAAGTTAATTCAGACTTTCTTTCCTAAGCCTGGTTTTTAAGCTTGATCTGATGAAGTTAATTCAGACTTTCTTTCCTAAGCCTGGTTTTTAAGCTTGATCTGATGAAGTTAATTCAGACTTTCTTTCATAAGCCTGGTTTTTAAGCTTGATCTGATGAAGTTAATTCAGACTTTCTTTTCCATGCTTTATACTTGTTATGAGCTTTCATAGAGCCCTGTGGTCATTTCACTTGCTACAGCCTTTTTTTGTTCAATCTGGAGAAATGTTATCATGAAAAACATGTCTTGTTGGTTTTAATAATGCAGTTTTGTCAACACATGTATTAGGTGTTGTAACAGGGAGAGATCTGTGCTGACTCTGCTGGCGTGTTCACGGGCTGCAGGAAGAGGGCGGCAGTCGCCCAACAACCGCCTGTGAGTCATGGCAGTGACACGGGGAGGTGGGAAAGTGTGAGTGTGGACTTTCCCCCTCTCTGAATGGCCGAGAGGCGGGTCTTGGGTGATTGTTGGTCCTATAAAATAACGCTCTGTTGTTTCCTCAGGTCTGCCCACTTAGACGCGCTAAGGGTGCGGACACTTTGATTCGGGACCGGGAATCAGCGAGACAGAGAGAGAGAGCGGGGAACCCTTGGGCAGACCCCGGCGTATTGTGAAAGAGCAGACGAGATAGCCGAGAGAGTAGGACGGTGATCCGGGTCGTGCGGGTAGCGGCGACCGGGATAACGCTGCCGAGTGCAGCACCTTTTATTTGTAGTTTTATTACTGTTTTATTTTCCCTTGTTCTTTTCGCCTTCTGTTTTCATTATTATTTCTTTGAGCACCTGCGAGTGCATTTGCAGTTCGTGTACCAGCTGTGGTATTTCCGTGGTGCTGTCTATCATCGTTGATAGGCAGCCCACGGTCAACAGTGCCCTCTACCGGAGAGAAAAATACAAAAAAAAAAAAAAAGAGCCGGTCTAAAATAAAACTGGGCACCTGTGTGGTGTTTCCCAAATACACCTGTCTGTCTCCTGGTCAGTGAATTACCCACACCCTTTCCACAGGTGTCAATATCAATAGCAATGTGCACATGCATGCTTTCAGCTGGATTTGAATGCTTTCCTGAAGTTGTTTTGCCTCTTGAATAATAGAAAGTGTTCTCAAAGTGTGTTAATCTATTTAAATGTCCAGTCCAGTGTTACGCGTTAAGAATTTTGATCTCCCGATATAGTAGTTAGCCTTAGGGTCTGCCTAGCAGTAAGGGTACAGTGGAGCCTGGTTGTTTTTCATACTCTGTGTCGTTATCTATTCAATTAAATGCTTTACACGGTCAGCCTTGCAGACAGACAGGAAGTGCTTCACGTGATGTGTTTTCTGATTGGTTCCAAGCATTCCCCCGTTCATGAAGGCAAGCAGAAATAAACCCATCCTCTCACTCCTAAATGAAGGCCCTGCTGTGTTTGGATAGACTGGCCTGCCCGACTCACTTGTGCTGTGCCCTGGGTCCCTTTGACCATGTTGCCATGAAAACTCTGCGGCGTGTAGTATAGGACGAAGCAGGCAGACAGCGCAGACATGCCCTCGTCGTTCAGCTTATCCACATCAGCACCATTGTCTAGAAGGATGTTAATCACATCATTATGGCCATGGACCTGGAAGAGACACGGCGCTGTGAGTGGAACAGGCTTCCTACAGAACCACAAGAACCACACTGCTCCACACAATGTAGGGACATACATTAGAGTCAATCCCAAATCCTGTATTGAAACAACGTCCCTCTAGAGTCAGTATAAAGTAAGTACAGCTAACAAGCAATTCCACTTTTTTACACAGAGAACTGTGAGGGTCTGGAATCAACTCCCCAGTAATGTTGTTGAAGCTGACACCCTGGGATCCTTCAAGAAGCTGCTTGATGAGATTCTGGGATCAATAAGCTGCTAACAACCAAACGAACAAGAAGGGCTGAATGGCCTCCTCTCATTTGTAAACTTTCTTTTGTTCTTATAAATCTCAGCAATGTTGCATTTCATTGGCTACACAGGTCTCAAATATGCAGTTTTTAAAGAAATACGTGTTTCATTTTAAAACAGACTTCTAGTGCTACACTGAGTTCTCACATTGCTTCCTTCTCTTTCCTCCTGTGGTGTGTGGGTGTGTGTGTGTGTGTGTGTGTGTGTGTGTGTGTGTGTGTGTGTGTTCCTCCTCTCTTGGCTCCCTCTTTTACCATGGCAGTGATGACGATCGTGTCCTGATCTGTTGGTGTGGTCTGTTGTGTGTGTGTGTGTGTGTGTGTGTGTGTGTGTGTGTTCCTCCTCTCTTGGCTCCCTCTTTTACCATGGCAGTGATGACAATCGTGTCCTGATCTGTTGGTGTGGTCGGTTGTGTGTGTGTGTGTGTGTGCGTATGTCTGTGCTCCTCTCTTGGCTCCCTCTCTTACCGCAGCGGTGATGAGAGTAGAGTTCCCTGATGCGTCTGAGAGGTCGGGATGTACCAGCCCATCCCGCAGGCTCCTGTAGATGCTCTGGTAGTTCCCCTGCCTCGCATCTTCAATCATCTGCTGAGCGTGGAGCTCCAGGGGGCCGGGGGGTCCAAACACAGAGCGATCTGCTGACAGAATAGAGTCCACATCCCAGCCCAGCCCCTCCGCCCCCTTTCTGGAGAGAAGAACACAGCACAGGCAGTCTGTCAGTGACATGCACCCTGCTACCAATGCAAAAGAAAACCAGAGCCACAGTAGCAGGTAACAGGCAAACACACAGCCTCCATATACTCCCACTTCCTGGTACACTTGATAACTTGTGTTAAAGCATGTCCTTAGCAAGGTTCATCACACTTGTAAATCCTATGACAAACCTTTTGACTAGAAGTCTTCTTACAGCATTTTAAAGACAGCCTGCTTTGAATACTTTATCATCAGCAAGCTGTGATGATTTTATGAATCATTTTAACAAGAAAATCATTGTTAGAAGAAATCAGACATCAAACAATACATTCAGTTTCAATATGCCATCTAATAACATTGACAAAACTCCCACCTTGGGTCTTGCTACAGCAAAACAAACCTTTGGATCTTTTTCCTTGATTAATCAGCTAGCTATAACTAATATAGTTATGAAGATGAAATCCACTACATGTGCTTTAGACCCTATTCCTACTAAACTGTTAATAGACTTATTCTCTAGGATTCATGTTAAAGTTTTAAGTATTAGCAATAGTACCCTTCCATCTAGTATTTTTCCCGACTCCTTTAAGGTTGCTGTAGTAAAACCATTGCTTGGACCATTACTATGGATCCAAAAGTTCTTAACAATTTTAGGCCCATTTTTAATCTCCCCTTTTTATCTAAAGTTTTAGACAGAATAGTCGCTAATCAACTTAATACATTGCTGGCCGTACATAATATATAGGAGAAATCTGAGTCAGGCTCCTGCCCTGATCATAGTACTAATTTACGTGCTGTTATCTTCCGATATGGATCCACCCTCAGTTCTTATACTTGTAGATCTCATTGCAGCATTCAACTCTATTGATCATCCTATTGTGATTCACCGTCTTGGAAATCAAGTGGGGTTGTCAGGTTGTGTCCTGTCTTGGTTTGAATCCTATCTGTCAAATAGGTTTCAATTTGCTACAGTTGAATAAGAACCCTCTTTTTTATCTGAAGTTACATGTGGTGTCCCACAGGGTTCCGTTCTTGGGCCAATTTTGTTTTCTTTGTTTACGCTACCCTTGGGCGATATTGTCCGTAGACATGGGGTAATATTTAATGGTTATGCTAATGATATTAAATGATATACCCTTCAAAAAAAGAAACACATAGCAGATATTTTTTCTAAAATCTTAAAAATTGCAACAATACTTGATCAAAAGAATTGTATTTTATTTAAACATGTTTTGCTGAGTGTCACATTGTCAGGATCGAAAACGCATGACGTACGACAAAATAACAACAAGTGAATATTCCCAAAATGAACACCATTTGCTTCAGATTTGCAATATTCCTGTGCATTCACTGCTTGTGCAACATGCCGACATGTGGCTATAAAAGTGGAGGGTTCTCAGCTTGCATGTCTTATTGGTATTCGCTATAGACATATTTGAAGTTATGCCTTACCGATGCTCAACGGAATAATGCTATTGGATATTAGGAAGCCGGTGAATCTCAGTCTGCCATGGCACAGCATCTGAATGTTTCCCAGAGCACTATAGGACAACTGTGGCACCAATACCACCAACGTGAAACAACACTTGACCGCCCAAGATCCAGTAGACCACGTGTGGCGACGGCAGCCCAGGACAGATTTCTACGCCTACGTCATTTACGTGACAGGTTCACCACTGCAACCTCTACAACACCTGCAGTACCAGGAATGCATACAATTTCCAACCAGACTGCCAGAAACCGCCTACGGGAGGCAGATATCCAAGCAAGAAAGCCAGTTAGAGGAGTGATTCTTAAGCCGCAACATCGACAACTACGACTTCAGTAGTGCCATACAAAGATGGAGAAACGTGGTGTTCAGCGATGAATCTAGATTTCTGCTTCAACATGCTGATGGAACAGCCCGGGTACCCAGGCGACATCATGAATATTTTGTGGCCAACTGTGTGCAACAGGTTGACAGATTTGGTGGTGTGGTGTCATGGTGTGGGCGGCAATCTCAGACAGTAGCAGAACCAGCCTTGTGCACGTTCAAGGCAACCTGACAGCTCAGTGCTATTGTCATGAGGTCATACGGCCTCATGTGATCCCATTCATGAACCATAGTAACGTGATTTTCCAGCATGATAATGCATGACTGCACACAGCCCGAGCCACCACAGCTTCCTCACTCAGAACAATGTTCAAGTGCTTCCCTGGCCATCTCGATCACAAGATCTGAACCCCACTGAGCATTTGTGCGACAAGCTTGACCAACGTGTGCGACGACATCACCCTGAGCCACAGACATTACAAGGACTTATCCAGGCTCTTGCAATCCCCTGGCATGTTATCAAGGCTCTGATTCGATCACGGACAGGAGATGTCAGACCATCATCGATGCCAATTCTGGACATACCTGTTACTGATTTCTGTTGATCTTGAACTTTGTTTGACCTTTGAAAGTGACTTTATTGAATGTCTTAATGATTTCTGTACAGGTTAAGGTTCTTTGGCGCTGTCTATTTTACTATGCAAACTGCCTTACTAATGCTATAAAAAGTACATTCAAAACACCTATGGGCTGCTTTTTTTGAAGAGCATATTTATCTCTAAAACCAGGTGACACCTCAGCTGAAAATATTCTGACTACATGTCTTGCTGCCATTAAGCAATGGATGTAAAAAAAAAAAATGTTAAACTCAGAATAAACAGAGATGAGGCTTTTGGGATCATAGAATCAACTCAATAATATAAATTAGGGGTGCATACCGCATGTGTACATGAGTACTTTAATTATTGTAGGTAGTAGGGGTGCACCGATAAAGACTTTCTTGGCCGATGCAGATAACCGATAGTTAACTACCCATATCGGCTGATACTGATAAGATACCGATAATAAATAAACAGTGCAGGTAAACTACCAGAACAGGTAGTCAGAATAAATGTTGATTTATATAAAATAGATCTTAGCAGCCTTTCCTAAGAACTAAATAAAACTTGAAGCAAGAAATTTGGGGGTCATTTTTGATACTATGATTACTAAAGCATCTTTTTATCATTTGAGAAACAGAGCTAAACTTAGATCTATTACTTCTGTATCTGATGTTGAGAGGCTAATGCATACCTTTGTTTCATCGTAAATCGACTATTGTAATGCACTGAGATTCTGAGATTCCGCTGCAAGAATTCTAACTAAAACCAGAAATGGTGAACACATCACTCCTGTCTTGGCCTCCTTACACTGGCTTCCTGTGCAGTTTCAAATTGATTTTAACATTTTATTTTTGACTTATAAAGCCCTTAATGGATTAGCACCCAGTTATTTACAAGAGCTGCTGATCCCATACATTCCTAAGAGGAATCTTAGGTCTCAGAATGCAGGTCTCTTTGTTATTTCAATGGTAAATACTAATAGTATGGGAGGAAGGGCCTTTTCTTATAAGGCTCCTACATTATGGAACACTCTGCCTTTTTTTGTCAGAGAAGCTAGGAGTCTTGCTGTTTTTTAAGTCAAGATTGAAGACTTATTTATATACATAAGCCTTTCTATTATTGATATCCATTTTTTACTATTTTATTATTCAATATACATTATTGGAAATGTATTTACTTATTTAAAATAGTCTTATGCTATTATAATTATTTTTAATGTTTTATTATGCTGTGTATATTATGTTTTTGATGTTTTTTGTTTTTTTAGTTTCTCTAAAGCATCTTGGGGTCTATGACATAAGGTGGTGTATAAATTAAAGAAATAATATAAATAAATAAATAAAAATATGACATAGGGCCTTGTCACAGGTTGGCTTGAGCGGTGATGTCAGACCCGGCAGAAACACACAGCACTGTGGGTGAAATGGTGAAGGCGCGCTTGCACCGGTTTATTGCAAATAAAAGGTTTCAACAAAAATCTGAACCAAAAAACTAAAGCTAACAGACAGACAAACAAACGGTGGAAGAACACTACACAGACAAGTATTGTGCTGGCCCTGCAGCACAACAGCAATTGTTATTTGTAATTAATTATTATTCTCTCTCTCCCCCGTTCCCCACCCTTGAACACACAACCCTGAGTGAACTGTGCACCTATATATAGTTTTGCCAGGATTCAACGACTAATTCATTATTCACTTGAATCTCAGCACGTGAACTAATTTGTGCATTCCCCGTGCTCACATACTAATACACATTTTATCAGCACGTTAAGTGACTGTGCAATCCCTGTGCCTAAGTATATATTACAAATATACATTTTAAATCACCCATGCACCACTATATCCACGTATAACTGACAACACAGAACACACCACATACAACAGAAAACACAAAATAGACACAGGGGCGGGGCATACTGCCACAGGCTTATGTTTAAACTGCATTATAATTATAAATGTCAAACCATTAATATAATTTTAAAAATTGAAATGTACATTATATAATGTGACATTAACTTTTATAGCAACTTAATGTTAAACATTGCGTATTATAACTTCGACCTATACTGTACAGTACAACATTATTTTTGCCTGTGCAATGTCAACTACAACAACCTTTGTTAAATTCTTATTTTAAGCATACACTGCTTAAAAATGCAGCCCAACTTAAATTGTTCAATTAATCAAAAACAAAAAGGTGTCATGAAAATATCCAGTTACAAAATATAACAAAATATTTGTTACACTGCTTTTTAAAGTAAGAATTAAAATGGCCTTTTTATTATTTTAATGTATATAATGTAAATGCATTACATCATCTTATCTTTCACTATTTCTATAAATTGTTTTGTATATTATACTTTTATGTTATTTTTACCTGTAAAGCATTTTTAGGCGATTTATCACAAAAGGCTCTAAATAAGAAAAACAGATTGTTTGATTGATGGACTAATCCCCACCTGTGTTTGTGGATGTGTGCCTGTATCCTGGCCATCAGAGTGCAGGAGCCAGTCCTGGGCAGCCCCTGCTGATCCGCCTGGCCAGCACCCCCGCTCCCCCTCCCCCTCTCCTCCCCCCCGGAGAAGCGGGAGTCCAGCTGGGTCCTGAGTGAGGGGGTCTGGGGAAGGTGGTCTGCATCTGTGGAGTACATTGCGATACCAGGGGGCAGGACAAAGTGGTCGTGTTCCTGGAGCAGCTGCTTGTAGCGGTAGTAGAAGGGGTCCTCGTCTTGCTCTGCTGGTGCAGTAGCCTCCTCTCTCTCCTCTCCTAGGCCCAGGCAGTGCTCAGGGTAGTCTCTCAGGGTGAAAGCTCCAGGGAAATGGGTGCACAGCTTTACAAGCAGCTCCCTGTGCCACAGCCCCACATCCTGCCGCCCGTCTGGGTATCTCATCATGCCAGGGCCAAAGCGCTCGTCAGCTCTGTACAGCCCCTGCAGGTCACAGACACACAGTTACTAGACTGCCATTAACTGTTTTTAACATTCAAAAAGCACTTCAACAACAACTGGGTCTGCTGTCATTGCTATGATGTAAATCTTTACCTTGTAATTCACTGCAACCCACTGATTATTCTTAGTGTTCCGCGTTTTCGGTTTTTATCTTTTATCCCTGGCATGTATGCTGAATCAAAATCTGTGTAAAATCGAAGCCACATTTTCTCAAGTTAGCTGGTACTTTGCGAACGTTTGGGCAATCGCTGTGCTGACAGAAATAGTATCTACAGATGGAATGAACATGATATCGGCACAAAACAAGACAGGTTTATTCGCCTTGAAATCATAAAAAGAAAAGAAAATTGACAGAACTGGGTGGTGCAAGCCATCGGGAGACAGGTCGAAAATCACACTGGACATTTTCATCAATGCATACAAGTTTACCAACTAAAGCATCACCATTTTCTGTGAAATATTTACAATTAAGATTGGCGGCTTAGGCGGTGTTTAACTGATGGACAGACAGTACTGTCGCACAGTCACCAATACATACCTCTCCGCAATAAACAGTGGCTGTCCAGCAAAGACCTACTTCTGCTATTTTTTATTTTTGTATACTTTTCTTTTGAATATTCATAAACTGATTAGTTATTACTATGTCCAGCAATTGCCACAATAATCCGACTTTGATTGACCAACATAATCAGGTGATAATGTGTCTGTGAAGTGACAGGGAACCACATTTGAACATTATTTAATCCTCTGACACCTGAATGTCTGCTGTTTCCTAGGATACAGTGTAGGGCTACTTACACTTACACTAGTCAAAATAAAACAGCATTTTTTTCAAAATATTGTCAACGTCATAGAAAATAGTACTGCAAAAATATTGAATAATAGACAAAAAAACAATTAAAAAAAAAAAAAAATCCTGCAATTTTTCAGTGAAATTCAGAATAAACTAGAAACGCGGAACACTAATTATTCTAGAGTGTACATGTACAATGTATTGTAGAATAATGTGCAATATCAGATTTCATATAGGTTAAGTAAGTGGAGAAAAACTTATTGTGAATTCTCGTCCCCTAATATTATCCTGTTAGTGTAGCCAAGCCTATAACCAGTACACACACACAGAAAATTATCTGTATACAAGTGCAAGTCTGACACAGCATGCCCAGGGGGTGTGGATCCTGCAGAGGGTGAGAAGATGACTTGCCAGGAAAGTGGTTCTATCTGGCAGCTGCAGGGTCCCATAGCCCTCCTTGCGGTTCAAGTAAAACTTCCCTGTGAACTGAGTGCCCCCTGGCCAGCTGTAAGTGCCTTTCCCATGGCGATAGTCTTTGAAAAACTCTCCTCTGTACTCCTGGAAAATGCACATTTTATTCATTTCAGATTAAAAACAATTCAAAGATATTTTCAAACAATATGGTTAAATGGGTGACACTTTACTACATTCTTCTGCAGCCATCCTCAATACAACAAAAAACAAGACCTTGATGAGTTTCCAGTTTGTTTGCTGTTTTACTCAGGCATGCTCATACTAAAATACAGAGTACCTGTAGCTCTGATGTAGCTAGTGTTGTCATACTGACAATGTTTATTTAAGTTATACTTTCCACACACACATTTTATAGACACACAAACAGCCAACTTCCCAACACTTTGGTATGTTTAACATACCTTTGTCAAGGGAAAATGTGTTTGAAAACAAACATTGGAGGTATTTATAGGCTTTTTGATGCCACGGTAACCACACACTTATTTCTCTTAAAGCTAATGTCTTTGTGATGTCATAGCTAATGATATAACAATCTACTGTTCCTTTCTATTTAAACCTGGTATCTAGTTTATTTATCAATTTTTTTTTCTTTGTACATTATCTAATGTAATTTGTTCTAAACCTACAAACTTTAGGTCATCCATGGTGTGTCTGTTTCTTGTAAAGTCCTGAACTATTGGCTAATTTACTCTTTTATTTCTTATATTTGATAGGTGGTTCTGTATTCTTTTATATAATGATGTTCCTGTCTCTCTTACAGATTTTATTTGATTACATTTTATACTAAATATATCATATACAAGGTTGCTATCCTTCCATGACAGACTTTTTTAAAAACTGAATATTTATTTTCTTTATTTGCGATTTCACTTTCATCTTTACCAATATATTTGCACACTTTACATGTGCTTTAACAGGTTTAAATGTCCCTTAACATATGTAGGATCCCTTTATGTTTACGGTGGACTAAAATGTCAGTAAATTTGCATCCCTTCTAAAAGCTACGATCGACAATGTCGGAAATATTTTTTTTTTTCATTTTTTCTGAATTATGAAATATATGTAAATGCTTCCAAACAATTTTTGAAATATTTGGTAATATTTTAGAATATGTAATTCTTAATGGTACTCTCTTAACCCTCTCTTCCCTTTTCTGATAATCATGTATTTAATTCCTACTGAGTGTCAGCAGTGTCTCAATTCTCTCTCAATAATGTGTTCTTTATATCCTCTTTTCTAAGATTTATTTTTAATTCCTTTCTCGGTTTTTTTGTAGTCATTTTCTTCAGAACAGATTCTTTTTACCCTATGCCCAGTCCTTTAGTAATTGCTCTTTTAGTACAGATAGGATGTGGAGATGACATACAATATGCAGGTACTGATGCATATCAGTAGGTTTCGAGTAAAGATCTCTTTTAATATATCCTTGATCAAGTTTAACCGTGGTGTCTAAGAATTCAATGTCAGATTTTGTCTATCTTAGCGTGTGTGTCAAAGTTCATAACTGTAATTGAAAATGACCCCCGTCTAGTGGTCAGTTATTTTTGAGCTTCACAGTCAAACATTACGATGATGCTGGCGCTTGCAATTTTGAGACAATTCTGCTTTCAGACTGGGCAGACAACTGGAACTCTAGAGCAGATTCTGAACTCAAGTAAAAGCTCCTTAACAAGGATTCCCTTTCAATTCGAATGACAACCATTACCGAATGGGAAGAGCCCCTCTGACCGTCAATCTCAGCAAATACACAAAAGCTGTCCTATCAGGAAGTCCCGCTCACCTCTTGCTGAAGAGGGACTTCCTCACAGTAGCACATCACCATTTTCTCTCTCATCTCTCTGAGACAGGTCATACATTGCTTTTGCTTTTACGTACCAAATTTGGCTAATTTGTTGGATTTATCTGCAAATTAAAGATTAATTCACGGTAAAAATTGTGCTCAAGCATGTCTAAAGGGTGCCCTTGCTTTATTCTTGCGTCACTTTTCTGGCTAGAGCTGGTTTCGACCCCTCTGAAGAGATTAGCGAGTGGCCATTGCTCTTTTCACTACACAAGGCCTTGTGAGAGCTGTTGTGGTGCTGTAAGGAGACCCCGCGGGCACACGACATCATCCTCTATGCTGATTTCATCGGCCACAGCAACCAAAAAAAAAAAAAACAGCTCGGGACTAGCCCCTCTCAATCTTCGAGCTTTCCTAGCGCGGCTGCGCTTGCCCTCGCCGACTACGCCGATTGAATCGGCTGCATACCCCGGCATCGACCGTGGTTTTTCCCGCCGATCGCGAGGTTGAGAAAACAGCACCTACCCAGTCCCAATTGACTCGGCACCGGTGTAAACATCTTTGGCGCCACCTACAGCTCGGCCCCGACAGTGCCTACCATCGGCACCAACCTTGGAACAGGTCCACTCGGCACCAACTGTCTCGGCATCGACAGTGCTTTTCTCTGCGCCGTTTCCGGCTCCGATTGATACGGCACCTGGGAATAGCTTCGAGGCCGTCTACAGCCCGGCTCCAACCGCGCTACATGTCAACATCCACCTCGGTGCTGATCGACTCGGCTCCGACAGCGCGCGTCTCGATGCCGATCTAGGCAACGACCGATCGTTTAAAAAAAAAAAAAAAAAAAAAAAAACCCGCATCTGCAGGCTGCTCATTGAGAACATCAGTTTAAAACAAACAAAAAAAAAAAACAACTGCAAACATGTCAGTGCAGTCGACTGGATCTTCAACTGGCTTCCGCCAGTGTGACCGGACGAACATCGATCCTGCGCCAGGTGCCTACTGCAAGAACACGCGGCCAAGGAACTGGCAGGTGAGCTGGACTGCTCTCCATGTCGGAAGTTCTCGAGGAGAACTAAGCAACGGAGAGCAGCCCTATCCCCAGCAGAGGGGAGAATGAGATCAGCAGTCCAAGAGCCTCCGCAGAGGTCATCCAGGACCCCCTGCTACAGAGACCAGGGAGCTCTCACGCTCATCTGGGTGACCCTCCCCTACCACACCACTGGTACAGAAGCGCAGGCACCTCTCAAAGGAGGCGAGATGGTCACCGCCGAGGTGGTACCACTCGAGGAGATGCTCACCAGGGGACAGGCAGTCGCCGTGCAGACACGGCTCCCCTTCTCCAATGGACAGATGGTCGCGGCTCTGACACTGCTCCCGTTCTCCACGCAGACGCAGACATGCGCTGTCACAGTCGCCTCCGAGGCGCCCAACTCGGCCATGCGGCACTTCGTGGAGCTGGCAGAAACTGTACGGGCTCAGCAGACTATGCTGGAGACCCTATTGAAATCTCAGGGCAGGCTGCCCCCTACCACCGGGCAGCTCCAGCCCCAACAGTCCCGTTCCCCATCCCCTCTGCCTAGACCCCCTAGCCCAGGCAAGCTATCCTTGTCCACATCCAGATGTCTCGGGCTGGCCATGGTGGGAGGCTCCGTAACACCCTTGCCACAGGTGTTACAGAGGGAAGAGTTCCAGGCCCTAGTGCAGCGTGCAGCTGCAGCCATGGACATTCCCTGGCCGGCAGAACAAGAGGGAAAGGGGAACCACTTCTGCCAGCAGAAAGAGCACACACAGCAGGCACTCCCCCTACGCCAGGACTTCCAGGAGCTGGTGCACTCCTCCTGGAGCAACCCAGCGTCTGCACCCTCAGCCTCCAGAACAGCAGAGTCTCTGCTTCTTACTGCAGGAGCCCAAGAAGCGGGCCTAGGCAAATTCCCTACTATCAGGGACACGGTCACGGTTTTGGTGCAAGGTTCCACCTTCACCAAGGGGGATAAAGACCCAATCTGTCCGTCCAAGTTTTGCAGATCGACAGATGCGATGCTCAAAAAAGCTTATGCATCGGCAGCGCTGTCAGTCCGAGCAGCAAATGCCATGGCCATACTGGTGCTCTACCAGAATCAGTTGGCAGAGAGGCTGCAGGTGAGGGCTACATAGGCAGACACGGGGGTGCTCCCGGCGTTGGCTAAGGCCAGGCATCAGGGAGGTCGCTGGCTGCTCTGGTGGCCGCCCGCCGGCATGTGTGGCTGACACAAGCCAAGGTCATAGAGACCAAGAAGGTGCCGCTACTGGATGCCCCCATTACACCGGGGCAGACTTTTGGGGCGGCCATTGATGTAAGCCTTGAGAGGTCTCACAAGGCCACGGAGGTCGCATCCAAGTTTTCGTGCCTTCCGTCTTACCGTCAGCGCCCAAGGTGGCATGGGCTGCCTGCCAGGGTGAAAGGGTCTGAACATCGCCCTCCACCCCAGAATAGACAAGCAGGCAGAGGCAGAGGCAGGACCAGCGGCAGGGGACCACCGCAGGCTAGGGGTAACCGGTTCGCCGGCTGGAGACCGAGACCAGGGCCTAAGAAAGACCCACCCCCTCTCAAGCCCAAGAGAGTCCACCCCAGAGGGGCCCCGGCTGCCACCAAACCGCCCCACAACCAGACTGACCAACGGCAACGACCCATGGCAAGGCTGCACCCAGGAATCTTAGGTGCTATCGACTATGAGTCACGGATACGCTTTACAATTCTGCATAGGTCCGTCACCCTTCAAGGGTGTGCTCCTCACCGTTGTCAAACCAGCGAGGGCGATACTCCTTCAACAAGAGATCGTCAATCTTTGAGAGAAGAACGCTGTATGCTTGGTAAGTCCCTCAGCGGCTTTTACTCCAGGTACTTCCTGGTGCCCAAAATGGACAGCGGTTTCAGACCAATTATGGACCTCAAGGTCCTCAACTTGTTCCTCAAACAGAGAAGGTTCAACGTGTTGACAGCACAGCGTATCCTCCACTTCGCCAACCGGGCAACTGGTTCACATCGATCGACCTGAAAGAAGCCATCTTTCACGTCCTAATCTGTCCCGCACACAGAAAATATCTGCGCTTCGTCTTTCAAGGCAACGTGTATGAATTCTGCGTGCTGACATTTGCCTTCTCGCTAGCGCCGCACACATTTTCAAAGTGCATAGATGCAGCACTGGCTCCACTCAGGCTGTGGAGTATTCGGAACCTAAACTATCCGGACGATTGGTTGTTTTGCGCGCAGTCAAAAGCACGCGCAGAGGCGCACACAAAACAGGTCATAGATCATGAACATCAACAGATGAGCAACTTTGTACCGTCTCAGTCCACAGTGTTCCTGAGGATCAAACTGAACTCTGTGAGCATGCTTGCCTCACTGTCAGAAGACAGGATTTGGTCATTGGAGACCACCCTCTCCCTATTCAGAGATGACGCTCTCCTACAGGTCAATCTATATCAAAGGTTGTTGGGGCTGATGGCAGCCGCCACGAGAATCCTTCCACTAGGGCTGCTGAGAATGCGCATTTCAAGCCTGGGTGAATACGCTCAAGGTGCACCCGGTCCGAGATCGGTACCGGCTGGTGCGAGTGCCCAGACAATGCCGGAAGACACTGGAGTGGTTGCTCCGTCCCAGCAATCTGCGCCTCGGATCTCCCCTCTGATCCCCTCACAGAAGGGAACTGATCACTACAGACGCCTCCAGTCTGGGCTGGGGAGCAGTCTGGAACGGGAGAGGAATAAGAGGTCAGTGGAAGGGACATTGGCAGCAAGCGCACATAAATGCGCAACAGCTGCAAGCAGTGAGTCTGGCATGATTACATTTTCACCAGCAGTTAGTGCACAAACATGTGCTGGTCCGGATGGACAACACCTCAGTGGTAGCCTACATAAACCACCAAGGTGGCCTGCGCTCAATGGGCCTTCACCACTCAGCGCACAGTCTCCTGTCCTAGACGCACAGAAACTTGCATGCTATCAGGGCAGTGACTTGCCCGATTCAGACAATATTAACCTTCTTACAACACCTGTTTGACGCAGGAAATCAGCGTCCACTTTGAAGGTATACCTGGCAGTAATATCACTGTGCATGACAAAATTGACTCGGTGTCCCCAGGGACACATTTCATGGCAGTGCAATTTCTTAAAGGGGCTTGGAGGCTTCGTCCTCCCATGAAAAGTATGGTCCCCAAGTGGGATCTAGAACTGGTATTGCGGGCCCTTATGGGTCCCCCATTTGAACCCATGGCATCAGCAGAACTGAGCCCTGTTTCATTGAAAGTGACATTTTTAATAGCCACTACGTCTGCCAGACGAGTAAGTGAGCTTCATGCGTTGTCCATCGATGACACATGTATGGCTTTCACTGGAAGTGACTCGCGGGTAACATTAAGAACAAATCCATCCTTTTTGCCAAAGGTGGTATCCTCATTCCATATTAACCAATCGCTGGTTTTGGAACCTTTCAGACCCCCCCCGCATGGGTCAGAGGAGGACCGTAGACAACACATGCTATGCCCAGTTCAGTTTGTCTGCTATGGGTCCCGCTCTAGAGGTCAGGCTCTATCGAAGCAACGTCTAGCGCACTGGGCGACAGATGCGATATGCTTGGCGTATGAACTGGGGGACATTATGGCCCATTCTACCAGGGGTCAGGCAACTTCGTGGGCTTTCCTTCATGGCGCATCCTTAGATGAGTTATGCAATGCTGCCACATGGCCAGGTAGACATTTATGCGTTTTTACTGCCTTAATGTGACAAACCGAACGAGATCCTCTCTGGGCTCTAGAGTTTTGCAGAAGGCATGCCCTTAGGCGTCATGTGGGCTCTGTTGCTATCGCCGTGGGGCTGTACTGTCAGTAATCTGGAGCCACGACAGCTTTGATACAGCTTTCCCATTTGGTAATAGCTGTCATTCGAATTGAAAGGGAACGTTAGGTTATTACCATAACCCTGGTTCCCTGAAAGAGAATGACAACAATTACCCTTCGGGGTCGTGTCCCCAGCTGACCTCTGATTTCAGAAGAAAATGGCCATGTGCTACTGTGAGGACGTCCCTCTTCAGCAGGAGGCGGGCGGGACTTCCCCCTCACAGCAGGGCCCTCATAGGGCAGCTTTTGTATATTTGATCAGAGATTGACGGTCAGAAAGGCTCTTCCCATTCGGTAATGGTTGTCATTCTCTTTCAGGGAACCAGGATTATATAACCTAACGTTATGTATATATATAATGCTGAAAACTGTACTGCACCTGTAACACAATATTATTAAAACAAACAAACAAACAAACAAGCACCTCCCCGTTAGCCCAGGTGAACACCCCGAAATCGTGCTTCAGGTCGTCCACAAATTCTCCCTCGTATCTGCATCCGTCTGCCCAAGCCTGGACACCAGAGCCGTGCTTCTTGTGGGCTGCCCTGTCTCCCATGTACATGCACTTTGCCCGCTCGGAACAGGGGGACTGAGCGGCGGGGAATCGCGGAATCTTTGCAACTGCGGCAGAGCCTGTAGGCGCAGGCATTGCCTAAGTAAATAAAGAAAAACAATAACAATGATCAGGGGACGCTCAGAACATTTTCTAATAGCTCTGTAGGGATCGTCATACTCTGTTTGTATTATTTTATATACAGCTAGACTTTTTTTTCTTAACCAAACACTGTTAACGTACAATGCAGTTGATGTTTTTGATTTGTTTGTACTAGTGTGTATCCTATTCTTTGCCGCATGTTTGGTTTCAACAGCGAGTTCTGATGTAAATTACATTAAGATTAAACCATGAACTCACTGTGAAAGAGTCGCTCCTCAGTGTCATGCGCTTGAGAGGTCCAATTAAACAGACACCGGCCAGAACCACAGCGATTTCAGAGCTAATGTTTCTCAATCACTGCTGGGCTGCACACGAACAGTGTTTGTTGTAAAGATTCTCCCGATGTGTTTCCAAGACAGCGAGTTCAAAACAGAATGCCACAGCCACTGATGACAACAGCCCTACTTACAGCCAATCAGTGTACTTGCTGCATATATCTGTGGTCGTGTTATTCAATGTGTTGCTTTCCAAATGCTCGCACCGAGTTTGCAAACTACTTTGAAATCCACAAAGGTTATGTGAATCCTACTACCACACATGAAGTTATAAAAGTACAGGTCTGGAGTATACCAATTTGTCCGAGGGGAGATTTAATACTGGATTGTTAATTATATGTGAAATGTAATACTTTAATACTTTAAAAACTTACTTTTTTAAACCACATTTGAGTGGAATAAAAAATACAGGGTGTATCTGTTACTTGAAATGTATAATAACCTGTTTTAACGTGTGCCCTCAGTAAAATGTATGGATCTGCCCGCAGCGTCTGGCTAGTTGCTATGGTTACCGAAAGCGCTCGGCTTCCTCTAGTCGCCTTTTCGATGTTGCATAGTGGCATTGTTGTGTGGATTTATTGCAGGGGCGACCGCGGACACTTCCTTATATTTATATTTATATTGTTATATTTAAATTGATTTAAAACCGAGTCATATATATTGTTTAAAATATCCCCCCAAAAAGGTAATAATGATAGGAGAAAGGCAAGCACTCGTGAAACACCTGCCCCTGCCATCGTCAAAGACGGGTCTCAGAGGCAACCGCAAGCCTGTGTCTACATTTCTTGTATTGCTGGTATGAGCATGAAACGTAAAGGAATATCCGCTAGAAAGTGTCCCCAGGGCATCAGATGATTCTCGGGCATTTGTCATTTACTCCCACCTTTGACTTCCAGAGCTTGGCAACTGTCCCAAATCAATCCATCCTGTCCCTAACTCAACCCCTACCTACCTTAACAACTGCCCTAAAACCTAACCTCAAACCCAATACCTAACCATTAAGAATCATCTGATACCCTCAGGACACTGTCTATGGGATATTCCTGTGCGCTGCTGAGCACAGCTGCCTGCAGGGAACAGGTGTCCTAACCAGTAGTCCCTGCACGTATGAGTGTGTTTGCTAACTTCGCAAGCACAGAATGACATGCGCACAGCGGGAGATTAGAGAGGCAGTATTGTGGTTTCTCGGGGTGGGGGGGAGATAGATTTAGATATGTGCTGATTTTGCATCTTTTAAAAATGTACATTAAGTTGGAAGGGTATTTTTACTTTTAAAAATAAATAAATAAATAAAAACGGAATATCTCCAGTTTTGTCCGAGAGACCATTTCCCTGCCCTCTGAAACCAAAACACATTAAACAGTGCTCAGAGTACTTTTAACTAGTTAAACACGACGAAAACACAGAAAACCAGACGCCCTCAATATATATTATTCAGTGCTAACTAGCAATTTGAAGCCTGTTCAGATTACATTTTGAAATGAAAACAACAGATTTTGAAGCGTTTTGCTAGTTAAGACTAAGAAAGTAGCTATTTTAGAACTAGAAAACTAACGTAGCATCATGAAGGTGGGTTTATAGTGCAAATATATATTTAACGGCGGCACTATATACGGGGAGGCAGTATCGGTGGGTTTATTATTGTTTTTACTCGGTTTCTTTATTTTTCTTATTTCATGTTTCTGACCCATTTTTGGAACCTATCTCCTCTTACAGCGTTGAACTGATCAACTCGAAACTTGGCACAACTATTGCACTCTGTCTGATTTGAGTTGCTGCTACTTTTGGTGCCGATCAGACTTTCGGATTTGGGGGTCACAAGTCATGACCCTCAAAAATTAAACAGCTTATAAGTCCTTACGGAGACAAGATAGGGTCATAGTTACCATTGAACATGTATAGGAACCATTTTCTTCTCTAGAAGACTAATGTTTTTGCCGTTGACCTATGACCTTCCTAGACCAAGATAATGGACATTTGGCTAATTAAAAAGTGATCGCTAAAACTGGACAGCTCATAACTCCCGAAAGAGGGCAGATAAGTCCAAAATGTATATTGAACACATATAGGAACCATTGTATGCTCTAGAAAAATATGACCGTGACCTATGACCTTTGACCTCTATTTCATGGTCAAACTGGACAATAGACCGTTTTAAGAGCTTCTATCTCCATAAATACTGCAGATAGGCTGATATGTACTGTTGGGCACTTATAGGAAACCAAAAAAAGCAATCTAAAATGTCTTGCATGTTGACCTTTGACCTCTTGTTCACGGTCAAACTTGACAATAGTTTGTTTAAGAGCTCATATCACCTTACAGATTGCAGATACTCATATTTACTATTGAATTGATTTCCACATGGCGTGCAAGTGTGTCCAAATTTGTCACTCCCATCCGAATAGCAAGCAGGCGCTTATGTATGCATCTACAAAGTTTAACAAGTCTTTAACACGCTTCAGTTAATAAGTTGACAGAGTAAAGTTGCCTGCAAGTCTCATTTTGACTGTGAGATGGCAGCATTTCCCAAGAAACATGCTAGCCGGTCCAAGTCAATACATAAATTTATGACATGAATTTGTCAACACATCTCCTCCTACACTTTATAACCAATCAATGTGAAACTTTGAACAGCTATTGTCCTATATCTGTATTTAGTTGTTATTACGTTTGGTGGCGATTGAATTTATGGATTTGGGGGTCTCAGGTTGCGACTGTAATGAGAGACAAAACTGTATGGCTATAACTCAGGAACCATGTTGTGTAGTATGTAATGGGTGTGCTATGTGATTTATTTATTTATTTGGTGTAATTTTTGTTATTTATGTATGTTTAACTGATAATGTGGTACGTCCCCTTTAAATATCCCGATAACTTGTTGGTCTCCATAGTAATTTCAGTGCTAATTCCTTATTGGGACAGGTGTATAAAAACACGTCAGGTCAACCAAACAAGAGCGCTACAGGTGAGACGCTGGTTTTTGTACCCCGTGGAATTCTGTATCCCTTGTGATTTTACGCCTGCGCAGATGCGTTTTTTCTCTTGTTTGCGAAAGATGGCTGAATTGGAATGTCAAATATATCTGTGTGTACGCGCCACACTGTTAGTTACCGTGACGTACGCAGGGTTAGTATTTTACGTAGTTTGAGGCACGAAAGCGTCACATTATATTTATTTTTAGCAATTCTATATATTGTTTTTGACGTGAAATTCTGTATCTGAAATGTAAATTAATTAATGAGGCATCATTGCCCAGAAAGACTTCGATAATATTTAATAAACAATTAATAGAAGTCAGACCAAGCAAAACATACACAAATACTGGGCAGCGTGTCTTTTTTTTTTTTAAGTATCTACCTACGTGTTCGTTTTCATAACTCTGCGACAATCTTTTGGCGGAATAATAATAATAATAATAATAAAATAATAATAATAATAATAATAATAATAATAAACAGAGCAATAACAATAGGCTTCCCCAGCCTTTGGCTTGGAAGCCTAATTAAGCATCAACAGTAATTATCAAGCATGGAAATCAACTTCATTATAATTTTAGGTTGTACACTCAATATGTTCTCATGGGTTTTACTTGATTAAAGAAAATGAATTATTGATCGTATCAGCGTTATTCCGCAATTAAAATAAAAAAGGCTAAAATTG
The DNA here is from genome assembly GCF_017654505.1 of Polyodon spathula. NCBI lineage: Eukaryota > Metazoa > Chordata > Actinopteri > Acipenseriformes > Polyodontidae > Polyodon > Polyodon spathula. The sequence goes on from NC_054544.1 coordinate 47,195,173, forward strand.
AGTGCCCCCACGTCATCTATAAGATACGCAAACAGTACTATTGAATAACAGATAGTGTTTTTTTTTTTTTTTTTTTTTTTTTTTTTTTACAGAAGCATGAATTGGTACACTTTCAAATTCTAAGGATGTTCCACAAACTCACCAGAGTGCCATCAATCAATAATAAACAAACGTAGACCTACCGTTTTACTTTACACGTAATAATTACGCCTGAGTACTAATAATAAAAAGCAAACAATAGTATTTACATTAGTTTATCTCGAATTAGTCTTTATCACCTGGATGTATATTAACAAACTCACTGACCCGATATTTCTATAGTTTTCGGCATCTTTAAACAGCTTGCTGAGTAGTAATAACGCACTGGAGCATGACTGTGGCACTGACAGTGTGCCCCGTTCACCAGAAGCAGTTTTATTGAACAGGTCTGCTTATTAAATTTAAAGCAAAATTGCCTATGTCGATTACTATATGCAAGTGTATTGATTTAGTAACCAACAAGCAAAAAAAGCTTTACATTGTTTTTGCAAGTGGAAAAAATAAAAAATTATCCGACAGCATAGAAAATCCGTGTTTTTTCCTCGTTATTCCGCAGCAAATGGATTCCTAGGATCCGTGGTAATTAAGCACATAAAACACAAAAAGTTGCAATTGAAAATAGTGTGGTTGATTTGATACAATGGGGAACATCAGATGTGATTGAGTGTCACAATTTACGCTGCTGATTGGGCGGGCTTTTGTAAAAACCCTGGTCACGTTCTTCGTGCAGCTTTGGAATACCGGCTGCGTTCATGTACGCATCTCTTCCTAGCGCTGCGGAGATTCTGCGCAGTTTCTTCGCAGATTTTGTGCAAAACCTGTCGAAGTTCGCCATCTGCGTGGACTCATCCGGAAAAGACGTCCCCAGGTCACGCATCTTCCGAGCCCAGATCGCGCATCTCCTGACAGGTACTGCGCTGTATCTGCCACGGCTTAACGAAAGAGCAGCGGTAGCTGACAAAAAAGTGTGTGCAAGCAAACCCGATCCTTACTACTGCCGGTGCTACTGCCACCTAGGTAGGAGGTGTGAATAACACAGAAAAAGAAGCTTGTTAAGTTACCACTATTATATAACTCAGTGGTTTTGAACCCTGGTCTTGGAGTACCCAATATACCCCGTGCCTCTGCTGGGTTTTGTTCTAACCGAGCTGCTCTCAATTACTTCATTCAACACTTAACTAATAATCTTCCTAATCAGAGCCTTGAAATCATTTTAAACAGTTGGGATTTCAAGTTAAGTATAACATTGTATAAGGAACTTGAATCCTCCAACATTGTATAAGCTCAACTATTCAAAAAGTCAAATTAAGCAAATTATTAGTTAACTTAAGGGTTCAATTAAGCAACTGAGAGGTCGGTTGGAACGAAAACCAGCAAGGAACAGAAAATGATATACCACTGATACAACTTATACTGTCATTAAACAGCTTTTGTGGAAATAGAAACACCTGATACCATGTGATAGTTGTGATGTAAATGTTATGTAATGAAAGCAGAAATGTAAAGTTATGATTTTCTAAAAGTGGAAAGTCTAAGGAGTGTATGTTAGAATGCTCTACAAGTGTTTATAACATGCTCTTGTCCCTTGGGAACTGGTGTTCCTGTTGTGAATTCACTTAGTGCAATACAATACTTCTGCAATACAAATCACAACTAAATCGCTTTGCAGCTAACCTCAAAATCGTGTCCAACCTCCTGCTACACAGAGCGTGACGTCAGAAGCAGACTCTCGTCTGCAATCTAGTCGTCAAAAAAGTATCGTGAACGCAGCCACAGATTCAGGTTAGACGGTAATAATAATAATAATAATAATAATAATAATGTATTTATATATCGCAATTCACGTGCAATACAGCTCAAAGAACTTTACAAGCAGAATAAAACACAGAAACAAAAAAGTACGATTATTAAAAGCAGAAATAACACATGTTAATATTAAGAAAAAGCAATATTATAAAAAAAGTTTTTAATCGAGATTTAAAAATAACAATTGAGGGTGCATCTCTAATAAAAGATGGTATAGAGTTCCCGAGTGTGGGAGCACACAGGAGGCCGCCATCAGCAGCTCATCAACAGGTATCAGGGATTAATACCCATTAGGTAATGGTTACATTTTGTACTTGAAAGGGGGCCAGTTTGGTTCTGCTCCTGTTCTACTGGTGCACACAACAGCACAATACACAGCTGGCATTGTATAATCGAAAGTTTTGTTAAATTGTCTTTGCCCGCCATTGCTTTGTGACCGCCAGTATGGCCGCGCCGTGGTGTGATGACGTCACATGAAACCCCTCAGAGCAATAAACAAATTAACATATTGTTCCAACGATAGCTTTAATATTGTACATTGTTTGCGGTGGATGTGGGGGTAAATTATGTTTTCCTACGCAGTTGGCGTTCAGATGGGAGGGGTGGTAAAACACTACTAGTAATAAGAAGAGCAGTATAGTAAACACGCTAACGCTCGGGTCTCCGGTGCGGATTATCCACGGGCTTCCGGTCTGCGCCCCGGTGGCTTATATGCGGTCATGTGACCTGGACTCAGCCATCTTGTTGTGGATACGAAGAGAGACCGAGAGCTCGCGTAGCAATCTTGCCCTGTCAGAAACGCAGAGGTAAGACAGCGGGTGGAAATTGTTGCTTTTGATGTGAAATAAGCCTAAGTGCGTGCAGTGTCCATTCCCCGTGGTGTGTGCGCTTCCTCTTCGTGGAGGAGACGCGCACAGCTCCGGCTTTTGGACCCGCGTGGTCGAGTGGCCGTGCAGCGGCGGGCTCGAGTAGAGAGACAGCCCCGTGTCGATGATTCGTTAAGCTGGAACAGAAACATAAACCTGGCTCGGCATGGAGGCAGCGCAGGCCGCTGAAGTGCTCAAGAGGGGAGGGCTTGCCAGACTCGGGGACTCGTGCTGAAACATTGTGTGTTTGGCACTTTTTGTATTTTGTTAAAAGTAGTTTCTTGGATTGTTTCAGTAAAAGAAAAAAAAAGACTTTAAGGTCTTCTGATTGAGGGATGCTGTTCAGCAAGGGCAGTGTTTTGGAATGGACTGGACTCCGTGTTGGTTTTTGTATATGCTAAAAGTATTTTCAGTTTATCTCGTAGTTCAGCCATTTTTTTTTTTTTAAACGTTTCGTGCCTTTCCCAAAACACACGTATCGGAGCTTTTGGTCTGACGAGTCGAATGCGTTAATAACTAGTTTTTCCACACCAATACCGATACCGTATTCACTTATTTAAATATAAAAGTTTTATACTTCAGGTAAGCGACAGAGTATGTAGTTTTCCCATGTGGATACAGAGTGCTGAATAGCTGGCTAGCTCTGTCATGTCTTGTTGTTTTCAGCTGGTTTACGTGGATTAAATTGTGACGGTGTTTTAACAGTGGTTCCCTACACGGGTCTTTGGGACCCTTGTGTCTGCTGGTTTTCATTCCAACAGGACCTTAATTGAACTGAATTTGCTTGGACCTTTTTAATTAAATTCATCTTAAACAGTTGCAGACTTTAAGTTACTTACGTTACAGCTAACTTGAAGTATGCAACTGTTAAGTGCTGAAAACAATAAAAAGGTCTAGCAAATTCAGTTCAATTAAGGGTCTAGTTATATAATTGAGAGCGCAGCTGGAATGAAAACCAGCAGTCACAGGGGGTCTTCGGGACCGATTTGGGAACCACTGTGTTAGTACATTTCAGATATTTGTATGGTTACCAATTTATGAACTTTTTAAAGGTTGTTATTACTTGCATATCTGCAAGGGCAAGCAGTTTGATCTATTTAAGTAACTTATATGAGCTGTACAGTCAAGGGCCAGTATGGTGAATGCTGACCTTTCTTGTGCTTATAAAAACAGGAAACACGTTGTACTCCTAGAGTAATTGTGGAGAGCACCAAGGCATATCCTGTGCTACAGTGTCACTAAAAACTGCTGCATTGGAATTTGTTGGTCAGGCCTCTACTAGTCAAGAGATGAGGTTGAAATGTGCTGGCGTGTACAAATTCATGCAAAACTAATTTGAATGTGTTTCTTTCACCCCGTTAGGTGTGTCTTGTATTGAAAAATACGCGCTATATGGCAAAAACTGCAGTAGCTTACATACACTTAACTTGCTGTCAAATATGGTAGACCGCCTAATTAAATTGCTGTGCTGGACACCGTGACATGAGATGAAGTGTGTATCCACCAGTTTGTTTTTATACAGTGTTTACTGTAGGAGGGGCACACAAATTGCACCCTTCCACATTCACTGACTAAAATAGAATGCCATTTCTACCATTTCAATTGAATAACAAATATAATTGCAAGTAATAAATGTGACTTGGGATTCCATAGTTACCACCAGCTTTTTGAAGTCTGAGTAGCTCAGCAGAGAGCTTGCCATCAGTCAGTCCTTTGCTAATTTTCTCTTATTTATTCCACTGCCCTAAAAGCAGCTGTTGTTTGACTCTGACTCCGTTTCCACTTGCTCTTGTCACAAATGTACCAATTTTAAACTCTTTGCTATCGCTAACTAAAACCTTCCCTTCCCAATTTCTCTGCAGTGTCACACAAATTCAGCTGACTAACAACAACCATCTCCTAGCAACGCGGCAGTCATAATCACGGTGAGACTATTAAACTTGCACAGATTTAAAGATAATCAATGTTTTTCTAAAAATACAGTATCACTAAGGTTTTAACCTTCTTAGTCATTGCTTTTTAGTTTAATTAACAAGTAATAAATATTTACAAAATACAGTGAAAATGTTTGTGATAGTTAGAAATGCCTGGTAAGGGAGTGGGTAAAGGAAAGACCCTGCTTTGTATGATGCTATTATTTAATCTGACTGGGATTTGCACTGATTGATGATAAAGCACAATATCGTCACTTAATCTGCTGCATACATTCTACTGGGACATGGGCAGAAACACCTGAATGGGAAAATCTTTGATCCACTGAAAGATTAGTGTTTTAGGGATGTGTTTTTGGTAAATTTCTATGAACATTTGAAACTCTTTGCAGTGTCGGTGTTTAAACTGTATCTACGTGCATACACAAGTGCATACATACACACACACACACACACACACACACACACACACACACATACATGCATACACACTCTTTATATTACATCCTGATACTGACAGCCCTGGTTAGTATTTTCTATGCAAACAAACCCTAAATAATCAACTAACGTTTTTGCATCACAAAGACTTAACTACAAAGTTTAAAAAAAAACAAACAAAAAAATAACAAACAAAAAAGGGTCAGGGTTCTCCCTAGGCCTTTTCAGCCGGACGGGGCGCCAGGCAAAGTGGCTGTTGTTGCCCAGCTGAAAAAACCTGATCCGCCCGTATTGCTGATGCTGCTGTGCCTTTAACAATAACCGTTGATTGCGCCTCGAGCAGACTAGATCAGTTGCGCGTTGCTGGGTGGAGGGAAAAAAAAAATCTTGGAACCACATGACAGCTGTCTTATGTTGTGACACAACATTTAACCAATCAGAGTGGAAGGGACGGGTTTTCTGTTTAAGCACTTATAGAGGTGAAAACGTTAAATGACTGCTAAAAAAAATCAATTATTTTCAAAGTAAAAAGTGACAATGAATGCAGGGGGTCAAAATAAGGCGAAGATCGGCGCAGTCCACCACCTAATACTAGATTTGTGCCGGCTACTTTATTAAAAACATATTGACTATTTTTGGGTATTGTCCATTTTTTGTTGTAATATTGTACTGTAAGGTGATATAATGTTTATTTACGGTTGTAATTAAAGTTGCTAGTTTGATAGTAAAATGTTTTTAGAATAGTGTTTTCTTAAAGGTTCTTAACAACAACAAAACAGAAACGTATATTGGGTCAATTGCAATGAACTGAAAGCAGCGTACTAACTGGTGATGATCCCGCGGTTAGTACGCAGCTCCGTACTATACTAGTACTCAAGTTAAATACCAATTACAATGAACTCGGCGGATGAAGTTAGACCCCAGCTGTGTACTAAAAAAAGGTCTCAATTGCAACGAAGCCAAAAATAACTGCTGCTGCTCTCTAGAGCAGGGGTGGCCAACCTTTCACAGACCAATAGCCAAGGAAATAAAATGCACAGTGACAAAGAGCCACAAACTTTAAAAAGAGCTTAATTTAGCATTTCACTAATTTTTTTTTTACAATTACGCACACACACTTTTAAATGAAGCTGAACTTTTATTTTTTCCAGTACGTATGTAATATTGATATCCAAAGAAATACCTTTTCACTATATATATAAAAGCATAGTTTTGTTTCTTATTTTGGCGAGTAGTTAACTATCGTATATTTTCTTATACCACATACAGGCAGGATTTGTACTCTGTGGCTTTTGGCATGCTTTACTACACACATTGTTCTGAATGCAGCTGTAGTTCAGTGGCACTATTTAGATCTGAGATGGATACGTTCTATTGTGTGATGTGAGAGCTGCAGGTCTGAAATTTGCTTTTGCATTTTGATTGTTTGAACATAGGATAGCAATAACATCCCTAAGGCAAGTTTTCACAAACTTGGGGTTTTTTTGCGCGGGCAATGTTCCAGGCCACTTGTTAGGAGTAGGCTAGAGTCGCGGTCTCAGATTGTTTGGCAAATTTGGTCAACATTTGCGTCTGTTTATCCATTTGCTTTTTACCGACCCAGCAGTCATTTTGACAGGTATATTTGAATCAGCTCCAATATGAAAATGAAATACAAACTTTCAGATACAACTCAAAAGATGTATTCATGAACATAATATCTAACATTTGCATAGCAGACGCACCATATTTAAATGGAAATTAGCACATATAACGCATGACTAGCATGGCGGTTCTAGTGTTAACGTTTAAAAACAGAAGTTCAGAATCTTTTGGAAATTCTTTGACAATGCGGGCATAGTTTGTTGTGAAGATTTGAACTGCGACCTAAAGGCAAGTGTCCGGCTGCATAACGGCTTAAGTGAAATCCCCCCTCAGTTTTCCCAAATCTTCTACTCAAGTAGTATTTGTATTTAAATATTGCCCTTAAGTTAGTTAACCGTTGCACAAAATGTCTTTAGGGGATAACTAAGTGAAAATGGTTAAATGTCCTATTGAGGCCCCTTAAACCTAAAAAACGGTATGGCAGCATTTTTGGAAATTGAAGAGGACAGAGCCACACTTAGCAGAAGGGTTTGCAGACAGAAAATCCTTTGGATATAATGGATGACGAGCAATTAATAACAAACTTGATTTGACCGGAATCCTGTCTTTTAAATGTCTGTAATGCTGGAAGCAGATTAACAAACCCAAACAAGAACTCGCGCATTGCTCCCTGTTCTTCAAATACAGCGGCAGCGCTTCACTTTTCACAACTGGTGGCTTTTTATTACTATAAAAATGTTTGCTTAAACACATTTGCTGGTTTCATAACATCTTAAGTGAGATTAATAGTTAATTCTGCTAAATACAAGATACTGCACTCGCTTGTGCAAACACAGCCATACAAATTGTTTAAACAAATACCATATTACTTCGATTTGGCCTGCAGCGTTCATTTGAAATTAATCAAAACGACTGCGGCCCTTAAACGAGGGCGGCCTTTATTAATACTGTGCTTTATTTTATTACATTTTATTACATTCGATTACATGATTAGAAGCGGCGGCATGTCCGAGGCTCCGATCTGCAGTGCGTGTTTGGGGATTGAATGTAGTGCGTTTACTGACAGTTACCGAGAGCCTATTAAGTGGGAGTTAGGAGGTCAGGGAGTACTGAACCAGCAAATCAGGAGTGTGTATTGGTTGTTAAGGGGCGGGACAATGCTGGTGTGGCAGTTCAGTCCAAGAATGTGACGTAGTTGTTTTTCTGCAGTAAAAATTACCTCCGAATATCAGCTTGATTTCTGTAAACTCAACATATCCTACTCGGTAATTTTTTTCTCACTGTAACTTGCTTGTTTGTAATTTCTCTGCAAGAGAAATTGAAATTTAATCTTATCATAGATAGTAAGCACATTGTTTTTATTTGTAGGGGTTTGACTACAGGAATTACAGTTTAACTGAAAACAAAACAACAAGGACAATGTAAACATCTTAACTTAAAGGACAGCTGTTCTGTATGAAGTTTGTCTTTGCTTTTCTTTCAGAACTGTACCATAAAATAAAATGTGAAACCAAAAAAACCTCAAACTTATTGTAAAAATAATACACGTAATAAATAACTTATTCATTGTGTAATGAAATATATGGGAAGTTCGAAGAGCCGCATTTTGACCACAAAAGAGCCACATGCAGTTCGAGAGATGCCAGTTGGCCACCCCTGCTCTAGAGGATACCAAGTACGAGACTAAGTTAGTCTAACCCTTTTTATAGACTAACGATTTATAGTACCATACTAAGTGGAACAAATGTGAATACCCTCAATGTACTGACAAGTTCTGTAACTGAACAATTCATAATCACAAATCCATGTACCTATTTTACATGAGACATATTTACTTGTGTACATTTTTATATATAACAGATGTCATTGCTGGAATTGCAATATATTCGTGCAACGTTGGAATGAGTTTTGTGACATTATAACAATACGGAAAATAGCCCCACACTGATCAACTCTCTTCTGCAACGAAAAAAATGATCTAACGGCAAAATATTACAATTACGGTTGAAAGGATTTATTACAAGTATTTAAATAATTGAATATATTTAAAGCCGTACAGTAATTATGTATTACCTACATGGAACATAATTGCAATATTTTATGAGTGATATTTAAATTATATATAACAGGCTATATTTAGACTTGTGTCAAAGTATACATTTAGTAGCCAATGCTACATATTAGTAGGCTGTAGCATGCATGGGGTAGGGGTCAGGACTGGTAGGTGTCGCGGCTCTCTTGTATAGTGGATCGGCACTGTGCTGGAGGTGCCGGGTTCAATCTCTGTCTGTGCAACGCATATACATTTTTTTTCTTTAAAAAAAAAGTGTAAAGTGTATATATATATATATATATATATATATATATATATATATATATATATATATATATATATATATATATATATATATATATATATATATATATATATATATATATATATATATATATATATATATATATATATATATATAGTTACAAATCTAATGTATTTTGTTTTCAATGTTTAGACTACATAAAACAAAAAAAACGCAGGGGGCGATTCCGTCTTTGTGCGTAAATATACCCTTTCAAGTTTAAAACTTAATTTTATTTATTTATGTTTAAGATGTTTAGGTTTCGGTAAAACAAAAAAAAATAAATGCATAAAAAAATGAAAAACCACCTTTTTAAAATATTTGTACCAATCGCTCAGATTTTGAGCCCTGGCTCTCTTCAGTTCCTGTTTGGAAGCACACCAAAACAAACCACAATCCTTAGTACCGCACTAAAGCTGGGGATCAGCTAGTCCCCAACTTCGTTCCACTTCTTTTTTTTCTGTTGCAATTGGTATGAAGTTAGTACGCAGCTGGGGATGATCCTGAGATAGTACTGTACCAGCTGGTATGCAAATTATTACGCAGCTCTGTACTAACACTGCAAGTTTGTTGCAATTTCAACAATAATTTGCCTCGTTAATACTATTTTCTTACGAATAATAAATACACCTATATTTATTAGTTTTGTCAGCCTGAAACCAACTACTAAGCATTACTTATGGTGTATGTTATTCTGGTAACTGTATAGGCTACATGTAATCCTAAACTAAGACTAACAACAATTAAAACTTTCAGTGTTTTTTAGGATTCAGTCCATTTTATTTATTAAGCATCAAAATAATAATCTACTTGCAGTTAATTGTTGGATTTAATGTAGCATCAAGTCTGTTCTGCACATATGCCATTTTCATTGATTTCAATAACCAGGGCATCATTCATACTGTGTTAAACAGGGCGTGTATTTCAGGCAAACCCAGCTGTTTGGATCTTGTTATGTGTCATTGTGACAAAGCTTGCAGTGGTGACGTGAGACCCGGAAGAGAATACACACAGGCAGTACTGGTGGGTCAAAACTGAAACGCTACAGCGTTCAGCTTTTTCTATTAAATATTAAAAGAAAAAAGTGCATGTTGGCCAAGCAAACAATAAAACACTAACGAGTATCGTACTGGTTTAATACACCAGCTCGTCTCGCAGTTGTTATTTCTGTGTTTTAGACTCGCGTCTCGCCTCTGACGCTCCCCTCCCATGCAGCCCAAACTGCAGGCTCTTATAGTGTGACCGAGGGATTAACTGTCTAACAATGATCTTCTCATCCCTTGGTCACATTCTGCACGAGTTTAATAAGGATGCGTGACTGTCCGCTACTTAAACAATCAGTAGCTGATCAGTCACACATCCTCGCAAGGTTTTTAAAATTAAACGATAACAAATGTTGGATTTTGCCATCTATACATATAAATCATAATATAAAATAATTAATAAACAAAGGGACGGGACATTCCGGGAAATTTGGGAATGTGCTACCGCTCAGTAGTGTGGGGGGGGTTTAAATATTCAGAACGAATCAGTGATAGATACTAGGGATGGGAATTTTAAACTTGTAAACTCTAAAGAAGTTGAATAATATGCTAACTGTATAATTGGTTACGTGATAAATTTCACCAAACACACATTTATGTATTCATCTTAGTAATTTATGATATGCAGCCAGTCTGTGGCGTATCCACCTGCTGTATTGCTACAATAAGGGTGATTATTATAAAAAGTAAGGGGTTTGACAATTACCTGAGTAGCTTTTCTAATTGGTGTAAAACGCGATTTTAAAAGGATGTGTGTTTTTTTTTTTTCCTGGGACTCGCATCTGTATGTATGTTTGTCTGCATCCTCGGGACTCGCAGCTGTATGTACGTTTGTCTGCGTCCCTGGGACTCATTTGTCTGACACGGGCATCCCCACCGTGGATTATTATTTTATTCCTTTTAAACACAGCTGCGTTGTGTGAGGTGCAAGCTTCACAATGTTAGCGGGCTCTACGTTGGAGTTGCAGGGAACTTCTTGGAGAGGACTGAACACTGTACTGAGTTGCATCCCTTTCACGTGACCGACTGTGTACGGTTGTTTGTTTTGTCCATTTCGAGCTTTCTCGCTGACTGCTTCCTAAGCATAAGCAACTGTTTGAAAGACTTTGGCAGCTGAAAAATGTTTTTTTTCTGTATTTGGCTACACTGCAGAAATAGTGGAAGTTCTGATGTTGTATCGGTGTAGTGTCAGAGGTGGTAGTTGTACAAGAACATGATCTGTGTAATGTCAGAAAATGGTACACTCAGATTTTGGTACAAGTGCAGTCATCAGGTTTGTAGAAAACTAAAAGCAAATGCTAAAAGTTAATTGTATTTTTTTTTTTTTTGTCAAACTTAAACTAAACAGGCAACTAGTGTCTTGTTAATAGTAAAATAATTTTTATGACAAGACAAAATGAGTTTAAAAAAACAAAAAAATTACAAAACCCCAGAATTGCATACGATAAATATTTGAATACTATTTGCTTAATAATGGGAAAATATGCTAAATTATATAAATGATGTAAAAGACCTAAAGCTTTCTAGCAGTGCGCTGTGACCACTTTAGCATTTAACACCAAATTACCGTAGCTATATTGAGAAAGAAATGCTGCCATTTAAATCTCTGTACTACTAGCCGTATGAGACAGTATTAAATGTTAAAATAAAAAAAAAAACTCTTTGTTAACTTTGGTATTAAGTGTGTTGAATACAGTCTTAAAAGTAACGAAAGCAGGACTTCGGTTTTCTGGCACGAAGAGCAGAGCATGCATAGTCTGCAGTATTGAATAAGCAAGTTGGTTAGTTGGGTGAACTTGGTAGAAAAATATTGGCAGTCTTAATTGAGACCAAAAAATACATTGTTTTTTTCATTATTCATAAAATCATAAAATCTTGAGCAAACTGTTCTGGAGCATTTTGTCTCTTATTCCATGTCTGACAGGGCTCTACATTTATGTTTTACTACTGGCCCCTTGGGCCACCGAGGTAGTGTTTTTACTGGCCCAGATACAATTTTACAAAACTCTGTCACCCTGCTCGGCAAGTTAGCAGCAGAGTAATGCATTCGATTATGTGTTAGCATCATTCAGTAATAAAATGAACAGTCTTATGGATTATTTGTTTAACCATTCTGATTATATGTATACCATATGTTTAAATGGTAATAGCTGATCTGTTTTTTTTTTGTTTTACATTTAATGTTTTGACTAGATGACACTATAAAAATAGTGAGTTATCTGCAGTATGTTTCATTTTTAAACTAGTGTTATTTTATATACTGTTTTTGGATTCTAAGTTGCTACGGTGTCAGTAAATTAAAGGAAAAAAAAAAAGAAACCTCTGTGAAGATCTCTGGTAGAGATTTTGTCCAGGCACCAAAATCTTGACGAACTTGACAAAAACTCACAAAATAGTGAAATATATTCACTCTTTTCTCAAATTACTTTTTTTAATGCCGACATTAGGCGAGCCGTGCAGAACTGTGTAAACTGCATTATCCTGCTCCTGTAGGCATTCAAGAAATGTATTGATTAAATTAGCGAAGTGCTCCCCAGTGCTTTCTTCCACAGCAGTGTGTAAGAATGTAAGACATGCTATCTTAAAAACTGGAACAATACATCAGTAGCTGCCGTAAACATCCGGTTCACTCACTATATAAACGAGCAGAGTGCACTTGCAAACTGCATTGTGAACACAAACTGACTCAGTCCTGAAGGACAAAAAAAACCAAAAACTTTAGCTTGCATGCATATTCTTTCATGATTGTTTTTAATTTCTGTGTTTTTGGTAATGTGTGTGGTGAGAGCCCACGTCTCAAGTAAAAAGATGGCTAAGCCTTTCAATATACAGTGCCGTGAAAGTATTTGCCCCCTGTCTGATTTTCTGCATTTTTTTTGCGTGTTTGACACTGAATGTTAACAGATCTTCAACCAAAATATAATATTAGGTAAAAGGGACCCTGAGTGAACAAATAACACAAGATTTTGATACTTATTTCATTTATTTATTAAGGAAGGTTATGTAACACCCAATGCCCCCATGTGAAAAAGTATTCACCCCCAGCACCGTGGAGGAATTTTGGCCCACTCCATGCAGAACTGCATCAACTTCGTGACAGTTGTGGGCTTTCAAGTATAAACTGCTGGTTTCAGGTCCTGCCACAACATCTCAATGGGGTTTAGGTCTGGACATTGACTAGGCCATTCCAAAACTTTCAATTTCTTGTTCTTCAACCATTCTGGTGTAGACTTGCTTGTGTGTTTCGGATCATTGTCTTGCTACATGACCCAGCTGCGCTTCAGCTTCAGCTCAAGGACGGATGGCCTGACGTTCCTCTGTAGAATTCTCTGATACAGAGCAGAATTCATGGTTCCTTCAATGATGGCAAGTTGTCCAGGTCCTGATGCAGCAAAGCATCCCCAAATCATGACACTACCACCATCATGCTTGACCATTGGTATGAGGTTCTTACTGTGGAACGCAGTGTTTGGTTTTCACCAGCCATGTTCGCCAAAAAGTTCCACTTTTGACTTGTCTCTCCATAGAATATTGTTCCTGAACTCTTGAGGATCATCCCAGGGGCTTTTTGTCCAAACTTTCTCCATTTGGACAATATATGGCTCTGACTGTGCGTTTCTGGAGCCCCAGAGCCTGAAAAATGGCTTTGTCACCCTTTCCAGACTGATGGGCAGAAACAACATTTTTCCAGAGGTCTTCAGGAATTTCTTTTGATCGTGGCGTGATGTGTGATTTAACATGCACACATTGGGGTTCTTTTCAGAAAATATAAATGCTGTATTCAAGATTTGAAAATGTATGTGTACAAATGACTTTTTTTTAACAAGCAAATCCGCAAACAAACTTTTACCATGGTAACAGCAACTCTAAAAGCTCAACGGATTTACACTAATCCTAGTAATAAACACTACTGAAACAATAATCATAATACAAATAATCGTTCTCGGATCGTTGTCGCTTGTCGCCTCTCCCAAGTCTGCACCAATCTTCCTGCTGATACGAACTTGTCCTGTAAAGATTGTGAATGGCATTTCTGCCCTGAACACATTGTACCCCAAATCAAAACATTAGACAATTCGACCCCGTTGTGCAGCTTCCATGTGGCATATGTGGGTATTCATTGGTGCATCTTTTTTCGCTGCAGTCACCGCAGCAGAAAAACACCTGCTATCTTGCAAACTATTATATCCAGTCTCGCAGTGAGGGCAACTAAATGTTGTTTTATTTGCAATTTGTTTCACGGTCATCATGAAACTAGATTAAAGGTTTGTTCATACTGGGCATACGATTCAGATGGACTCAACGAACGCACCAACTTGTGTTCAAATCATAGACACTGCGGGAGAATTGGTAGATTTCGGCTTCCCAGTGTCAAGTTGGTGACGTCACTCTCGTTCAAGCAATCGCTTGCCTTTCTCTTTCCTTTAGAATTTTACAAGCAAAATAATCTACTGTTTTATTTGAAATGAATTATACTTCTATAGATGTAGCGGAACATGTCCTAATAATAATTAAGCACGTACGGTACCATAAATAAACAGATAATCAGAAGGAAAACTAACAACTCAGAAATTTGAAACAGTGTTTGTGTCTCTCAGCAGCCTATGTACAGTGTTAACTCTAAGCGGGGTGGTTAAACTGAGCGGGTCACCTCAACAAAGTCTAATAGAATGTCAGTGATTTTACCATGAAAATGAATGGTGGCATTTGCTGTCAATCACACTATACAGTATTATACAGTATAAAAAGTTAAATGCAGCTGTGTGCGCCACTCCCCTGAGCCTCCAGAAGTGTTGTCTTTTTTTAAACTAATCAGAATGAACTAACGCAGGGAGAAGATCGCTGTGTGAACTACAGCCTGTGTCCGTCTGAATTGTATGCCTGAGTGTGAACCAGCCTTAACACTTTCGTCCACACTGTTTTCGTCTTGTTTTTTTTTATAATTTCTTATCATTATTGACACTTTACTTTTGGCTTATTGTTACAATTGGTTGCTTAGTTGTAAAAAACAAAACAAAAAAAAAACAGAAAAAAAAACATTTGTAAAAAAAATGGCCTTGTCCAGGTAAGTATTTAGAACTGCACTTCAGTACATAGTCTCAGATGCTGACTGTACAACACAGAAGACGTGTGTGGCAGGAAAGTTCAGACAATTTAAATTACGCTGTTATTGGGGGGTGGGAGGTTTTAAAAATGGGTTTGTATTTTTTTTTTAAGCTTTTTTGCTCACTGACCACTTTTCCTGCATTCATGAAAAGGAAGCCATGTTTGCTATATACATTATACAGTTAATGTTGCCGGTCCAGTTCGGCCTGTGGTGCTTCATAACTACCGGCCAAACTGCGCTCTATAGCGGCCATGGTTAATGTTGAACCCTGCTGCTTGAATAGAATTGTTCGCTGTTCTTTTGGTCTTTATGGAATTTAATTTTTGTGGATTCTATTCTTACCCTTTTTATTCTTGTTGTAGATAGAAAAAAAACAATCTTTGTGGCTTTTTTTCTCAAAAGTCCTGGACCCTCAATGGGGGAAGGTTTTGGAGAGCCCTGATTCTGCACAATTTCCAAGTTCTTGTATTTTGAGTTATTATTTTAGCACATATGTCCTTTTAAAGTCGCTGCTAGTAAGGATCTGTTTGGTATGACTAAACTTGTGCCTTGGCTTGGGATCTCTCTTGATAACATGTTGGTCATCATTTTTCTAGGTAGTTAAGCTGACACTGGTGTGATGAACACTGAATAACTCAATTTCAGTAATGTTAGATCTTTAGTGAAAGGTGGGGGAGGATTCCATTCTGTTTGTTCTTTTACAGAGAGTCGGACTGGAGACTTTATATACACTGTACATGGGTCCATAGTGGAGCAATGTGTGAAACTCCTAATTGTACAAAGAATGCCCACACGGGAAGGTTAGGCGAGAGCTTGACTGGGGAACACCCCCTCAATCTGAATTAATTCCGGGGTACTGTTGAGATTGATCACGTGCTGGGTCTGCATTCCTTCCTCATTGCATCAGAATTCTGAAGTTATGAATGACTCTGACGTTTAATACCTCTTGATACCACACTTTTTTTTAGGTAGTTTCGAAGGGTGTGGGTCAGATATAATTTGACATCCTCTTGCTGGCCTTCCAAGGATATGCCAGCAGTTGGTCGAAAACAAAGAATATGTTGACGTATCAAAGCCCCTGCCACCTCCTGCACAATGAACATGCTTCATGGTGTTTCAGTGAAATACCCAAGTTGGTGCAACACAATGTAGGCCTGCCTCAGAAAGACGAGTGGGTCGAACAAACATAAAAACATAGAAATTGGAAAATCCAAGGTATTTTCTTTTATTGGTGTTTGGTCATTTACTAACACGAAAAAAATCAATGCAAGAAAATGAGGGCTTTCTCCTTACTGGCCACCACCATTTGTTCCAGGGCATTGACAGTCTGCTTCCTTTATTGTTCCCTCTAGTCTTAATGTTGCTCTATTTAGTATGTTTAAACCAGAAGGGTCCACTTGATGTGTCTAACTAATGGATTAAGCAGGTCTAGTACACTTGATTGGACTAAAATTAGTACACCTTCTAATCCCGATTGCAGCGTGCCAGAAGTGAATCATCACAGGTAGATCATTTACTAAATCGGACTAAACAACATTCCGATTCCAGCAGTGTACCAAATCAGATTCGGGATGATCCTGTTCAAGTGGATTAACTTAGTACTGTGAAGAATAAGATTAGCTTGGTACACTTGCTTGTACTAAGTATTTACTTTTTTTTTTTGAAGGGGGAGGTGTATTTTTCCTCGGAAATGACGAGTACATCTGAAAACTGTATTCGTACATTCATTGTCCATTACATTCGAGCAGTCAGATCCATGAAATAAAGTCTCGCGCAATGTATATAGGCCTTATATTTAATAAACTCTTTAATCCTGTACCTTTTGATATTTTCAGTTTAATGCAATACAATTTCAGTTAATATGCTTTAACTATAAACAATTAATGGTCCATTTATAATAATAAACAACTATTTATATAGCACTATTCATGTACAATACAATTCAAAGTGCTTTACAAACAAATACAAAAACACAATAAACAGTAAGAGAACAGTTATTAAAAACAGAAGTAACAGTAAAACTTAGAATAAAACATAAATGTTATGGAAAAGCAATGAAATTTGAAATTGAATTTGAGGCTGTATTGAAATGATCTGATAATGCAGGGTCGATAGTTGGAAACATGATGATTTCTAGTCCTCGAGATATGACTAAATCTAAAGTATGACTGTGGTTTTGTGTAGGCCCTGTTACACGCTGAGTAAACTCATAAGAATTGAATAGACTTAAAGTCCATAGCTGTCAAATCAGATATAATATCAGTGTGCAAATTAAAATCTCCAAGTATAAGAATCCTATCGTATTTAGTGAATTTATAGACTGGAATTCTTAAAATTCTGATAAGAAAGATTGTCTTGGTTTAAGGTGGGCAATAGATATTTACTGTAAGTACAGGGAGTTGACTATCAAGTATGAAGGATAAAGATTCAAAGGATAAAAAGTCAGCCAAACTATTCTGTTTACATTTGTAGATAACAAGGAAAATGCTGGCTAGTCCACCTCCCTGCTAGCTAGTATAGCTGGAGGGTGAGGCTGCAATTAAAGTAGTATTATCATCCACACTATGCCAGGTCTCAGTCAGAAATAAAAATCCAAGTTTATAGCAAGTGATGAGATCACTAATTAAAGAGCTTGTTAGATAGGGGCCACACGGAGCTGCATGTATTTTATTGCACAGAGATAAAGGAGTGGCTGTATTTAAAGAAACTTTAATAAGATTATTGGAAATCAGACCCTGAGTGCGGATAGATCTACCAGAACAGCCCTACAACTTGCAATAAGGATTTCAATATTGTTATTACCCTCATCAACAGCTACCTCACTATGATCAGGGTGCTGAAATAAAGGGTTTTGTGTAATACTCTTCAGTGTACTCCCTGCTTGTGTTTCAATACTAATTGCATTTTCAGTACATGCACCCCGGGTAAAAGAGAACACATTTTATAACTGGGGACAGATACTGTTTTTATAGGGTACACTGATTGTTTAATCTGCTGTGGTAACTGAGACCCAGACAATGGTCCACTAAGTCACAGATTGGTACAGTAATGGCCTGTTTTCTGTTAATCTTAGTAGTCCTTTCCAATTTGGGTGGAGACCATCTTTTTTTGAAGAACCCCGGCCTCTGTTTGAACTACTGTACTTGTATGACAATGCGCTAGGCTACTCAAGGAGTGAAGTATACATTGCTTTGTGAAAAATCAATACAGTATTGAATTGGTCATGGAGGAAGATAGTTTCTGAAGACAAAAGTTTAAATGACCAGTACAGTAAACATATTGAAATCATCATACGCTTTTTTGTATTTAAAAGACATTTGTTCGGTTGATTTGACACTAAATTAGTGTTTGTTGCTTGTTAGACTACTGTACTAGTACTACCACTGTAAAAATATTTCTGTACTACAGCAGTTTTGAAAAAAAAATGTATTAAGGTTGGAATTTATTGCAAACAATGCATCGTTTTTTTTTTACCCTCGCTATAATGCCACCCTCGCTTATTGCCCCGTTTTGCAAATTGTTTTTACCTGGCAGTATAAAAAAGGTTGACATGTAATTTACAAACCAATCCCCCACCATCTCCGATAACTAACTACGTAGTTGAACTAATACAAATTTTCCCGCTGCACGTCATGTTTGTACCGTCAGAATCCGAGACTACTTACCAAGTGCTGTGTTGGTAAGAATCGCTCCCGCTACAGACAATCTTTACAAATCTGGTTTTCAACAACCAATAAGCCAAAAGGGAAAAGGAAAGGTCTGAAATCAATAAATCATAAAGTAATTATGAAAAAAAATAAAATTAACATTGAGTGGAGACTTCGTCTGGTTTCATTATGACAGTTAAAAAAAAAAAAAAAAAATTCTGCTTTGTTTGCCAGACTTGCAGATGCTTGCAGCTTTATTTGTTGTTGTGAGGCATTTCAGAATGACTTGATTGCTTTTATCTGTCCCATAACATTCTGGCTTTCTCTAAAGCAGCACAACGTGTTTTTGTACCAGATGGCATTCTTTAGAAATCACTATGCGTGCGTGTGCATATTCCAATGTGTGATATATATATATATATATATATATATATATATATATATATATATATATATATATATATATATATACACACACACATATACACACACACACACCCACCCACAGTACCAGTCAAAAGTTTGAGTACACCTGCTTGAAACCAGGTTTTTCATGGTTATCTATGCTTTAGCTGTATAGACTTGTCTATAAACTCTTAATATTTAATTGTGATACATGTACTTATATAAGCTGATAATAAGTGAATTGGATTCAAAAATTTAATTTTCAAATGAAAATGTAAATCTTGTCAATTTCAATGAAATGGTCACCCAAAGCAAGGGGATTATAGTCTGAAGCCCAAATCGGTTAAAGGTCTGAAATGTGTATAACATGGTGTTAGAACACTGGCCTAAGTATAAAAGTGTCTTTGTTAGATGTTCCCTGAGTTAACTAGCATGTTACCTAATTAACCTTTTGTCACCAATTATTGTTAACAGGTGAGGGTCCATGATTACTATAAATATAGGTAGCATAGGCACAAGTTTGTCATTCCTGAATGTAAGGGAACAGAAATGGCAAAATACGCTCAGTTAAGCAAAGAGAAAAGACAGTCTAATTACTTCAAGAAATGAAGGTCAATCTTTAAGAAAAATGGCAAGAACTTTGCAAGTGTCTGTAACTGCTGTGGCCAAGACCATCAAACTATTTGAAGAAACTGGCACTCATGAGGACCGAACAAGGGCAGGCAGGTCAAGGGTGACCTCAGAATCAGAGAACAAGTTCATTCGAGTCACAAGTCTGCGAAATCGGCGATTTAACTGCCACGAGCTCAGTTAAATGCTACTAGAAGTATAGATGTTTCAGCATCAACTGTTCAGAGGAGATTGTGTGAAGCTGGCCTAACTGGAAAAATTGCTGCAAAAAAAGTTGTTAAGATTGCAGAATAAGAGAAAGAGACTTGCCTGTGCCAAAAAACACAAACTGGACATTTGAGGAGTGGAAGTCGGTCTTATGGACCGAGGAGGCAAAATGTGAAATATTTTGGTCCGACCGCCGAGTATTTGTAAGACACAGAGAGGGCACATGAGTTCTGCATGTGTGGTTCCCACTGTCAAGTATGGAGGAGGCAGTGTCATGGTCTGGGGTTGCTTTGCTGGTGACAGAGTTGGTGATCTTTACCAAGTCATGGCATAGCTCAATCAGCATGGCTATTGTAGCATACTTCAGAGGCATGCCATTTCATCAGGGTTCCGGCTAGTTGGGCAGTCTTTCATTCTTCAGCAAGCTAAGGAAAGTGAAGGAGAACTCAATCTAATGACCTGGCCTGCCCAGTCTCCAGACCTCGATCCCACAGAACTCGTATGGGACGAAGTGTCAAAGCAAAGCTACACACAAGTGCCCTCCTTCTCTAGGAATTGCTGCAGAAGAGCTGGGAAGACATGTCGGGTGATTTCCTGCTGAAACTTGTTAACTGAATGCCTCATGTTTGTGAATCCAAGATTTAGAGACAATTTTCAATTTTCTTGAACATCGCTTTGATACTCCTTACACACTGAACAAAAATAAATGCAACATGCAACAATTTCAAAGCTTTTACTGAGTTACAGTTCAAGGAAATAAATTGAAATAAATTCATTAGGCCCTAATCTATGGACTTCACATGACTGAGAATACAGCTATGCATCTATTGGTCACAGAACTGGTTGTTGTAGCTTCTTGAGAACCAGAATCTCAAAGCGGCTTCTTGAAGGACCCCAGGGTGTCCGCTTCAATCACATTACTGGGGAGTTGGTTCCAGACCCTCAAAATTCTCTGTGTAATGTGTCTCCTGTATTCTGTTCTGAATGCCCCTTTGTCAAATCTCCATTTGTGACCCCTGGTCCTTGTTTCTTTTTTCAGGTTGAAAAAGTCCCTTGGGTCGACATCGTCAGTACCTTGTAGAATTTTGAATACTTTAATCGGATCGCATCATGGTCGTCTGTTCAAGACTGAATATAATTCTTTTAGCCTGTCTGCATATGACTTTTAAACCCAGAATTATTCTGGTTGCTCTTCTTTGCACTCTTTCTAGAGCAGCAATATTCATTTTGTAGGGAGGTGACCAGAACTGAACACAGTATTCAAAATGAGGTCTTTCTAATGCATTGTACAGTTTTAAAATTACTTACCTTGATTTGAAATTCAACACTTGAATCCCAACTGCGTTCAGTTTGAGAATTAATCTTTTGTGCGGGACTTTGTCAAAAGCTTTCTGGAAATCTAAATAAACCATGTCATATGCTTTGCAATTATCCATTATGGATGTTGCATCCTCAAAAAAATCAAGCAAGTTAGTTAGGCACGATCTCCCTTTCCTAAAACCATGTTGACTGTCTCCCAGTACCCTGTTACCATGTAGGTAATTTTCCATTTTGGATCTTATTATAGTTTCCATAAGTTTGCATATAATAGAAGTCAGGCTTACTGGTCTGTAGTTACCTGGTTCAGTTTTGTTTCCCTTTTTGTGGATCGGTATTACGTTTGCAATTTTCCAGTCTGTCGGTACCACCCCTGTGTCAAGAGACTGCTGCATGATCTTGGTTAGCGGTTTGTAAATTACTTCTTTCATTTCTTTGAGTACTACTGGGAGGATCTCATCCGGCCCAGGGGATTTGTTTATTTTAAGAGCTCCTAGTCCCTTTAACACTTCTGCCTCAGTTATGCTAAAGTTATTTAAAACTGGACAGGAACTGGATGACATGTGGGGCATGTTGTCAGTATCTTCCTTTGTAAAAACTTGTGAAAAGTAATCATTTAATATATTTGCTATTTTTTTTTCTTCATCTACGATTTTGCCATTTGTATCTCTTAAACATTTAATCTCCTCTTTGAATGTTCTCTTGCTGTTGTAATATTGGAAAAACATTTTGGAATTGGTTTTAGCTCCCTTAGCAATGTATTTCTATTTCTCTCTTGGCCTTTCTAACTTCCTTTTTGACTTGCGTTTGCAGTTCTGTGTACTCTTTCTGCGTACTTTCTTTTTGGTCCTTTTTTAATGCTCTGTAAAGTGCCTTTTTTCGCTGAATATTTTTTGCCTTGGTTGCATGCTGCACATCTTTGTTCCACCAATAGGTCTGTTTGTCGTTAAAGCGCCGGTTTGGTTTTGTGGTTCCCAGGGTGGTTGCGGCGCATGTCTTGACGCGTTCTGCCAGGTCATTCCAATCTTCGCCAACTGTTGATCTTGGGTTGGGCACCAATGGTCCTAGTGCTGCCTTCACGACAGCTCGATGTTCTGGTAATCTCCACCATTTGATGCGTTCAATCTTGGTGGTTGGTCGCGCCGGGGTTCGGACTAGGCGGACTTTGGCGTCGAACAGCAGTAGCCGATGTTGTGGGGCGATGCTGTTGTACGGGATCCACTTTGGTGTCGGTGACCATCCAATAGTCGATCTGAGATGTTCGACCGCCGCTATAGTAGGTGATGAGGTGTGATTCTCACTTCTTGAAAAAGGTGTTGGTGATGGCCAGATCCCAGGATTCTGTGTGCTGTAGGATCCGGTTGCTGCCTTCATTACGGTTGCCGTGTCCTTGTCCACCATGGTTACAATCAGAATTCTCCTTTGCTCGGCCAACATGCCCATTGAGGTCTCCGCCAGTGAAAAGAATTTCGCTGTCATTGATGGCTTGGACGTGCGTTTCAAGGTCGTGCCAAAATTTCTCTTTCTCCTCATCTGGGCAGCCAGCCTGCGGTGCATAGCATGACACAACACGCAGTTTGCTGGTTCCCTTGCTGATTTTGGTGGACATGAGGTGGTCGGTGATTCGGGCTACTTCGGTGACACTGTCGCGGATCCACTGGCTTAGACCACACCGACACCATTTTGTGCTGTCTTCTTGCCGTGGTAGATCAGCTTATAGCCTTCTCCGATTTCTCTTGATTTTGCGCCGGCCCATTTGGTCTCTTGAACGCAGGCAATGTCCGCTTCTCGCTCCTTCAGGGAATTAGCCAGTTCTCGGCTTCGGCCCGTCATTGTTCCAATGTTGATGGTCGCTAGTTGGATCCTTTTTGGCTGTTGTTGTTGATGATTATGGTGACGGACTAGCTTCTTTAACAGTCTCTGTCCTTGATAGATATATATATATATATCTCGCACAGCACTCGGTCTGACTACAACAAAGATGACGTGCGGCAGGAAAGTTAGGAGTAGTTTGTTTGGGGGGAAAAAAAAGGTTTTTGAATTAATTTTTAGCTTTTTGGCACACTGCCCCATTTTCCTCGATTCCATGTGCTCTATATATATTATACCGTTTAAATGTAACCAGCCCAGTTGGATCTGTGGTGTTTGTGTTGAGGTGAGCAGCTCGGGAGCTTGCAGAGCCTGTTTTTCTAAAGCAAACCTGAAAACTTCACATGTGCAATAATTAATTTGTATGCATCTGGACCTGCAGAATGGTAGAGGCACCACTGCTGTCACATGATGGGAGGTTGCCTTTCAGGCAATCGTAGCCCCGGTGTCTGATGTGAGATGAGAGGTTTACCTTCATGCGATCGTAGCCCCGGTGTTAGATACAATAGTTCCTAGCCTACAAAAATCCCAGTATTTGCCAGCTTTCGTTTTTACTTCTGATGGAAAAAGGAAGCGATGGAACTGGAAGCCACATTTGAACTATTGTATTTCACACCAGCTAGGAGTACCGCTTGCAAACAGGGAATATGTCCTTGGAAAGCTTCAGGTCTGTACTTTTAAACAAGAACCTGAACCACACGCCTGAGTAATATGCATGTAAACGAATGGGCCTGGGTTTGTAGGAAAAAATGAAATGCTTTAAGTTGTATGACCGCCAATTCTTTTTTTATTTCACTTTCAGATATTCAAGAAATAAAGAAAAAAAATGGCAGCAGAAACACAGACACTTAACTTCGGCCCTGAATGGTGAGTATATTTGTGTTTGATTCAGTTTAGCTTGTTAGTTTTACTGGCGGCGTGCAGCATTCTAGCACGTTTTGATTTTCCTTTTTGCCCCTAGTTCAACAGGTTTGTATGTCATTGGACAATTTTAGTCAAGCATCATCAATATCCAGTTCTCCCTACTAGTGTATTGAGACCACCTGTAGTTTAATTATGATGAGAACTAGGGTGTAAAGCATTTACATTTCTTTTATTGTCTGCTTAATTTAAAAAAAAAAAAGAAGAAAAAAAGGCAGTGTAATGGAGCTGTTCAGATGATGGGGGGGTATATTGATCTCAGCAGCCTGTCTTGTGTTGCTCACAGAGTTATCTCACTTGCAGGCTCCGGGCTCTGTCTAGTGGAGGCAGTGTCACCTCCCCTCCGCTCTCGCCAGCATTGCCAAAGTATAAGTTAGCAGATTACCGCTATGGGAGAGAAGAAATGTTAGCACTTTACATAAAGGATAATAAGGTAAGTCTCTGTTTTGCCTTATATCCCTTGCTCCCACACTTTAGATTTTGAGAGTATCAGAATCTCAGCAGGAACCTATTTGTCTTGAGGTATGTCACACTGTAATTTTACATGTACATGTGGTGGATGTACAGTAATTTACAAATTGTTTCTGTAATAAACTGTACTGCAAACGCCTCCATCTTGTAGGACTGGCCAGAGTAACAGTTCTAATTGTAGTCCATCGTTAAGATGTAACATACAGACGTGGATGCAAATATTAGCACCCTGCACTACTTATACCAGAATTCAAAGTAAGATTAAGGATTTAGTAAACTTTAATAAAAGCAAAATACACAATTGAGTAATTTACAAGTAATCTGTATCAATAAACAAACCATTTCATTTAACCTTTTGCAGTCCATTTATTTTCACTTGCTCTGTTTAAAATATTTGAGTAAACCAGATTTAAAAGGCATTGAATCGCAAAAGGACACTCAGTACTATATCTCCAGCCAAGCCCCACCCCTTGTTTTTGCTGTATTTCACATACCTCTTTATAGACATGCATACTGATAAATCCTCTCCTGATCTCTCTCTATCATCAAACTCCTCAATAATGTGATCCAAGTCATTATTTTATTACTATAACATTGCAAAAAGCTCTGCAAATGTCCATGATATTTTTTGAGCGCTGGATGCGGAAGCAGCTATTTCCTTTGTCCGTGCTACCTCTGTAGTGCAGGGGGCTCTTGGATACGGATGCTTTTTTTTTTTCTTTGGTTTATTCGGCTCCTATCGGTCTCACTTGGCCGTTGAAAGGTTTTCTCAGCTTTTTCCGGACAAAAAAGACTTACGTCTTTTTCGGACAGGGTCCGACATCGGACTGGAAAGGGAGAATTGTAATGTCGGACCTGGTCTGATATAGGACCGCAAAGGGTTAAAGTATCCATTCGTGGATACAGCTTTTTTCAGATCAGTCTAAAGCATTTCTATAGGATTGAGATCTGGTGATTTGCGAAGGCCATTTCGTAACTTTTGAATTGTTGAAAACAAAATATAAGAGTTGACCCAGCCATATGCTTTGGGTTGTTGTTGGAAGATAAAGATTGATGTACTTTGTATAATGTTTTGATACATGGCTGCAGTCACTCGATCTTCAAGCACATAAATGTGTCCAGTCCAGTGCTTGATTTATGGGAAATAAGTAATGGTGTGTGACAGAGTATGTGTTACCAAGGAGACAATCTGTCATGCGCATTTATTTTTATTATTCACACACATCAAAACAACACTACAGAATAACAAACCACGCAGGCTTCAGTCACAACACTGCCTTATTCCAACACCTGTGATTACCCTATTTATACACATGTGGCTGGAGCCTTAATCATTTATTCATGTATTCAATTCATGGCTCCTGTGACCAGAATGACTGTAGTGGTGACATCAGACCCGGAACAACCAGAAACCAAAACGCGTAATGGGAGTGAACCTGAGACGCTACGGCGTCCAGCGTTTTATTAAATAACAAACAAAAAAATGATTTAAACAAAACACACAACACTGAAAATAAAGATAGACAAAACGGACGTGGACAAACCCAACAAACAAGTACCGTGCTGGCACTTCCAGCACGCTGTAGCAATTATTTTAACAACTCTCTCCTCTCACCTTTTCTCCACTTCCGAACACACAACCCCGAGTGAGTGAAAATGTGCTGCTTTATGCAGCTGTACCGAGACTCAATTGCTAATCAACCATTCAGTTGGAGTTTGAATTAAGTGCGATTTCCTGTTCTCACAGATTATTACATTTTATCTGCATGTGAAGTGCTGTGCAATCCTCGTGCCTAAATACAAATATACATTTTAAACACTCGTGCTTGTAACCCATATTTATATCCTGTGTATTTTATACATAAGCACCAACATTAGCACACTACATAAAACACTAATAAACATAAAGGGGCGGGACACTCAACCACACTCCTGCCACATCCCCACATCTGTCTGTCTGTAGGGAGGAATTTAACCCCCTCCCTGCCACCCAATACTCTCACACACACACACACACACACACACACCCGGAGCACCGTCAGGGCCCTCACCCTGAGATGCTGCCACAGGGTGCCATAAAATCTGTGGTTTAGGCCGGCCCAGGGCTGCCTTATCTCATGTGTGAACGCTTGAAAAATGAAAAGGTGGCCCTGGGCCGGGTGAAATTTAGACCAGCTTTTTGATGCAGCCTAAAGTATCAGTGCTGCCTCAGGGTCGGCCTGTCTGCATGTGTGAACCCAACGCAGGCCCTGGGCCGGCCTTAACGCGTCAGTGCGGTGAAGTAGCTCAAACCGCTCCCCTACTGCGTCGAGTGCGGTAGATCAGAAAATGTCATTTTTAAGGGGTAGCAGCTGGGATGATGCAGAAATGAACCCTTAGTGGTCCATTTATTCAGCACAGTACGTACAGCTTTCATTAAAACGATAAAACTTGCGCTCTCTATACATACACGCACATTTCAGATTGTAGCTAAGATTGTAAAGCTCAATATTGATAATGCATACAACGCTGCATAGTCAGTCACCATTAATATAATAATCTGTATTGTGATTAATGTATATACACGTCCTTGTTTGCTGCATTTACGCATGATCTAACACAATCGCTTCTTTCACAGTAACCAACTGCACTGTCAACACAC
Source organism: Polyodon spathula (assembly GCF_017654505.1). NCBI lineage: Eukaryota > Metazoa > Chordata > Actinopteri > Acipenseriformes > Polyodontidae > Polyodon > Polyodon spathula. The sequence goes on from NC_054544.1 coordinate 47,222,452, forward strand.
GCCTTTATCATATCTTATGCAATAAGTACAGTATCAACAGTGTTGCCAAAAATAAGATTGCCATATTTACGTTTGCAAATTTCCCTGCTCAGTCTCTTATGTTGATTTCTGGGAATGCTGTGTTTATGTTCCCGACAAGCACTTCGCTGCAATTTAGGCTTTCTTGTCAGCCACACATGTGAACGCAAGGCCGACTCAGTAAGTGTGAACGGGGTGCAAGTATGTCATTTGAGTTTGTTCATATTAATAATTACATCCTTAGAAATCTGCAGAATGCGAAGAATTGCTTCATAAATGCTTTAAATATCTAGAATGTATATTTCTGTTGATGTGATCTGTTGACAGTTTGTCATTAAAAGTACTATACTGCTTAAGTTGCTTTCCTTGGCAATATAAATGTTTGATATGATACAATATGAATGTAGCGTTAGTGGGAGGAAATGTGCAGAAGTTGTGTGAAAGCACAGCGAAGCTAGTGAGAGCTGCAGGAAAGCATCATGGTGGTGGTGTGAGCTGGCATGAATCCTGCTACTTTCAGATTGCATATACTGTAGCTGCTGGGTGACCTAAAGTCTCTTGGCTGCTGTGGGCGCACCTGATACCCCTAATCTATAAATCAATTACGTTAACCTTCACGATTCTGTGAATTGTGTCTCTGCAGATTCCCTTAGACCTACAAGACAAGGAGTTTCTGTCTATTTTACAAGAGGAGCCCCTGCCACCACTGGCACTTGTACCTTTTACAGAAGAAGAACAGGTGAGTTTTGACAAAGCACATGTTTCTGCTAAAACCGTACCAAGCAACTACCTGCAATGGAGAGCTGTCTTCTACATTGGCACTTGACAGTCACAGTGGTGCCATTGCTGTTGAAAGACTCCACAGACTTGCTCTTCATTTAAGGTTGATTTAACCAACTGAATCTCTCTTTTCATTGGTCACTGCCTGGGTTCATACATGTCACAGTGACCAAAATATTACTCAGATAAAGTATTCATTAACATATCAGAAGACTTGGTTATTGCTTAATTCTGTTTACAGTTGGACCCACAGTAGCTCAAAACTTTGTCAGAATTTGCAGCAGAATTGAAGTTGGCGCGATGTGCAAATTATTTAACCAGCCATTGTATGGTTTACACACTAGAGGGCACCATGTAGCTAAAAACTGGGGTTTATGAATTATAACTGAAATACATATGTTCACCAGTAGGTGTCACACGCTCTAGTTGTGAGATTGGTTTTAAATAAATACAGTACATCCTCGCTATAACGCCATTCATTATAATGAACCTGGCCCCCAAATAAAAGACTGTCAACATCCTCCTCTGTACGCACGGGACGCCACCTCCTCAGTGAAGTCAACTCTTCTTAATAAAAAGCGCACGCTGTATAACTGGACCTCCGAATAAAAACATTTTGTTGCACAAAGCTGGAAACTATATTAATCGTATGAAAAAAAGGAGTAACGCAGGCATGTCTATGTCATGAATATAGGTTGTCAACCATGTGGCAAAGCAAAATTAAAAAAAAACTTGAGGCTATGAACTTTTCACGACGGGATGATTTCGAATAAAAGACCAGTTTGGGATTCTTGCATATTGGAGTAAGATTTGGTGCACTTCTGAAACTATTCGTGTTAGATTGATTTTGAATAAATGTTCAGATTCAATTTGGGATTTGTGCTTTCTGTACTGTGTTTTAATTAATGAATAGGATAAAGCAAAGGCAGAATACTGCATACACGAGACGAGCGGGTACATGTAATTCTGCTAGTATGCACAATCTCATTAACTTACTCCCAACATTTTATTGTTCATTTTGATTGTCCTTTTGCTTTAACGAACCACTCAATATTACAAACAAAAGGCTTGGACCCCAACAGGTTCGTTATAGCGAGGGTGTACTGTACTTCAACATTGCTACTTCTATTTAGTGAATATTAGTGACCTAGATCAAAGTCAGTGTGTTGCTACAGCTGCTAATATTGATTACAATAGTAGTATCAATTATACCCTTACAAATTATAATGTAATTTAAATAATTTAGAACTAGACATTTAAATTGCTATAAAATACAGACATTTGTTTGTCCATGAAAAAAAAAAAAAGTAGTAGTTAATCTTAATATCTTAGCAAATCAAAGTTGGACAAATTGTCTTAACTCTGGTCTGAGAGTTTATCATGTCTTTGTAAACTATGTGGTAAGGTAAAGTTAACTGCTTAGATTAAATAACTAAATTTTATGAAAAATGTGTATTCCTTTAATTATAATTATGAACTTAACGGTACGTCATATTACAAAGTGGTATTAATGATTTTTTTTCACTTAATGTAGCTTTTAAAAATACTGTCAGAGCATTTATTAAGTGTAAAGGGTCGCCTCATTTGGAACTGCAGGCAGTGTACCTGTCCTTTTTTAAGAGGAATTTTTGGAGCAGGTTTGGGGGAGACACGTGCACATCTGTACGGACAATGCGTCTGGTGTCCTACATCAACCCAGGGTGTTTTGCGGTCACCCAGTCTCTACCGTGTGGCCCACAAGCTTCTGCTGTGGGTACCAATGAACCTCCGCTCACTTCGGGCAGTTCACCTGCTGGGAGTGACCAAGTGGGCTGCGGACCTCTTTTTGAGGGGGTCCCCAGCAGCATGGAGTGTAGACTCCATCCTGCACATTGTCCCCTGTGGAGAAGGAGAATGGGAAGGGGAACCTCTAGGGATAGGTGCACTGGCACATTGATGGCCAGCGTGTCTACTGTATATTTCTGCCTTGTGCTTCTCCAGCTGTGTTTGGAGAAGGTAAGACAAGACCAGGCCAGGGTGCTCTTAAAAGCCCCATACTGGCCCAGGAGAGTTTGGTTCTCACCTCTGATACAGCTCCTGAGAGTCTAGCAATGGGTGTTGCCGATGCACCACCCACCTGCACAGTCAGACGCAGGGTACCCTTTGGCACCCCAACCCATTGAGTCTGCAGCTCTTGGTGTGGACCCTGAATGGCTGCATTTGAGCCTCTGGGGTTGTCAAACAGAGTAATTGATGCCCTGCAAAACGCCAGGCTGCCTCTACTCTGTTCAAACTCACGACAATTTTTACAGGATCTTTTTGATGAGAGGAAATACCCCTCTACTCAAAGGTCTATTTGGTAGCCATTTTGGTGTGCCATGTAAGAATAGATTGTCCCCCCAAGAGCTAATTTTTCTGGTGGGTCCATTTTTCTAAGGCACCTGGGGGCTTAGGCCACTGGTGAAGTAATACTTAAACTGACAAAACCTCCATTTGAGCCCATGCATTCAGCTGGGCTGAAACATTTGTACTTAAAGACATCTTTTTTGTTTGCAGTCACGTCCGCTAAGTGGGGTAGTGAAGTGCAGGCATTCGCCATATCACAAGCCTGTCTAATTTTTTCAGAGGCCAGAACAAAGGTTACACTTTGTTTTTGGCAGAAAAGCCGGGTTAGTACAATCTCGACTTTCTACATTAACCAGTTGGTGTAATTGGAGGCTTTCCATCTTCCTCCTTTTCAATCGGACAGGGAGCGCCAGCTCCAAGTTCTTTGCCCAGTGCAGGCATTCACGTATTATGTGGACAGAACTAAAAGCTGAAGGCAGTTGGAACAATTGTTTGTTAGTTACAGAGCCAAGTCACAGGAACAGGCTGTGTCTAAACAGCATCTATCCAGATGGTTAACAGGCACAATACAGACTGCATATGAACTGGCCAATCTGCCCCTGCCCAAGAAGCTCACCGTCATTCCACCAGGGGTCAGGCAACTTCATGGGCTTTGTTTCATGGTGCACTGATATGCAGTGCAGCAGTCTGGGCTGCTGCTTCATACATTTGCCAGGTTCTATCGACTGAATGTCGTGTACCCACAGAATCCTGGATTTGGCATTAGAGTACTGAGGGCGGCGTCCCTGTCCACCCTCACGACAGAACATAAGAACATAAAGTTTACAAACGAGAGGAGGCCATTCAGCCCATCTTGCTCGTTTGGTTGTTAGTAGCTTATTGATCCCAGAATCTCATCAAGCAGCTTCTTGAAGGACCCCAGGGTGTCAGCTTCAACAACATTACTGGGGAGTTGATTCCAGACCCTCACGATTCTCTGTGTAAAAAAGTGCCTCCTATTTTCTGTTCTGAATGCCCCTTTGTCTAATCTCCATTTGCGACCCCTGGTCCTTGTTTCTTTTTTCAGGCTGAAAAAGTCCCTTGGGTCGACACTGTCAATACCTTTTAGAATTTTTAATGCTTGAATTGGGTCGAACATATTCAATTCTTTTAGCCTGTCTGCATATGACATTCTTTTTAAGCCCGGAATAATTCTGTTCGCTCTTCTTTGCACTCTTTCTAGAGCAGCAATATCTTTTTTATAGCGAGGTGACCAGAACTGCACACAATATTCAAGATGAGGTCTTACTAGTGCATTGTACAGTTTTAACATTACTTCCCTTGATTTAAATTCAACACTTTTCACAATGTATCCGAGCATCTTGTTAGCTTTTTTTATAGCTTCCCCACATTGCCTAGATGAAGACATTTCTGAGTCAACAAAAACTCCTAGGTCTTTTTCATAGATTCCTTCTCCAATTTCAGTATCTCCCATATGATATTTATAATGTACATTTTTATTTCCTGCGTGCAGTACCTTACACTTTTCTCTATTAAATGTCATTTGCCATGTGTCTGCCCAGTTCTGAATCTTGTCTAGATCATTTTAAGAACATAAGAACATAAGAAAGTTTACAAACGAGAGGAGGCCATTCGGCCCATCTTGCTCGTTTGGTTGTTAGTAGCTTATTGATCCCAAAATCTCATCAAGCAGCTTCTTGAAGGATCCCAGGGTGTCAGCTTCAACAACATTACTGGGGAGTTGATTCCAGACCCTCACAATTCTCTGTGTAAAAAAGTGTCTCCTATTTTCTGTTCTGAATGCCCCTTTTTCTAAACTCCATTTGTGACCCCTGGTCCTTGTTTCTTTTTTCAGGCTGAAAAAGTCCCTTGGGTCGACACTGTCAATACCTTTTAGAATTTTGAATGCTTGAATTAGGTCGCCACGTAGTCTTCTTTGTTCAAGACTGAACAGATTCAATTCTTTTAGCCTGTCTGCATATGACATGCCTTTTAAGCCCGGAATAATTCTGGTCGCTCTTCTTTGCACTCTTTCTAGAGCAGCAATATCTTTTTTTATAGCGAGGTGACCAGAACTGCACACAATATTCAAGATGAGGTCTTACAAGTGCATTGTACAGTTTTAACATTACTTCCCTTGATTTAAATTCAACACTTTTCACAATGTATCCGAGCATCTTGTTAGCCTTTTTTATAGCTTCCCCACATTGCCTAGATGAAGACATTTCTGAGTCAACAAAAACTCCTAGGTCTTTTTCATAGATTCCTTCTCCAATTTCAATATCTCCCATATGATATTTATAATGTACATTCTTATTTCCTGCGTGCAGTACGTTACACTTTTCTCTATTAAATGTCATTTGCCATGTGTCTGCCCAGTTCTGAATCTTGTCTAGATCATTTTGAATGACCTTTGCTGCTGCAACAGTGTTTGCCACTCCTCCTATTTTTGTGTCGTCTGCAAATTTAACAAGTTTGCTTACTATACCAGAATCTAAATCATTAATGTAGATTAGGAATAGCAGAGGACCTAATACTGATCCCTGTGGTACACCACTGGTTACCACACTCCATTCTGAGGTTTCTCCTCTAATCAGTACTTTCTGTTTTCTACATGTTAACCACTCCCTAATCCATGTACATGTGTTTCCTTGAATCCCAACTGCGTTCAGTTTGAGAATTAATCTTTTGTGCAGGACTTTGTCAAAAGCTTTCTGGAAATCTAAATAAACCATGTCATATGCTTTGCAATTATCCATTATCGATGTTGCATCCTCAAAAAAATCAAGCAAGTTAGACAGACATGATCTCCCTTTCCTAAAACCATGTTGACTGTCTCCCAGGACCCTGTTACCATATAGGTAATTTTCCATTTTGGATCTTATTATAGTTTCCATAAGTTTGCATATAATAGAAGTCAGGCTTACTGGTCTGTAGTTACCTGGTTCAGTTTTGTTTCCCTTTTTGTGGATCGGTATTACGTTTGCAATTTTCCAATCTGTCGGTACCACCCCTGTGTCAAGAGACTGCTGCATGATCTTGGTTAGCGGTTTGTAAATTACTTCTTTCATTTCTTTGAGTACTACTGGGAGGATCTCATCCGGCCCAGGGGATTTGTTTATTTTAAGAGCTCCTAGTCCCTTTAACACCTCTGCCTCAGTTATGCTAAAGTTATTTAAAACTGGATAGGAACTGGATGACATGTGGGGCATGTTGTCAGTATCTTCCTTTGTAAAAACTTGTGAAAAGTAATCATTTAATATATTTGCTATTTTTTTTTCTTCATCTACGATTTTGCCATTTGTATCTCTTAAACATTTAATCTCGTCTTTGAATGTTCTCTTGCTGTTGTAATATTGGAAAAACATTTTGGAATTGGTTTTAGCTCCCTTAGCAATGTTCATTTCTATTTCTTTCTTGGCCTTTTTGACTTGCGTTTGCAGTTCTGTGTACTCTTTCTGCGTACTTTCTTTTTGGTCCTGTTTTAATGCTCTGTAAAGTGCCTTTTTTCGCTGACTATCTTTTTTAATTGATCTATTAAACCATTTTGGCAATTTAGTTTTACATTTAGATTTGTCTACTTTAGGGATGTAATTGTTTTGCGCCTCTAGTACTACATTTTTGAAGAACAACCATCCTTCTTCTGTGGGTGTTTTCTCTATTTTACTCCAATCTACTTCTGTTAGTCATTGTTTCATACCTTCATAGTTTGCTTTTCTAAAATTGTAAACCTTAGCTTTAGTCATTACTTTTGGGGTTTTAAAAAACACTTCAAATGAGACCATGTTGTGGTCTGAGTTTGCCAGTGGTTCTCTGACCTCTGTTTTAGTTATTCTATCTTTGTTATTTGAAAAGACTAAATCAAGGCATGCCTCCCCTCTAGTCGGTGCCTTGACAAATTGCGTTAGGAAGCAGTCATTTGTCATTTCCACCATTTCAATTTCATCCTTCGTGCTACCCACCGGGTTTTCCCATTTTATATGGGGGAAGTTGAAATCCCCCATTAGTATGGCTTCTCCTTTGCTACACGCATTTCTAATGTCATTGTATAACAGATTATTTTGCTCACCGTCTGAATCTGGCGGTCTATAGCATGCTCCTATTATGCCCTTTGAATTTTTGTCCGTTATTCTGACCCATATTGATTCGGTTTTATTTTCTTTGTCCAGGTTTAACACCTGGGCTTCAAGACCTGTTTATGTATAGCGCTACCCCTCCTCCTCTTCTGTCCTGCCTGTCTTTCCTATACAGTGTATACCCACACATATTATATTCGGCCCCATCACTCTCAGACAACCAAGTTTCTGTAACACCTATCACATCATAGTTACTTGTTAGTGCAGTAGCTTCAAGTTCTAGAATTTTGTTTCTGATACTTCTAGCATTTAGATAAATACATTTAATGGTTGTCTTACCTGAGTTGTTGTTCTTGTTTTGATGTGGTCTCCCTTCTGTTTTTTTGTTGATTTCTTCCCCCTTCCTTTCTAGTTTAAATGCTTCTGAACCTGCTCGAGGATCTTTTCTCCAAGTAGACTGGTTCCCTTGTTATTTAAATGCAGTCCATCCCGTCTATACAGATAGTCCTCGTTGTAGAATGTGGGCCAATGATCAAGATAGGTGAAGCCTTCCCGTGTGCACCACGTCTTCAGCCATGCGTTTTGATTAATTATTTCCAGCTGTCCATATGGTCCTTTGCAAGGTGCCGGTAGTATACCAGAAAATACCACAGTTTTGGTTTTCTCTTTTAATTTCCTTCCTAGCTCTCTGAATTTGTTTTGCAAATGTTGTTTGTATTGATGTGGACGACTACTACTGGGTCGTCTCCTGTTCGTTCTAGGAGCCTGTCCACGTTCTCAGTGATGTGCTTGATCGAGGCTCCCGGATGGCAGCACACTGTTGTAGTAAGGGGGTCCAAACTGCAAATTGAACTTGCTGTGTTTCTCAATATGGAGTCCCCAACAATCATGACCTCCCTTCTTTTTGCTGTCTGGTCACCACTGTCAATGGGATCCTGGATGTTGTTCCTTTCATTCTCTTGTTGTTGGTTCTGCTCATCAAAATTCTGAAGTGACTCAAATCTGTTGGTTGTTTTGATTTTCTGGTGGTTGTTCTGCTTACCTGAACCCAGCTGTTCTGACCGTCTATCTCCCTGGTGGCTTTCAGTCTGTTAGGGGTGATGCAGACTTCCATGAATTGTGGGGGTGCCAGCTCCTCAAGATCCCATTGCTGTCTCACTTCTTCCAGCTCCATTTCTAGCATACTTACTAGTTTATGTAAATCCTGGATCGCGCTGCACTTTACGCACACTTGGTTTAGCTCCGCTGGGTTTTCTCGGATTTCCCACATCAAGCAGGTGTCACAGATTACTGGCTTGAAGACCATTTTGAGGTTTTTTTTTTTTTTTTTTTTTTTAAGTTTAGTTTCTTCTGCAGCTTTCAACCTGCTTTCAAACTGCTTCTAAACTGCTCTGTACTTTTCCACGCCTGTACTTCTCCCACTCGCTGTTGCTGGGAAGACATTAGAGGCAAGTAAATCCTAATGCTTTTCAGTTTACTAGAGTACTGTTTGTAGCACAAGCGGTTTTGCTTAGCTGTGTTGTATACCATGTCCTTGCGGTTGGGTATTCTCACAAAACATTAGCGGTGAGTCCATACTAATGTTTTTATTCCAGCTATGCTGGTATTTTGATTCAGGCACAAGGTGAGTTCAGCTTGTCCTTTTGTAGCTTATTGATGTATGCTCCATGTCCTTGTAATGGTTAATATTCCCTACTTGAAAGGGAAAGTTCGGTTATTATCATAACCCTGGTTCCCTAAAATTGCGGTCCTGTGTTGGACCAGGTACGACCATTATAATTTTCCCTTTCCAGTCTGATGTCTAACTTGCAAACTTGCAGACAGGAATACTCTTTGTCTTGGCTGACTTTCCAGTTTGCTTTCTGAAAGCTGTTAATTTTACGTTCTGTTCAGCAGCCTCTGTAGTAGCCTTTTGTTTAATGTGTGATTCTGAAGCTAAATAGTGATCAACCGTATTTTCTCCAGACAAAATAAGATATGCAAAACAATGACCTCAATCTACATGTAGTTTCTTGAAACGATCATTGGCCGAAATATGTGGTGTTTTTTTTTTTGTTGTCCATTTCTAATATTTTACAATTTATAATATTTATATGTGCAAAATATAGGTCCTACAGTACATACTCGTGTGCCAGTGTTGTGTGTGTATGTATGTATATATATATATATATATATATATATATATATATATATATATATATATATATATATTATACTATATATATATGTATATACATATATATATCGCGCTCTTTTTTATACAAGGTATTAGGTTGTCGTGGAAGAAAACTTGCTTCCTTCTGCTCTGATAATGTTCCCCAACTCCTGAGGATTGGATTTTCCAGCAGGTCATTGCTCCATGCCACACAGCCAGGTCAATCAAGGTGTGGATGGAGGACCCTGTCATGGCCAGCCCAATCTCCAGACCTGAACCCCATTGAAAACCTCTGGAATGTGATTAAGAGGAACATGGATGGTCACAAGCCATCAAACAAAGCAGAGCTGCTTGAATTTTTGTACCAGGAGTGGCATAAAGTCACCCAACATCAATGTGAAAGACTGGTGGAGAGCATGCCAAGACGCATGAAAGCTGTGATTGAAAATTAGGGTTATTCCACCAAATATTGATTTCTGAACTCTTCCTAAGTTAAAAACATTAGTATTGTGGTGTTTAAAAATGAATCTGAACTTATTTTCTTTGCATTGAGGTCTGACAACACTGCATCTTTGTTATTTTGACCAATTGTCATTTTCTGCAAATAAATGCTCTAAATGACAATATTTTTATTTGGAATTTGGGAGAAATGTTGTCAGTAGTTTATAGAATAAAACAAAAATGTTCATTTTACCCAAACACATACCTATAAATAGTAAAACCAGAGAAACTGATAATTTTGCAGTGGTCTCAATTTTTTCCGGGGGGGGGTGTGTGTGTGTGTGTGTGTATATATATATATATATATATATATATACACACACACACACACACACACACACACGTATATATATATATATATATATATATATATATATATATATATACACACACACACATTATAAAAACTACTTTTTTTTATAGAATTGATTTCCTTTTCCCTACTGGTTTTAAATGTTGAAGAGGCAAACCTTATTGGTGCATTATTACCATAGACATTGAAAAAAATGCTTGCTACCAACCAGCTCATCTTTGTCTCACAGGTTAATTAGGTGTGTGAGGATCGAACTTCTCCCTCACAGAACAGCAATTGCTGAACTCTCCGTGTGTGTTCACTTTGGCTGCCCTTGCTAGCAAACTGCAGAAGTCCCATGGAATTCATTGGTGGGGACAGTGTGGTCTAGTGTCCCTAAGCCTGCATCCATTGCAGGATAGCAATCTCATTGCCAGGTGCTTTTATATATCAAACCTGAGTCCTGGAGAGACTGGGGTGATGAGTGCTGTTACTGACTTTTGCTCACAGACTACTAATTTAGGTCCATCTGTGTGTTTCTGTCCACAGAGAAATTTCTCAATGTCTGTAAACAGTGCAGCTGTCCTGCGATTAACAGGAAGAGCCGGAGGAACAGTGGCAGGGGCGCCAAGAGGTCGAAGTTCCTCAAGGGGTCGAGGTGAGTTCAAGAGAGCAAGGGAGCTGGAAGGTGTGTTGTAGTGCTTGGTCTGGAGTCTGCTTGCAGCAGCTCCCCATAGGGGATTGTGACATGCAGTTGAGCTTTAAAGCTGGACTTGCTTGCTATATACATTCGTTCATGTTTGTTTGTCTGCCTGGCTACCTATAATTGGAGCCGTAATGGATGTGCTCCTACATTACTTGACATTTTATTGGACTGCCTTCAACAAATGTGATATCGCCAAGATGCTGAAGAAAAAAAATATTATGAATGACTTGTGTGTGGGGAATTAAAGCAGAGTCCAGTTGCCAAGCCATTCCCACTCAACTGGAGGAATTGCACTGGTTCACTAAGTCAGGATGTGCTCCCAATGTCCACGTGATGATCCTGTACTCTCAGTACCACGTTGGGCTTATATAATGTTGGCTACACTGTTTCTGGAAATGTTGTTTTTATTCTACTTTTCAAGCTTTTGGCTGCATGCTCATTTTGAAAGTATTTTTCCAGTGTACAGATTTTTATGATTAACATAAAAATAGTTTTGATTTGATCAACTTGTTAAGGCTACTACCTAAATGTAATGTTCAACTAGTTGCCTGAAAGTTTTCTTGTTTCATGGTTTTAGAGCATCAAGAAGCAAAGAATGAACCTTGTGCAAAAGTAATCAGTCAAGCACAGGCACACATGCCAGTGTTTTGTTTGTGTCGCATTGTATTTGAAAGCCCTGGTATGTCTGTGTCCACAGGTCGAGGGCGGGGGGAAGGTGGGTTTTACCAAAGAAGTTTTGACGAGGTGGAAGGTGGATTTGGCCGTGGCGGGAGAGAGATGCACAGATCTCAGAGCTGGGAAGAAAGGTAAGCATGTTGGGCATAATGGCATCACTGACACTGGTTATTGCAGTAGATGTGGTGTTGGTTGGATTAGAAATATTACCAGATTTGTAATAAATTAAATAATTGTTTGGACAAGAACAATTTAAAAAATGTTTGTTATTGAAAGTTTTGTTTCTTTTAGTCTTTTTTTTTATCTCCTAATTTAGCACTGTTGAGTGTTTAGTTATGGAAGTTGGTGGTTTAGTTGGCAAATGGTTACCTATAGTGGTGCAGTCGGCACCCTAATTTTGTATTCAATTTATCGTATAGGCATTTATCAACAATAATCGATGCATTGATTTTTATTTTTCAAAATAGACGTTCGTTTTTAACAGAAGATCCAATAACTGAAAACATTGTTGTGCATAAGTTAAACAAAGGCACGACTTGAATACATGTTAGAACACTACCGATTTTTGTATGTGTGTGTGTGTGTGTGTGTGTGTGTGTGTGTATATATATATATATATTATATATATATATATAATATATATAATACATATATATATGATATATATTCTTTGTGTATTTTTCCTAACAAAATTCTAAGAAGTATGTGTCTGCATCAGATATCCCTTTAACATTGTAATAATAGTAAAATAGTTTCTATCTGAATTATGATTATTCATTACTGTAAACATTTTGTCCAAAAGCAAAACATTTTAATCTCACAAATCCTCACTGATTTAACTAAATACTGAATTCAGCTTCTTTTCTTATAATGTAATCCAAGTCATCAGTAGATTTTAATAGATTAAACAAACAACAAAAAAAAAAACAATGCCTTAATTTAAGTCAAGAAAACATGAATACAATAGGACTACTTCTGGTTTGGCTTCTACTTTGATGCATCGATTCACCAATATGTAATCAAAGCTTGGGAAATTTAAGGACAGATCAGTATTCGATTTAATTGATTAATTGTTGCACCCCTAGTTATCTATGAAAGGCATATTTCCCAAGAATCTGAGTATATGGGCTGGTGTGAAGAGGCTCTGTCTCCCTCTTATGGTGTCTATAGGTAGTGTCTGGCTCAGGTAGATATTCAGGGGAGTTATTATTTCTGGGGTTTGTAGGGGTTGTCACTTTCGCCTCAAGTTTTAGCCAAGCTGGATTGCATTACGTAAAATGAAGCATCTCATTTCTATTTTTTACCAGGGGAGACAGGCGGTTTGAAAAGCCCGGCCGGAAAGATCCAGGTGAGTTTATTTCAGTACAGTGCTATTTCCAAAGAACTTCCAGCTTTGACCTAGTCTTTAAAGTTGAGTGGGTGCACACAGACAGCATGTGTTTCAGATGTAAAGCTAATGCTGCTGCAACTGCACAACTGGTTGAGGGGAACAGGGGGCAGCAGCTGTCAATTTAAAGTCTGGAGCTGCAGTATCAGATGTGGGCAGGGTGTGGCAGCATAAGATTAGGAAAAATAGCATGCTTTACTGCGCTACCAAAAGCAAAGTGTTTTTGCCACTGTTTTTAAATATGCAGTGAATTTTTAGAAAGTAGGGTTACCACCTCCAATGATATGGTGTGTTGATGTTGTAAACTTACTTTCTAATCGCCCTGTAACTGAAACTTGCACGTGCCAGTATAGTTTTCATAAAGTCAACCAGTTGCCAAACGAAAAGCTTTTTCTAACGTCAGTGCGAAATCGTTTTTTTTTGGCAAAAAAAAAAACGACCCGAAGGACAGAGTGGTGGGTGGGGGGGGGGGGGGGGGGGGGGTGAGGGAATAGCTTTTGTGAAATAGATTCAAACTGCAATTCCACATAAATATCAAACTGGATCTGCCTACCCCAGAAGAAATTCAAATTTTTTGTTGTTTTCTCGGTTTCTTTATTTCTGACCAATTTTGTGGAACCTGTCTCCTCCTGCAGTTTTGAACTGATCAACTTGAAACTTGGCACAACTATTGCACTCTATCTGACTTGCTATTACTTTTGGTGTTGATCGGACGTATGGATTTGGAGGTCACAGGTCATGACCCCCAAAAATTAAACAGCTTATATAAGTCCTTACGGGGACAAGATAGGGTCATAGTTACTATTGAACAGGTATAGGAATCCATTGGTTCTCTATTAGACCAACTTTTTTTCCTGTTGACCTATGACCTTCCTAGACCAAGATAATGGACATTTGATTAATTAAAAAATAACCACTAAAACTGGACAGCTCATAACACCTGAAAGAGGGCAGATAGGCCCATAGTTATTATGGAACACGTTATAGGAACCATTGTATGCTCTATAGAAATGTGTTCTTGCTTGTGACCTATGACCTTTCTAGAGCCAGATATAGAATTTTTGCATTTTGCCAAAAAAAGTAAATACATTTTTGAAAGCTCATAACTCCTTAGTGCTTTTTGGGTACTGGTTATTATTGAACACTAATGGGAATCTGCCAATGGTCTGTCTAAAAATGCTGTTTAATTTGACCTTTGACCTTTTGTTACTGGTCAGACTGCACAATTAACTGCTATTATAGCTTAAATCTCCTTAAACTGCAGATACACTCACATTTACTATTGAAAACCTATAGGAAACCAACTAAGCTTTCTAAATGTATTGGACTTTGACCTCTCATGGTCAAACTGGTCAGCAGACTTCTTTAACAGCTTATCTCCTTAGACAGCAGATAGGCGCATATGTACTATTGAACATATATAGGAAACAAACCAAGAGCTTTTTAAATGTCATAGATGTTGACCTTTGACCTCTTGTTATTGGTCAAACTGGACAATGACTGTTTTAACAGCTTAAATCACTTTACCTACTGCAGGTAGACTCATGTTTACTATTGCATATGTATGAGAAACTAACTGGCTACTGAAACAACTACTATTACCATTCTTTTCTGGAATTTTACTAGTGTCACTGGGGAACAACAATTATTTTTTTTTTTAATAATAATTGATCTCGAAAGTGGGTCAGCAGCTCTAGCGGCAACTGTCAGGGCAATTTACTAGTAGCAACTATATTTCTTGCAACCAATTCCCGCGAGGATTGCCCTGTGTAACACCACTGACCAATGTCCTGACAACTCAAGCAATCCTATCCAGTCAGCACACTGACAGCCAAAATATATACATTTATATTGAAGACTATGATGTTTTTTGTTTTTTTTTAAAACCTTACACACTGGAATTACAAGCTACAGTGCTCTGCTCACCAAGATTCACATTTTGTAATCTTGTTAGTTATTTCCCAACCAAGGAAAAGTCGAATACGATCATTATCATCACATCCTTGCTAGATGGCCTTCATTGTACGATTTAAATACTGATTTAATAAATAAATAAAAAAAAACTGCTGCTGATGTTGGCTCGTACAGCTCTAAATAAGGAACCAAGATTAAATTAACATTGGCAATTGAAACTTTCTGTGATCACTTAAAAAAAAGTTGAGGGGGCCCTTTTAAATTGTATTCTTTTTTTAAAACAATCTATTTCAATAATTATTTTGGCGTGCTAACTAATATATTGGAAAGAAAATATACATATTTCTGTTTTTACAGACCCTGAATAGCACTAACCTTGCACAGTCTTCTAAAGTAAGGTAGTCCAAGCTGAGTGCTGATCAGGGGTCTCCTGACCAGCCCACACAGCTGAATTCCCATTACAGTTTTGCAGTACAAAAATGGAGTAGCAAAGTGAAGGTTGCCCATATTCACAATACAGATTTTGTTCTCATTGATACCAGTGTCACATTATTTCATTTTTAGGTGTTTACTGTGTCGACATAATTGTGTGACTCTTTATGTATAGCAAAAATGGAATTGTGTAATGCCTTAAATACAAAAAATATCTTAATGTGAATTATAATAAAGTGGAATAAAATGAATCTCCCATAAATGTGTTAACCAAGGTTTTAACTAAAATGGTCTTACCTCTGCAATAACAGCATTTAGCACTGTAGATTTAAAAAAAAAAAAAAAAAAAAAAAAAAATTAGTTATCTTAACTGGCTAGTGCTAATGCCAAGAAGAGGCAAGAGATTGGATTTTAAATCATTGGCAATCACGCTTTTATCAAGATGAGGTATCAAGTCAGTGATACATTCTCACTGTCATCAGCAAATAGAGGTAAAGGGCATTCTGCGATTTCCGTAGGCCTGTCTTTGTAACCAAGCTTTTGATTTATTTAAGACCTTTTTGAATTGGTGTCAGCAGTTCAGTGATTATCTGGCAGACATGCATCTTCAACAGATACTGTGTTTTGTGTTTTTGTTTTTCATGTGGACCCTTAGATGTCGCACCAGCGCACTTTCAACTCAATCCCGGTAAGTCTGCTCTCTCTGTCTTCATTTTTCTGTTGCTACTATCATTCCTTAAATCTTTAGCACCTCAGAAGCCCCCCTCTTGCTTTCAGGATTACAAACTTGAAGGGAAACTGCTTGGCGAGAATAGTGCTGGTGGTCTTGATTGGCCTGCCATGTACACTCTCTCTCTCAACGCTTTAAAAACTGGCTTTAAAAAACTCGCTTTAAAACTGCCTACGAAGCTGCAAGCAAAATTGAGATGGATTTTACAGCGGTTGGTGATACATTGTAAAAAGCAGGCAACAGATTTTTTTTGTTTGCTTTTTGGAAGGACAATGCTAGTACAGTAATTGTGTAGTACTATTTTTTTAACACTTAACATTTAACGTATATTTCAGTGTCATATTTGTACAACAACAGTATATTGTTGTTCCATATAAATACTTAAATTGGGGCTTTTCACTTATTGACAACTTTTGGTTAATGACAACTTTTTGCTGGGAACCAAGAGGTTGTTAATAAGCAGAATCTATATAGTCAAGTTTTTATACCAGCGCTAAAAATATATATTTATCTGCTTGTTTCCAATCTGGGGTGCCTTATCCCAGAATTAAACAGACAAAATACCTGACTGTAGGAAACCACAGACAGAGGGGGGAAAAAAGCCACTCCCTTGGATTAATCCAGAGCCGTAGTCAATTATTAAATTAAAGTATCTTCTTGCATATTTGTTTCAAATGTCAGCGAGCAACAGTGTGTACGTGTTCCAAGAGTTTGTCTTCATCAGAACATTACAGAACAACTATTATTGTTCCATATAAATACACTTATGGGGCTTTTAGATTATTAGCAGCTTTCAGTTAATAACTTTTTTTTCTGGAAATGAGAGGTTGTTAATATATAATACTTTTGGAATTTTGCGAAAACAATTGCTGCAATAAAGAATTGTAGACATCTATTTCTTTAACTTTTTTCCTCATCCAAAAAAAAACTAACTTTGCTACAAAAGATTTTCCTAAAATAAATTTCCTTGGGGTATGTAAACTTTTGACTAGAACTGTGTAATTACATAGTGCCTATGGAAAGTCTACACCCCCTTTCAAAATCTTGTGTTACACCCAATTTCAAAATTAACCTTAATTTTTAGCCTGGAATATATATATATTATAAAAATCTCTCCCTACCCAAAACAAAGTAAAAAAAAAAAAAAAAAAAAAAAAAAATTCTTTCTCTAGAGATTTGTACAAAATGTGTAACTAAGTTAGCTCCGGTATAACCATGAGCACCAAGGCGCTTTCAAAAGAACTCCAGGACAAAGTTGTTTGAAAGGCACAGATCGGAATGGGTATTAAAAAAAAAAAAAAAAAAAAAAAAAAAAAAAAAAGTCAAATGCCTTGAATATCCTTTGGAGCACAGTCAAGGCAACTATTAAGAAGTGGAAGGTGTGTGGCACCACCAAGACCCTGCCTAGGTCAGGCTGTCCCTCCAAACTGGATTACTGAGCAAGGAGGAGACTGATCAGAGAGGCTACCAAGAGGCCAACGGCAACTTTGTAAGAGCTACAGGTTTTTATGGCCAAGACTGCTCAAAGTGTACATGTGACAACAATGTCTCAAGCAAAAATCTGGCCTGTATGGTAGGGTGGTAAGAAGGAAGCCAGTACTCAAGAAAGGCCACCTTGAATCCCGTTTTGAAGTACGCAAAAAAACACTTGAGATTCTGTAGCCATGTGGCAAAAAGTTTTGTGGTCTGACGAAACAAAAATGGAACTTTCTGCCTGAAATGCAAAGCGTTATGTTTTGACAAAAACCCAACACAGCGCATCACTCAAAGAACGCCATCCCTACTGTGAAGCAAGGTGGAGGCAGCGTCATGTTATGGGGATGTTTCTCATCGGCAGGGACTGGGGCACTTGTCACGATAGAAAGGCAAATGAATGGAGCAAAGTACAGAGAAGTCATTGAGGAAAACCTGCTGCCCTATGCAAGAAAGCTGAAACTGGAACGGAAGTTCACCTTTCAGCATGACAACGACCCAAAGCTACACTAAAGTGGCTAAAGAACAAAAAGGTAAATATCCTTGAGTGGCCCAGTCAGAGCACCAACCTAAGTCAAATTGAAAATTTGTGGCATGACTTGGAGATTGCTGTCCGTCAACGCTCCCCAAGGAACTTTACAGAGCATGAACAGTTTTGTAAAGAAGATATTGTCAAATATTGTCAAATCTAGGTGTGCAAATTTGGTAGAGACCTATCCCAACAGACTCGCAGCTGTAATTGCTGCCAAAGGTGCTTCCACCAAATATTAACTCAGGGGGGGTGGAGACTTATCCAATTATGATCTTTCAGTTTTGTATTTTAACTTAAGTTTGGAGTATGATAAGGGGGGGAGGGACTCATTTAAATGTATGAAACTCTGAGGCCCTGACAAGAAAATGTGAAGACAGTTAAAGGGGGTGTAGACTATATATAAATAAAATCAAACATAAGGAGTATCAAAGAAATGTTCATGAAAATCAAAAATTGTCTCTAAATCTTGGATTCCTCAAAATAGCCACCCTTTGCCTTAACAGCCTCACAAACATGAGGCATTCGGTTAACAGGTTTCAGCAGGAAATCACCAGACATTCCCAGCTCTTCTGCAGCAATTCCCAGAGATGTAGGGCACTTATGGGTAGCTTAAGAACATAAGAAAGTTTCGGCCCATCTTGCTCGTTTGGTTGTTAGTAGCTTATTGATCCCAAAATCTCATCAAGCAGCTTCTTGAAGGATCCCAGGGTGTCAGCTTCAACAACATTACTGGGGAGTTGATTCCAGACCCTCACAATTCTCTGTGTAAAAAAGTGTCTCCTATTTTCTGTTCTGAATGCCCCTTTTTCTAAACTCCATTTGTGACCCCTGGTCCTTGTTTCTTTTTTCAGGCTGAAAAAGTCCCTTGGGTCGACACTGTCAATACCTTTTAGAATTTTGAATGCTTGAATTAGGTCGCCACGTAGTCTTCTTTGTTCAAGACTGAACAGATTCAATTCTTTTAGCCTGTCTGCATATGACATGCCTTTTAAGCCCGGAATAATTCTGATCGCTCTTCTTTGCACTCTTTCTAGAGCAGCAATATCTTTTTTTATAGCGAGGTGACCAGAACTGCACACAATATTCAAGATGAGGTCTTACAAGTGCATTGTACAATTTTAACATTACTTCCCTTGATTTAAATTCAACACTTTTCACAATGTATCCGAGCATCTTGTTAGCCTTTTTTATAGCTTCCCCACATTGTCTAGATGAAGACATTTCTGAGTCAACAAAAACTCTAGGTCTTTTTCATAGATTCCTTCTCCAATTTCAATATCTCCCATATGATATTTATAATGTACATTTTTATTTCCTGCGTGCAGTACCTTACACTTTTCCCTATTAAATGTCATTTGCCATGTGTCTGCCCAGTTCTGAATCTTGTCTAGATCATTTTGAATGACCTTTGCTGCTGCAACAGTGTTTGCCACTCCTCCTACTTTTGTGTCATCTGCAAATTTAACAAGTTTGCTTACTATACCAGAATCTAAATCATTAATGTAGATTAGGAATAGCAGAGGACCTAATACTGACCCCTATGGTACACCGCTGGTTACCACACTCCATTCTGAGGTTTTTCCTCTAATCAGTACTTTCTGTTTTCTACATGTTAACCACTCCCTAATCCATGTACATGTGTTTCCTTGAATCCCAACTGCGTTCAGTTTGAGAATTAATCTTTTGTGCTTTGCTTTGACTCTTCTAGTCCAGTTAGTCCCATACAAGTTCTATGGGATTGAGGTCTGGAGACTGGGCAGGCCAGGTCATTAGATTGAGTTGTTAACTTTCCTTCTTCGCCAGATAGTTCTTGCACAACTTTGAGGTGTGTTTCGGGTCATTATCTTGCTGAAGAATGAAGGACTGCCCAACTAGCCGTAATCCTGATGGAATGACATGCCTCTGAAGTATGCTATGATAGCCATGCTGGTTGAGCTTGCCATGGACATGGTAAATATCACCAACTCTGTCACCAGCAAAGCAACCCCAGACCATGACACTGCCTCCTCCATGCTTGACAGTGGGAACCACACATGCAGAACTCATGCGCTCCCCCTCTCTGTGTCTTAAGAATACTCTGTGGTTAGACCCAAATATTTCAAATTTTGACTCATCGGTCCATAAGACCGACTTCCACTCCTCAAACGTCCAGTTTGTGTTTTTTGGCCCAGGCAAGTCTCTTCCTCTTATTCTGCAATCTTAACAATGGTTTCTTTGCAGCAGTTCTTCCAGTTAGGCCAGCTTCAAGCAATCTCCTCTGAACAGTTGATGTTGAAACATCTGTACTTCTAGTAGCTTTTAGCTGAGCTTGTATTTCAGGGGCAGTTAATCGCCGGTTTCACAGACTTGTGACTCAGATGAACTTGTTCTCTGATTCTGTGGTCACCCTTGGCCTGGCTGCCCTTGTTCGGTCCTCATGAGTGCCAGTTTCTTCAAATCGTTTGGTCTTGGCCACAGCAGTTACAGACACTTGCAAAGTTCTTGCCATTTTTCTTAAAGATTGACCTTCATTTCTTAAAGTAATTACAGACTGTCTTTTTTCTTTGCTTAACTGAGCGTATTTTGCCATTTTCTGCTCCCTTACATTCAGGAATGACAAACTTGTGCCTATGCTACCTATATTTATAGTAATCATGGACCCTCACCTGTTAACAATAATTGGTGACAAAAGGTTAATTAGGTAACATGCTAGTTAACTCAGGGAACATCTAACAAAGACACTTTTATACTTAGGCCAGTGTTCTAACACCATGTTATACACATTTCAGACCTTTAACAGACTTAAGAACATAAGAACATAAGAAAGTTTACAAACGAGAGGAGGCCATTCGGCCCATCTTGCTCGTTTGGTTGTTAGTAGCTTATTGATCCCAAAATCTCATCAAGCAGCTTCTTGAAGGATCCCAGGGTGTCAGCTTCAACAACATTACTGGGGAGTTGATTCCAGACCCTCACAATTCTCTGTGTAAAAAAGTGTCTCCTATTTTCTGTTCTGAATGCCCCTTTTTCTAATCTCCATTTGTGACCCCTGGTCCTTGTTTCTTTTTTCAGGCTGAAAAAGTCCCTTGGGTCGACACTGTCAATACCTTTTAGAATTTTGAATGCTTGAATTAGGTCGCCACGTAGTCTTCTTTGTTCAAGACTGAACAGATTCAATTCTTTTAGCCTGTCTGCATATGACATGCCTTTTAAGCCCGGAATAATTCTGGTCGCTCTTCTTTGCACTCTTTCTAGAGCAGCAATATCTTTTTTATAGCGAGGTGACCAGAACTGCACACAATATTCAAGATGAGGTCTTACAAGTGCATTGTACAGTTTTAACATTACTTCCCTTGATTTAAATTCAACACTTTTCACAATGTATCCGAGCATCTTGTTAGCCTTTTTTATAGCTTCCCCACATTGCCTAGATGAAGACATTTCTGAGTCAACAAAAACTCCTAGGTCTTTTTCATAGATTCCTTCTCCAATTTCAATATCTCCCATATGATATTTATAATGTACATTTTTATTTCCTGCGTGCAGTACCTTACACTTTTCTCTATTAAATGTCATTTGCCATGTGTCTGCCCAGTTCTGAATCTTGTCTAGATCATTTTGAATGACCTTTGCTGCTGCAACAGTGTTTGCCACTCCTCCTACTTTTGTGTCGTCTGCAAATTTAACAAGTTTGCTTACTATACCAGAATCTAAATCATTAATGTAGATTAGGAATAGCAGAGGACCTAATACTGATCCCTGTGGTACACCGCTGGTTACCACACTCCATTCTGAGGTTTTTCCTCTAATCAGTACTTTCTGTTTTCTACATGTTAACCACTCCCTAATCCATGTACATGTGTTTCCTTGAATCCCAACTGCGTTCAGTTTGAGAATTAATCTTTTGTGCGGGACTTTGTCAAAAGCTTTCTGGAAATCTAAATAAACCATGTCATATGCTTTGCAATTATCCATTATGGATGTTGCATCCTCAAAAAAATCAAGCAAGTTAGTTAGGCACGATCTCCCTTTCCTAAAACCATGTTGACTGTCTCCCAGTACCCTGTTACCATATAGGTAATTTTCCATTTTGGATCTTATTATAGTTTCCATAAGTTTGCATATAATAGAAGTCAGGCTTACTGGTCTGTAGTTACCTGGTTCAGTTTTGTTTCCCTTTTTGTGGATCGGTATTACGTTTGCAATTTTCCAGTCTGTCGGTACCACCCCTGTGTCAAGAGACTGCTGCATGATCTTGGTTAGCGGTTTGTAAGTTACTTCTTTCATTTACAAACTCACTTCAAATTCACTTCTATCAGTGTTAGAAAACATAACGTTATAGTAAATACTAATGAAGTTGTAAAAACACTAACTATAAATAAAGCAGAGTTATGAAAGAAAATTAAGAGAATATTAAATATAAAACAAATAAAAAGCACTTAAACAGCAGATAGCAGAAGCAACTAACAACTGCTACACACACAAGAACAGTACAAAGGCAGCTCACAGCACATGCTGGGGTGGTGGTGAATGCTGTGATGTCCGCCTTGCGCAGACACAATACGATCAGACACTTTATAAGCTCCCTTCTCGTAAGAGCAAAAATATGCTTGTTTAGTGGTGGGGGGTGGGGGGTTAACAACTTACATATGTTCTGCAGCAGTGGAAGTAAATTAAGCCTTGAAAGTTGATGCTAACAGTTCCTACAGGTGTCCCAACTTTTGTTGATTGCTTACAAACCCTCTGTCTATATAAAAGCAGTGTTGGAACAGACTTACTACACCCTCTTAAGCATTATTTCGAGAGTATTGTACTGCAGGAAGTAGTATATTGCTATCATAATGGTGAGAAAGGCAATTAAAGGAAGACAGACAGACCATTATAACCCTTAAAAGTGTAGCTCTTTCCTTTAGAAAAACTGCAAAGAAAGCCAAGGTGTCAGTGAGTACAGTTTCCTACACCATCACAAGGCACTTGGAAACGGGAGGAAAGTCTGACAGTAAGAGGTCTGGCAGACCCAAAGCCACAACAGAATCAGAAGACAAGTTTCTGAGCGTCAACAGCTTGCGTGATAGGCGGCTCACACGACAACAGTTTCAAGCACAGCTTAACACTGGTCGAAGTAAGTCTCAGTTTCAACTGTGAAGAGAAGACTTCGAGCTGCAGTTCTGACAGGTCGAGTGGCAGTAAGAAAGCCATTTCTAGATGGCAAAATAAGAAAGAGAGGCTTTCCTGGGCCATGAAGCACCGCCAGTGGACTACTGAAGACTGGAGAAAGGTCTTCTGGACCGATTAATCAAAATTTGAAATCTTCGGTTCATCACGCAGGGTTTTTGTACGCTGTCGAGTAGGCGGAAGGATGGTTCCTCGGTGTGTGACACCAACTGTCAAACATGGAGGGGGAAGTGTGATGGTCTGGGACTCTCTTGCTGGATCCAGAATAGACAACTTGCACAGAGCGAGTGGCACACTGAACCAAAACGGCTACCACAGCATTTTGCAGCGCCATGCAATACCCTCTGGTATACGCCTAGTTGGTCAGGGGTTCATCCTACAGCAAGAGATAATGACTCAAAACATACCTCCAGGCTATGTCAGAACTACCTTCCTTTGCATAGAGTTGATTAGGCTGTTGATTTTAGAGCAATTTGTAGATTTTATTTTTCACTTTGACATTATGGACTTTTTTGTGTTGATCAGTGGCAAAAACTGCTAATTAAATCCATTTTGATTCCATGTTGTAACAATAAAATGTGGTAAAGTCCAAGGGCAATGAATACTTTTGAGAGCCACTGTATATGTAATATGTGTGTGTTATCCCTGATACATGCCCTTATGTTGCCTGAAAACATTTGTCAGTAGTGTTATAAATTAGACTGACACTTAAATGTTAGCAGCAGAAAACCAATGTCTTTTGGAGATGGTTTGCAGGATGAAACCACCCCATTATACGTGCACTATTTCAACTATAAACTAGAGCTGCCAGGCAGTTTTACGGCTCCCAAGCCCCAGTATCAGTACCTGTCTAAGCGTGTTTAGTTCTCAATGTGCCAAGTTTAAAATCAGCAACTTCAACAGTTCTACAGAAGATTTTGAAAGTTTTTTTTTTTTTTCCAGAAATGTCAGGCAGCCATCTTGTTTAACTCGGGTTTCTTAAGTCAGTTGTATTGCTACAGTGTCAAGGATGATGCTTGTGAAGTTTTGAGTTAGTCAATTAAACAGTTTGTCAATTGAGGCGGTTTTAAATTTCAGATGTAAACATACACCTGGCAGCCATCTTGTTTTATAAAACATCACCATTTCGACATTTTGTATTCCGTTGTTGCTGGGACGATAACTACCAAGTTTGGCGTTTGTTGGACAAACTGTTTTCAAACAGCAGCAGTTTGGTATGCGTTTCGATAAGATTTGTGGCAGTCATTTTGACATCTAAAATTTATTGCAGAAACTTCTGCTTAGCAAACTTGATGCGGGGTTTGGATGCTGATTTATATATACCAAGTCAATCAATCAATCACTTCACCTGTTCCCTAGAAGAAGATTTCAAAAATTTGGGGGCATCTGACAGCCAATGTATCCAGATTTGTTACCTGCCAAGTCAGAACCTGATCAGTCACACAGCTTCTAAGCAGCAGTTTAAAGTTTTGGGAAGAAAAATATATATTTTTTTTTTTTAATCTGTAATAATAGCTTCCCAGCCTTTGGCTTGGAAGCCTGTTAACTATATAAAGTCTGCCCTTAGCGTTTTGGTTTTTAAGTAGTTTGCGCATATAGTTAAAAATAAATAAAGTCCATACAATCATCTTTTGTTCACATAAATTTCAACAATATTCACGCTGTAGCAGCATGACTCCCAATCTGAATTCAGATTTGTCAGAAGTCGAGTACAGAATCAAGCCTGTTTAGTAAAAGCACTTTCTACAAGTGAATGTGCAGAACAGTGTTTTATTAGTAGATTTGATATTAGAAAATGGATCAGATTTAATTTAACATGATTGGTCAGTACAGTGTCTCTATTACTAGTAAAGGACCTTGAATGTTATCCTCAAATCCTGTAGAAAATATTGAAATATTAATTTTTGTAATTTACTTTTTTCTGCTTGAAGAAAATCTCTCCATACACACCCACAAAATGTAGACTAAAGGTTACTTCCTCAGGGTTCTATATATGTTCAATCTGTCTTAAATTGAGTTTAGCAAATAAAGTAGAAAAGGTGTGGTTTGAATCGGCGCCGATACGGTTACCACAATAGCAAGTAGTCTCCAGTTTAGATGACATGTTAGTTGAAATGAAACAACTGGATGCAAGCTGATTCCTTTCAGCAACTTTATTACAGCACATTGTAATAAGCAGATGCTGGGCTTTTTTTCTCTAACAAGCTAGACAGGAGGCTTTGAATAAACTTAATGAAGAAACACAATTGTCATTAGCATGTGTAGGCTACAAGATTCCTTTGTCTTACGCAAAAAAATTGTATTAGGACCTAACAGAAGCTTTTAAATGCTCAAACTAAAAAGTTGAGGGAGATAAAAAAAAAAAAACAAAAAAAACAAACAGCTTGAAAACTGTTTTGTCCTTTTGTGTGACCTGAAAAAAAGTTGCTATTATACATGACATGATGATGGTTTTTTCTTTTTCTACAAATGACAACTGAAAATGAAAACAACCTCCATTTCTCCCAAGAAGTTTAATACAGGTTTATTTAATTTTTTTTATAAATCCCATAGGGCTGGGCTATCAGAAACAAAGCTATTTTTAAGGCTGATCCCACTTTCTCTCCTCTTCCCACAGTCAGTCATTACCTGCAGATGTCTCTGCATGATCTCTGTTGTTTTGAACAATAAAGTCGTTCTCCCCATCTCCCTTTGAAAGTGATCCGTCTGGAAGTACTGTGTCGAAGTTGCCCATGTTCACGGTGTAGCAGCTCGGCGCACCCAGCTCCAGAAAGGGTGCAAAGCGGTGATGCATCTTGATCTCGGCTTGCGTGTAGGAAGTCCTCTTCTGACAAGACTCGCCCGTGCCCTCCTGGGCTGCAGACAGGAAGACCACCAACTCAAAGTGTGCCAGGCTGCCCTCCTGCAGGGCTGAGTAGAGGGGGCTGTAGCGATTGAGGGGGTGGTAGAAGGTGAGAGGGAAGATGAAGAAGGGGCACTCGCTCCCCCCCAGCCGGTCCAGGTGGAACTCCACCCTGGTCTGGTGCAGCGTCTGCTTGTCGCGCTCCTGGTATAGCACGGCACTTGCTCGCACGTCGGTCAGCGGACTCGCACGCATGTTGGCTGCACGGAACATGAGGCAGATCTCTCCCTCATGGTGCCCCACCACAGCAAAGGAGCTGAACTTGATGGTGCTCGCGCGCTGTTTTGGTCTGGCGATCTTAGCTACAAAAGCACCTGGAAGTTAAGAATGAAAGCAAATTGTTACTATTCACCATATAAAAAAATACCTTATTGGTAGCCAGTTTTGAAAACAGTTTGCTTTTTGACTGACTAATGTCATGAAACTAGTAGGAATAGAAAAAAAACAAAAAAAACCCAACAATTTTAAAAGTGGACAGGTTTTGAGGAAGAACCTGTCTGTCTTTCGTGTTTTTTTTTTTTTTTTTTTTTTTTTTTTGTTCTAACAAGTCTGTACTTGCTAACTTTTGCTTTCATAGCTTTAAGTACTGTGTAGCAAAGTGACTGTTTGTTTTAATAAGTTTGTTTCATAGGTCGTCTTGACGACCTGAGGAGGCAAGTCAGGTTATGGTTTCCTGTCTTGATATAGTCTCTGAGTAATTACCTGGATATAATTAATTTTTAAACTAAAGCTTAGTAGAAAGGTACAACTTCAATGGTTAATAATCATTTAGCAGAAAACTAGAAATGCGACAAAGTATATAGGACAGAACTGAACCCTGATGCTGGCTGTGTACCTGTAATGAAAGCCTCCAGCATGAGTCCCAGGAGCATCTGCACAGCCAGCAGGGCGATGGCGCTGGGGCAGTCCCCGCTGGGAAACATGGTGCCGTAGCCGATGGTGAGCTGGGTCTCCAGGGAGAAGGAGAAGGCGGCTGTGAAGCTGGTGATGTACTTGACGCACACTGTGTGGTTTTGTGGGGGGTGGTCGTGGTCCACCCCTAGGTCTCCGTTCACGTGGGCCAGCAGGTACCATAGACAGGCGAACAGGAGCCAATGGGCCAGGAAGGAGGTGCAGAAGGCCAGCAGAACCCAGCGCCAGCGCAGGTCCACCAGGGTGCTCCAGATATCACGCAGGTAGAGCAGCCCTTTGGCAGGGGAGCCACGCTGGCTGCCGCTGCGCAGGGTGCAGTGCCCGTCTTTGGTGAACAGCCGCTGGCGCATTGGAGTTATCAGAAGGGAAGAAACTCTCCTGTCCATCTCGGCTCGGGTGCCTGTGGCTGGCAGCTTGTGATCTGAAACCAGAGTGAATAAATCAACTTTAAATGTGATAACCACACTCTATCAAGACAAAAATACACTTGCTGGAACATTTTTCTATTAAAATACTATGTATCTGATGTTTTACAGTTTATAGTGGTAGGTGGATTTTCATTGGGGAGGAAATTTGTGATAGTTTTACCATTAGTTCTCTATTAGCCGAGTTTATTTATTCCCCCATTATACAAGAAAAAAAGTTTACTGTGCCACCATAAAAAAACATACCCATTGCTGAGTTCAGGAACTGATTACACAATGGTGTGATCAGTTGTTATGATCCATGGGAGCCTTGGATGTCGTGAGAAGTGCAGTGCATTGCACGCTCAAGGCACGCATGTCAGGACATCATATAAAATGAGGACACCCCAATATGATGAAATACACAGATAGCTTGTCATATAGTAATGCAATCGGATAGATTGCTTGTTTTATTCAAAATTTGTTACACTGTTACTGTAGTGAACTTTATTTACTAAACGAGCTGTTGGCCTACTTTCTTTGTGATGCTCACCGATCTTCCTCTAACCTATTTCTGATCGGTGATAGTAAAGATCGTTCATATTTTGATAGCAGTTGTTAAGCTGTTCTGCCACTCCCTTACCTCCTGCTGCTGTCCTTAGCATTAGTGTTGTGGTGGTTCACTTCTGGCACTAGTGTGAATTTCAGCAAGACAGTCTGCAGCTGCTCCAAAGTCCCAATAGCTTCCGACCTGCAAGGGGAAGAGAAGTCAGCTTATAAATGTGTGGTTGGTGATGTGATTGCTGTTAAGTCATTCATTTACTGTGAGCCTCCGAGGGATGAAGCACAACAGAGCTCTGTTTCAGTTCCTGTGGAGCACCAGTAAGACCACTGCTACCATTGCATTTAAAGAAATTTGGGGGGAGGGGACAACTCTTCCAATACCACGTGAAGATGTCTGCTGTTTTGTGCTATGCTATGTCAAATTAATTTGTCTCTATCTTCATGGGCTGCTTAATTTTTTTATATATATATTTTTTTTAAACTGGACTAAATGGATGAGTGCATGTGTCACATTCTCTTGAACTATTCTTTGTGGAACTTTGTGGTTCAGTCCATGCGATTCAGTTTGACAGTTCAGCTGACAGTACCTTCTCAGTGGAAAAGCATTTCTTTCATTTGAGTACTCTGCTGTCTTGTAGGTATATGCGATACATTTCACCTTCTATTTGATTTGTGCTTTTAGTAGTATATTCAGATAACTTATTTGGCATGAGGTAAGACCGTGGGTCTCGTTTTCAATATTTTACTATTATTATTATTATTACACTTCACGAGAATCAATCTTCAGATGATGTCTGCATTCTTTTTTTTTTTTATCCTAGTTGTTGAACTGCCTAAAACAAATTGGAATGAAGCCTGAATCCCATGAGAAAAAAACTGCAGTTTACCTTAATAACAAAACCAAACTAATACTGCTATTTTGGGGAGATTAATCATTAAAAGGATAAAGGGCTTTTTTGTGCTATTTGTAAGCAAATAATGACCTAGCTTTCAGAATTATCCATAAAAACTATTTGTTTGAGATCACAGGCTTCATCACATGAAGTGCATGTGCTGGTTCTTGAGGGAACAGGCCTCCAAGGGGAATGGAAGTCTTTGTGCAAGCGGTCATGAAGCAGTGAATGCAGACAGCATGGGCTTTTTCTTTCTCAGGATTGTTCACTGTAACCTCACAATCCAGACAGAAACTGCTTTAGCACTAGTACTGTATGTTTAGTTTTGTTTCTTGCCACTCACAAATCCAGCCTCTGCTCTACATCAAGGCAGTGCAGTAAAATGGTTATGTCTTATGAGCCCAGTTCATGTTCAATCCCAGAGGTTTTCCAGCTTAGGAAACCCAGTCACTTCTCCCAGTTGAGTGTGGGACTTGTGTTTTGAGAATGTGTTCTGCAATTGCAGTACCACACAACAGGCTTCGTTCACTGTATCTTGCAAACACAGAAAGCTACAAGATCGAATCAAAACTGGGCACACTGTAGAGTTTTGTTGAAGTTCTGTTCTTTTTGATAGGATTGTGTAATAGTCTATCTTCTGAACAACTCAATTTAATTAAACTACATACGGCCAAATGCTCGAACTACACCGTGGTCACCTGATCTGGAGATAACGTTTGCTTCTCTTGTTTTCCTGAAACTGCTTGGTCATGTCTATGGTGTACTATTCTATACAAACTGCACATGTGGATCATGACATTGACAGCAGAGCAGATACCTAAAAATAGTGAACTATGATGTTAAAATCACAAGTAAAATTGGATCTGGCTTCAAAAAGCGCTCTCCTTCATACCAGAGAAAACGTTAAACAGCAGGAGCCTAATTTAGAATTGAGTATTTTAATACAGATTTTTCTACAGTTTTTATTTAAGGAAAACACTTTTGAAAGTACAGATGTTTCTGGCAGTGTAGATTGAATAGACTGATTTGGCATAGAAGTCCATCCAAAGAAGTCGAGTGTTTCACAGAACTCAGACTGTTTGCCTTGTCTTAAGGTCCTCAATTTGACAGACTGCAGCTTAGAGGTGCAGTCTATTAATTGATGCATGTGAATATACCTGGTTTAAGGGTTAACGCATTGCATTCTCTCAATCTCTTCTGTAGTGCATGACAAGATAAATTAATACTTTGAGTTTCAATGGTTACATTGTACATTTCCTGTAAGACTTTACATCTGTTTAATATATTAAGACAAATGTTTACTGTTTTACACAGATACTTTTTCAGTATAACATTGTATTCAGTAGTTCAATCAGGCTGAACATTTTGACGGTGTCTATCAATACCTTACTCATGACCCTAGTTTCTTTCTAGCCCATAACTATAAAATAAATAAAAACACAACAGGACCTTCCAGTAATGGTTACCTTGTTTGATTTCCTTCTTAGGTAAGTGTAATCTTTGGAAAGTATAAACTACAACTTTTGATATAAACAACAATAATGATGGGTACGGTAAACTACAACTTACTGAAGAAATGGTCTGTTAAGCAGATGATCCCCTTGGCTGTCAATGCCTCCACTTCATACAACAGGCTGCACATACACTTACTTGCCCATCCGGATTGTTCTGTTGGTAACTTACCAGCTGTTGGGGTTTGGGGGAGGGAGGGGGTTTCTTCTGATTTTAAATAGTGCTGGTTCACCCAACTGATGACGTGTCCAGAGGGAAAGTGAGCCTGATGTTTCATCGAGGGTGCATACAGAGCGTCCTCTGATTCTGCTGCTGCGTCTGTCTGCTAGTTTGAGCTCGCCGCTGGCCTCTTTCAAACTGCAGCATCTCTCCGAGGCTGATTGGATTGGTCACTTTTCCCTGCAGGTGGCCAATTACAGCTGCTGTACTAAGAGTCCTGTCAGATTTCCCTTGGAAAACATTAACTGCTGCTTCATTACCAGTGTTCTTGAAAACAACTACAAAACTCTAAAGTGTATGAACCCTTCACCTTAACACTGAAGAAGCTGTGCGCTCGAGCACAAAGCCACCAGGAGCTGTGCTTATGGCCTCTCATTGGCCATCGTAAGTGGATGCTTGTTGAAAGCTATTTCAGGGCTGCTCTGTGGTAGTGTGAGGACTTGTCAAGAAGGTTTTTTGTTTTGCGGTCTGTAGATATATTTTTGGTTCTGCATTTTTTAGTTTTAATATTTGCAGTGTCCTCTTGCTATTGCTCCTTGGTTTTCTGCCTCGGCAGGGTTCTCTAGTTGTTTTACAACACATGGACTGTGCATTGAGTTTTTGGATAAATCGATTGAGATGGTGGGAGCCAGTTTATCCCATGTTGTCTTGGTGCTTTTCATACTCTGTTTTTGAAGACCTTGTAACATAAAATGGAATGACAGTCAATCTTTTTGTCATTTAATTATTTTTCTAAATTAGAATCATTGATATTTTCATCTTTTGTATCAGTGCACTATTTCTAAGAAGTTTAACGCCTCATATAAACCTGCTTCTCTATAATGACTGAAACACTGCTAGTGTTTTGCAGAACAGCCAGTCCTTGACAATCTTGCTCAAAAGTAAGCCACATTGGGAGCATGCCGCTGCAGTTCTCATTACCCTTATAACACTAGTATATAATCGATATATAGCATCTGAGACAGGGGGTTAGTGTGTGTAAGTGGTGGCTATGAGGGACTAATAGATTGTTGTTGCACTGCTGTTTGATTGCACTCCAATCTTTGCAGTCAGTGTAGTCCACTCACACATTCTGATTCTGTATTTAAGCGATGGTGCCAGTCGAAGGCTATTCCATGTGGTAATTGACCATGATTGGAGTTATGCGTAATGAGCCGAAGGCGATCATGAAAGTGGTCCGTATGGTAGAGCCTTCATCAAGAGGACATTGTCGCTATTGTCTAACCCTTTGCAGTCTATTAATTTGTTTTCGCACGTGCTGTTTATTTTACACGCAGTTTAAATTCTTAGTGTTGTGTCTCCAGCCAAGCCACACTCCTTGTTCGATGTTGAAGTAACTTACAAAAATAGATGGTGAGTAAGTAGATTCAAGAAAATGCACAGAGTCCTTTTCTTAAATCAGTTGCCAGGTTTATTGAAATATGCAGGGAGTCTGGTCCCAGGTACAGGACAAAACACTCAACATTACAATGTTTGCATGACATTAAATACCCTTCTGTATAGATGGTCCACCTCCCCTTTCTCTGACACTTAACCAATGGTCAAGGTACAACACATTATTCTGTTAATTTAGTGTGTGTGTAGTCTTGTGTGACAACCTCTGAACTCGGTGCATTCTTCACACTCCTGGAGAAAAAAGGTCCATAAATCTGCCCCTTTGATCCCAGTGGCATTATCTCTTTCGATCTCTCTGAGAACCTCTGGGTCCAATGCCAGTCCCTGGGAGCCTTTTAGCCCCTTTATGCTTTGCATTCCAAAGTCTTACAGCCTGGCCCCTTCTGGTCCACAGCATTGTTATCTCGTTAGCTTGCAGTCATTGTTGGGCAAGAGTTTGTAGACGCATCGTCTCTATCAATTGTAAGCAGTACATGCAATTTGAACCAAACAGTCTGCTATCTGCAATATTAGTCTCTTTTCAGAAAAAAACACCAGTATAGCTCTGCCAGTCCACATGCGTAGCAAACTGCTAATCAATTCTCAATCCATGTTTTCCAACAGATGTACATACCTCTTTATAGACATGCATACTGATAAATCCTCTGATCCTCGTTTTATCACCAAACTCCTCAGTAATGCGATCCAAGTCATTCTCTTATTGCTGTAACATCTCTGAAAATGTCCGCGATACTCTGAGTGCTAGATGCGGAAGCAGCGATCTCCTTTGTGTCTGTGTTATCTCAGTGGTACAGGGGCTATCTGTATTGCTCAGATGTCCCCCCCCCCCCGAAGCTTCATTCGGCGCTTATCGGTTTCACTCAACCATTGAAAGTTTCTCAGCTTTTTCTGGAGAAAAAACTAGTAGAAACCTGTGCTTTTTGTCTTTTTACGTCTTTCGGACTGGAAAAGGAAAATTGTAATGTCAGTTCTGGTCCGACAGGACCACAAAGGGTTAAAACCTAGATTTACCTTGAACCTGTAATGTACCCTTCTGCTGAGTACAGTTTTTGGAAAATAGTCCCTAAAAGGATCACATACATAGTTAGAGAAAAAAAAAATTAAACATACCACTTTTTTACTTGCAGAGCTGTTTAGTTTATCTGAATTGAGCAATATTGAATTATCTGTGTCTCGCAAGAGCGCCACTCGAGCTGAAGGCACTTTTTTACACAGAGAATTGTGAGGGTCTGGAATCAACTCCCCAGTAATGTTGTTGAAGCTGACACCCTGGGATCCTTCTAGAAGCTGCTTGATGAGATTTTGGGATCAATAAGCTACTAACAACCAAACGAGCAAGATGGGCCGAATGGCCTCCTCTCGTTTGTAAACTTTCTTATGTTCTTATGAGAGGCTGTGATTGGCAGTTACGGATACAGATTGGTTGCTTTCATCAGTGCAAAGTATTAATTAGCTGGGTTTGGTAGATAATAAATTTGCACCAATTGTCTTATTTAGTATTTGCTCCAAGTCAAAATGAAAAAGCCGGCACTTGTGCAGATTGATTTTAAATTTGATTCACGGGTGATGCCGCGACATTCCAGCGGGCATCTACTGTCCATTTAGTCATCGCTAGAGCTAGAAGCTGATTGGCTGATTAATTCAAATACATTCTAAAGCATTTTTATTTTAACATTGAATGTATCTATTACTGATTCATTGCATAAAACTGTTTCACTTAACCATACTTAATTATAGATTTATGGTACAAAAAAGCCAGTTCAGAATTTAAAAACTCAAGAACTTGTTTGAACAAAGTGGAAAAGCACATTGAGTGGGATTTTTAGAAACCACCACTTGTCTTGAAGACAGTAAGAGACCTGTAGTTTGTCATTGAATTTAAGTTTATTTTAGTATTTCTAATCTTAACACTATTAAATATGTATTGGTAGTAGTTTAATACAAAGTTTAAATGAATTTATTTTTTGTTTGTCTTTCAGTTAGATCAAATTACGAAGAGGGTGGCGCGACGGTGGTGGTGGCAGCGGCGGCGGCCCGCAAGCACGAGTTCACGCGATCGGAGAGTGAGAACTGGAGAACGTCTCGGGAGGAGCAGAGCAGTGAGTGCGAGGAGGCCTGCTGCTACCAAATTTTAATTTATCAGTGTATACATCTTTTGGTAATATATTTAGGGATCTTGGTTTTCGGTTTTTATTTTTGATCATGTGATGTCCCTTAAGTTGTTCTGAGCTGACTCCATTTCTTAATTGTAAACTCTTACAAAAGTGTTGATTGTGGAACAAGATACTTTAGTTTTTTTCTTCTGAAACTTGAATGAAATTCTGTTTCATTGATAAAGGCAGCTCCTTATTTCATTCAAACCGAACTGAAAGAGAAGTTAAATGGATTTAACTAAATCGTTATTAAGAGAACTATTTACAAAACAGGTTATAACATTTTTGCAACAACCCGTTATGATTTTAAATCTCGGGGTGGGGGGGGTGTCAATTTTTACTTTACTTGCCTTTTTGTGTTTGATTTGAATTAAAAAACAGAATCGTCTCATTGAAGTTACAGTAACACTTTCCCCAAGGGTTTAAGAAAGACGGTTCAAAATAACTTTTTAAAGGGAATCACATGTTGAATTAAAACTGAAAATGAAGAGCCCTAAATATATTGAACAATGGGTATTAAAGCAAAACTTAACTGTCCTAAATAGTTTCAAAGCCACTGCTTTAATTTAGATGAAATCCATCAAACTGGATCCTTACAGTTCCAGCAGACCTGTAAAAGAGAAAATCCAGCTATGAGATTTAGTATTGCTGTGAGATTATGCCCCCAAAGCAAGTTAGCTGTTTAGAAACCCAATAATGAAGCCTCACCCAGGTTGTGACAGCATTGAAAAAAGAACAATTTTCTCCTATACCTTTCACAAAAACAAAGCTTCAGTTACTCAAAAAAGAATGGTTATTTAAAAAACAAGTCTTAACTTGGAATACTATGATATGAACATAACCAAAAAAATTAGCACTTAACACATTTGGGTACAGATTTTACATTTTCAGTTTAAGTTAGAGCCTTATTGTAATGCACACAGGACAGTGCTCGCTTGACCAAAGTGTATGAAGTTTGTGGATGGTCCTTGTGGATTTGCTCTTGCAGTCCAGCAGCCCCTCCTCTCCTCTAACCCCTGACTCCCTTTCCCCAGACGGGCCGCGGTCAGCTGGCTGGAGAGAGCTCCCGGAGCAGCGGCGGCGCTTTGGCTTGGAGCCGCGAGGGGAGGAGGAGCAGCGCGGTTATCGCCGGGCACACTCCACCAGCGGCAGTCTGGAGGACGAGAAGGACAGCCTGCCCGAGTGGTGCCTGGAGGATGCTGATGAGGAGATGGGGACCTTCGACTCGTCCGGGGCCTTCCTGTCTCTCAAGGTGAGGGGCTATGAGCTCTCAACCTTCCCCTCGCTCAAGGTAAGAGAGCTGTTGGCTTCCGATCTTCCCATCTCTGAGGGTCAAGGGGTGCCACCTGTACTGACCAACAAACAAATTATTGAAGAAGTCGTCCGTTAATCTTTACACGCAGGGCGATTGTGGACATGGCTTCATGTTGACAGTGGGAACCAATACTTATGTGCCCCTTTCCAGATCCATTTTCCCCACATACCGTTGCTTTGAGCTTAGAGGTCCAAAGTAGCCCTAGAAACTAGCAACAGCTTCTTTGTCCTCCTGCAGCAGTGCAATATTAAACACCTCTGAAATACTGTACTATTCAAATGTAATAGTTGAAAAATGTACTTCGCTTGCAACTACATGTTCAAGAAGTGGATGCCACTGTTTGGTTTTAATATGGGTTGTTTTAACTTTAGGTGGTTCAAGTGTCTTTTTAGCAAAACGTACTTGCATGTCCCATGAGGAGGCCAAGTTGCTTTTTTGCAGCAATCTATGATTTTTTTTATTCTTGTATATATCAATAAAATAATAATATTCATTTGCCCCGAAATACCTCCTAGTATTTTCTGCAAAATGTGGTCAAATATCTTCATAAACTCTGTATATGTATTACCAGAATTAATATAAGCAAACAGTAATAACAGCACCTATACTTATAATACTGTAATTCCATTTCCATATGCTTAGGATGCACCGAGACCTGTCTATGATGTACGTTGCATTATTATTGTGGTAATGTGAATGTATTATACATCCGTAACTTCAAACACACATTAAATTTTCAGTAATACTAAAGAAACTAAGTTAAGTTTAACATACATTTAGACAAAGCTGAAGGAGACTTCTGTATTACTGTTTTGGTTCCCCGGCTGCTTTTGTGTGCGTTTCCTATTGTAGTCACACATTACCAAGATCATCTTTTTTTTTTTTTTTTTTTTTTTTTTGTGAGTTGTTTTTAGAGGGTTACCGCTTATGTTTTTGTACTGCTCAATATTAATTGTGCACCGTGGTGTTCAAACAGAGCACCTGGAGCAAGTAAGGCTGGTTTATGAGCTCAGTAACTGGTTAGCTCATGTAGCTGTGTGTGTCTGGATAAATATCTGTATCAGGTAAACCTCTGTTACCCTATAATTAGGGCCCTACCCCTTTCAAGCTATGAAAAAGTGACACAGACCGTGAAATTCATTCAATTTCAAAAAGAAAGCTCATCATGAACTGGGCAGGATTTATTGATTGACACTTGACAACATCCAGTAACTGGACTCTACTGCCTAACTGGTAGACACAGGCATTCGGGACAGGAAGCCAAATATATAGCAAGTAGTCGTATAAGCAGAAAAATACATAAAGCACTACAGGACAAAACTAAATAAATAAATAAATGTCTAATTTCTAGAGACTTAACGTTTTATAGTTTTTAGCCTGGATGTATTATCCCGCTACAAGCCCATCTCTAGCTCAGAGCTGTGTCTAAATATGGACAGGTATTCACACCGGAAAGACAGGCAATAAAGAACAACAGCATTTCAGAACAGTTTGAGTTACTGTTGCATACAATGATGAGGTTTAAAACCAGAACCGTTTTTTTTTTTTTTCAATAACAATAAGAAATGCAAGAATCACAGAGTGATCCTCTGGGTTTCAGTTTCATTCTCTTTTAGCGTTTCTACTTTGTTAGTCACGTCCTTTTGCTAACTTCAGGGCTTTAATTTTGTTAATGTTTTGTTACACCACTGTGAAATTTAAGATTTAAATGGCTAAAACTGAAATTAATATTTTTAAAATGTTCTGACTGAAATTTTATGAAAATGTGTTTGGTAGGGCCCTGCATATAGTACATTCTTAACCCAGCTGGTGACGTAATTGAGGTTTTATGGAATACAGTTTGAGAATAATGTGACTAAAACTACTAATTTTAAGTAGGGTCCATGGACAGAGTGAGAGAATAGTTATTTTAACTTTGTTTTTTGGGCTGTGTAATTTGTAGGGTTGTGTGTGTTATCATATGGTACCTCAGACCATGTTACTGTGTTGAACCGCTTGTATAGACATGCTTGGGGTGCTCTGAATCGAGTGCATTGTGACTTTTTTTTCTGAGCATGACATCAGATTATCAAGAGCGCATTGTTGAATCTGTCTCATTTGAAGTTTAAACATAGCAGACATTAGTTAAGTTGGTAAGAGCTAGGGACTGTGTCTTTTTTCCTTT
The DNA here is from genome assembly GCF_017654505.1 of Polyodon spathula. Taxonomy (NCBI): domain Eukaryota; kingdom Metazoa; phylum Chordata; class Actinopteri; order Acipenseriformes; family Polyodontidae; genus Polyodon; species Polyodon spathula. Next base: position 47,260,035 of record NC_054544.1, read on the forward strand.
TTTTTTTTTTTTTTTTTAGGTTTTTTCAAAAAAGTGTATGAAAATGTAATTCTTTAATTTGGGTGGGGGGTTGAAGTGGTAATTTGTTTTTTAGATGGTATGTTTCTATAGCCCCTTTCACACTGGCGCTCCTACCCGGGTCACAGACCTATCTAGTGTTGCTGGACAAGCTTTGACCCGGATTGAGCGAGACACAATGCACGATGGGGTTCGTAAGCAGGCGATGTAACAAACCACGCTGCAGTTAACAATTGGGTGGAAGCATCTATCAATCTGCTTCCGGGGCGTGGCGCACTTGCTTCTGTCACCCAGGTCGACCGTGGTTCTTCAGAAAGCAGTGTGGAAAAATAATAATAATAATGATAATAAGCAGTGTGGAATCATGTAGCCGACCCACACGACACCGGGTCATGATGAAAAAAATAAATAAAATAATAATGATAATAAGCAGTCATGTTTTACTAAACATTTTAAAACTATTAAACAATTGCCATAATGAACATTATCAGAATTGTTCTTACCTATAAACAGTAACACGTTTTAAAGTTTGGGACTCGCTGTCTGTAGCTTGGTGTTTACATTATTAAGTTATTGGAAGCTAAAATTATTTAAAACACCCTTTTCTTATACCTATATTAATATCATTTTAATTACAAAACTGTATCTCTTGCGTACCAGTATTTAAATTATGGGGAAAAAATAATCATTTCCAGATATATATACCGGAAGGCAATCCTTGCATATTCAAATCCATTTATATAAAGTCTCCCAGCTTTCTTAAAGATCAGTGCTTCCCTTGTTTCTTTTGTATTTGTTATGCTCTCATTAGTAGATTCAGCGTCCGTCAGTTCTGGCAGATTCTACTGTACTTTCTGAAGAGGTTTTCTCCCACTGCTAAATTGAAACGCAGTTTTTTTAAATTGGAGCTTTAGTGAAGACCTTTTGCTCTGAGTGCATTAGTTATTGTAGAGTAATTCATAGTTATTTAATCTATCACATGCTGTAACCCCCAACTCCACAAACCAGCCAGCATTTCTGTAAATAGCAACACATGTAATGAACAATGAAACAAGCCTTTTATTTGTGCCATCGGTGTCAATTTCAGATGGAGCTTCATGGTCGACAAGGTGAATTTTTTTTCCTCTGTCAGTTTCTCTGCACACAGTACGCTCAGTAACGAGGTGAAAGATCAGTAGGAGCGTTTGTTTAAGATGCCTTAGGAAATAAATTAATAATAAAAATAATCCATTTATTTTTTTTTTTGGGAAAATAAAATTAAGCCTAATATTTTTATGGACCCCAACTGTTGATGCCAATTCATGAACTTCACATAAGGACTCGTACGTTAACATCAGGACTAGCACCTTTCAAAAGCTGTTAGTCCTTTGGACTAGTACCACAGTTTTGTTCATTTCTGACCTTGTGTCATCAGTGTTTGTTGAGGCTCTGACTCTCTGAATATATGGGGTTCAGTCACTCCACGGATCAGTTCATAACCAAAGATGGAATGTGGCCTTTGTGTGTTATTACGATAGATATGAAATCTCTTGTTAAGTCACAGCTTAGCCGCAGCTAGGGCATGTGTGTGTGGGTAGGTATTTCTATCAGTGTGCGGACAAAATTTGTGTCCCCACATAGATTGTAACTCCTGAAAAAACAACGTGTGGGGGTGTCCCTACTTTTATAAAATATATTTAAGAACTAAATATGCCTAAAAAAAAAAACTGCCTGAATATTTGTTTGTTGTTGACATTCAGCCTGTGTGGAGTTTTGTCTGACTGGAGTTAGAGATAGTAAATAAAAATATAGTGAGTCAATGAGCAGTCCCCACAAATATAGAAATGCAAATGTGTGTATGTGTAGCGTTAGTTTCCTGCACCCACTGTAGATGCTCTCTGTTTCCTCAGAAAGCTTCCAAGGAGCCAATCCCAGAGGAGCAGGAACTAGACTTCAGGCCGTCCGAGGAGGGTGAGGATCAATCGGAGCAGGAAGAGAGCGACCCAGAAGAGAACAAGGAGCCTGCCCAGACTGCCAGGAAGGAGACTGAGAGAAAGGAAGGTGAGTTACTGAGCAGGGGAGTGACCCTGCTTTCTAGCCCCTGATCACACAACCCTTTGACTTCTGATTAATATGGGTATATGTTTGTGTGTCTGTATAATGTGGTCTGGCAGATGCAGAGAAGTCTGACAACGCTGATGTGTCTGCCCCCTCCCTCCCCGTCGAGCCCAAGGCTCGTGAACCATCACCCCCCCCCCTGCCAGAGCGACCAACACAGAGCCTCCCCGAGAGAGTGGAGAGACTGCCTGGCCCTGAGCTCAATCCAGCACGCACCACTCCTGTCTCCAACATCAGCCAAGGTACAGAATGGGGAGCTGTGTGCTGTCTGCTTTGGGCTGTGGGAGTGTGAGCACTGGGGCCCAAAATGGGGGGGGGGGGGACGACTTTTTAGAAGCTGTGTTAAATGTAGAGAGAACTTTTTCTTTGTGTCCTGTATTTAAGGATGTATATCCCTGGCAGGGGTGTAATAATGTCCTACAAAAACCCACCAAAACAGTTATACAGTTGTGATTCATTAAAATGTGTAAGGACATTCTTTAGCACCAGATTTGGGAAGTATCAAGCAGGACATAAAGAAGCATTCTGTCGGTATGTTACACTTGCATTTTTACAAGCGCATGGTAAGGATGAGTTCTAATTTTATTACCAACATACTTTTATTTTCTCCTCCTTCCTTTATTGGATTTGTTTACAGTGACAAAGATTCATCCAGAAATGTTGCCCCCTGTCCTGACAGCTCAACAGAAACAACTAGCTCCTGCTTTCACACCAATCCCATTCCCTGCAGGGATGGCCCTGCCCCACACAAACATGGGGCTGCTCCCTGACATTGATGACGACGAAGGGATGAAGCACCTGGAGCAGGTAAGGCTGGTTTAGGAGCTTGTTAACTAGTTGACTTGTTTAGCTGTGTGTGTGTGTGTGTGTGTTTGGATGAATACACAACACTTCCTCGCTGTTCTTCAGCCCTTACAGTTGAACTTGTTGAAGGAAGTTCTGTATCATCATTCTGGGTTTTGTTGTTTTGATGCTGATGGTGGAATAAAAAATGTATCCATATCTGGTATTTATTGTGTGTGTTTCCAGTGATTTTTCCTCTGCTTTGTAATCTGTCGTGCTCCTGCTGAAGTAGCTCTATTACACCATAACCCAAGCATGTGTTGCGTAGCCTGAGAACGTATTCATTTCTGCGCATGCTCTGAAGCTAATTGGTTTTAATGTGTCATAAGCATGCAGGGAAAATAACATACTCTCTGGTTTATTTTTGGCAAACCCCTTGAAACTTCCTCAAAGCCCCCTAGGGGGCCGCGGACCCTCTGGTTGAGAACCCCTGCCCGATAATTAGGGAGTCAATTTCACCGGAAAAATTATTTCCAAATTTGGGTGAATGCTTTTTAAAAATTGGTGAAATTGGGCGGATTTTTCAAATATGTAATCAAGAAAAAATAAATATTCAGGTGGAAGTCAGGGTTTTATTTACAAAGAAATAAACAAATGCTTAAGCACAAAGTTTTGTTGTCAACAGTTTAAATCCCCAACGTATTTATATTTTCACACATTGGGGTATGCAAACTTTTGACGACATCTATCTCTCTCCCCTCTTTCTTTCTCTTACTCACCCACTCACTCGCACACATACTGTATATGGAGGCATCAAGTTCCAATCAAGTTTTATTTTGTAGTGCAGTTGCAAGTATAATTGCGCACACAACATACAGGAAAACTAAACATATTTACTCTGTGCTGTTTTACAAAGAGAAACGATCGACTGTTACATCTAAATGCTCTTTTCATAAACACACACTCATAAACAAAAAACTGGGAAGTGTGCAAAAAAAGCAAAAACATTAGCTGTATTACTATAATTTTGAAATGTATATATAAAAAATTAATTTATTTTACACTGTCTCATTTTTCTAAAAGGTAAATCAGCTTGCCGTCATTGGCGCCAGTTCTGCTCTGTTGCATTTGAACCACGGACAACCGCGTGTTTATTCATATACAGTATGTGCCTGTTTAGGGAGTGTTTGGGTTTTGAATGCAGAAAAAAAGTATTCAGGGGGGAGAGAGTGTGAAAGCGGGTAAAACCTGAAAATCAGACTAAATTAATACATTCTTTATCTAAAGACTCATTCATCCAGCTGTGGTGAAGCTTGGTAAATACATTTTTAGCTGTTCGTTATTGAGAGTATTAACATATATGGAGGCACCTGTATCCCTCTGTGTGTTACTACATCTTTACATACATCTGTTGTAGGGACTACGTTCCTGCTAGCTGCTCGCCACGTCACACAAGAGATCTTTACCTGTGTGGCTCGATTCATTTTCACTAAATTCGCCATGGTGGCGAAGGCTTTGAAAAATGTACTTCTGTAAGACCATGCCAGCATGATTACTTTGAATGTGTGCTGGTAGATTAATCGATACAGACTTTTTTTTTTTACTTCATTTCATTTTTTGTTTCATGTTTGATGGGACAGAGGTTCTAATTAGAAACAAAAATATGGCTGTGATTGTCACAGTCGCTGTTTGCTATCTTTTTAAAATATATTGAAATACAGTATTAATAACAGTTAATAAAATAATACATAGATTATTTTAAAGAGAAGGATTCGTCTTGCTGTGATTTGAGTTTTATTGTCTGAATCGATCCAATATTACCATAGGTAGTCCCAGATAAAAAAAAAAAAAAAAAAAAAAACTAAAAGAAACCTGTTTTTTTTTAAACAGTCATAGCTGTACAATCCTGCTTAATAGTACAAGAACATAAGGAAGTTTACAAATGAGAGGAGGCCATTCGGCCCATCTTGCTCGTTTAGTTGTTAGTAGCTTATTGATCCCAGATTCTCATCAAGCAGCTTCTTGAAGGATCCCAGGGTGTCTGCTTCAACAAAACTGCAGCTCTAGTTACACAAGCTGCGGCTGGTCAGGAAGGCATTTATATTGACATATACTTCTAGCACTGTCTACCGGCAGTTTCACTTTATCATTTGTTGTTACTGCATCTTGTAAAGTGTTTCGTGATGGTAGTCCACTATGAAAGGCACTATATAGAAGATTGATTCTGCAGTGGAAAGAAAACCATGACACTGCCAAAATGATCTAAAGGTGCAGCATATACGTGTACTTATATAAGTTGATAATCATAAATGAATTGCAAAAAAAATTAAATTTTAAATGAAAATGTAAATCTTGTCAATTTCAATGAAATGGTCACCTAAAGCAAGGGGATTTCTGTCTGAAGCCCAAGTCAGTTAAAAGTCTGAAATGTGTATAACACAGTGATAGAACACTGCCCTAAGTATAAGTGTCTTTGTTAGATGTTCTCTGAGTTAGCTAGCATGTTACCTAATTAACCTTTTGTCACCAGTTATTGTTAAAAGGTGAGAGTCCATGATTACTATAAATATAGGTAGCATAGGCACAAGTTTGTTGTTCCTGAATGTAAGGGAGCAGAAAATGGCAAAATACGCTCGGTTAAGCAAAGATAATGTAATTATAGATGTAAATCTTTAAGACAAATGGCAAGAACTTTGCAAGTGTCTGTAACTGCTGTGGCCAAGACCATCAAACGATTTGAGGAAACTGGCACTCATGAGGACTGAACAAGGTCACGTAGGCCAAGGGTGACCTCAGAATCAAAGAACAAGCTCATTCGAGTCACAAGTCTGCGAAACCGGCGATTTAACTGCCCCCTGAAATACAAGCTCAGCTAAATGCTACTAGAAGTACAGATGTTTCAACATCAACTGTTCAGAGGAGATTGCGTGAAGCTGGCCTGCTGGAACAATTGCTGCAAAGAAACCATTAAGATTGCAGAATAAGAGGAAGAGACTTGCCTGGGCCAGATATTTCAAAATGTGAAATATTTGGGTCCAACCGCCGAGTATTTGTAAGACACAGAGAGGGAGCACATGAGTTCTGCGTGTGTGGTTCCTACTGTCAAGCATGGAGGAGGCAGTGTCATGGTCTGGGGTTGCTTTGCTGGTGACAGAGTTGGTGATCTTTACTAAGTCCATGACAAGCTCAACCAGCATGGCTACGAAGCATACTTCAGAGGCATGCCATTCCATCAGGATTACGGCTAGTTGGGCAGTCCTTCATTCTTCAGCAAGATAATGACCCGAAACACACCTCAAAGTTGTGCAACAACTATCTGGCGAAGGAAGAAAGTGAAGGACAACTCAATCTAATGACCTGGCCTGCCCATTCTCAAGACCTCAATCCCATAGAACTTGTATGGGATGAACTGGACAGAAGTCAAAACAAAGCTACCCACAAGTGCCCTACATCTCTGGGAATTGCTGCAGAGGAGCTGGGAAGACATGTCGGTTGAAACTTGTTAACCTAATGCCTTGAGTTTGTGAGGCTGTTAAGGCAAAGGATGGCTATTTTGAGAAATCCAAGATTTAGAGACAATTTTTTCAATTTTCTTGAACATTGCTTTGATACGCCTTATGTTTTGTTTTGTATGTTTTCATTTTCAAGTATTTACAGAAATGTATACAACGTAAAACATTGTCAATTATGAAAAAAATGGAAAAACGGTTTCCAGCAAGTGTGCTCAAACTTTTGACTGGTACTGTGTGTGTCTGGACCTACCTGCGTTTTATCACAGGTTTCAGTAAAACTACATCCTGATTAGTAAACAATGCAGCCCATACACAAGGGTATGTTCTGTATTTTTAAATGAATGAATAGGACTTAGTTATAAAAATTAAGCATGTCATTAAAAAAATAAAATAAACAAGCCTCGATGTGCTGGCTCAGAAGGAGGAGGTGCTAGAGCTCAGCCAATTACTGTTAAATTAATTTAAATAAAATAACAAAAAATGATATGCAAAATTTTCTAAATCCAGACCAATAAGTAGGGCCCAAGAGTCCAAAAACAGGTTATGCTTTTGTAAAACAAAACTAAGGTTCTAGTTTCTTCCAACAAATGTAGAAGTGTAGCGAGAATAGAGCGTAGCGTTTTGCATAAAAACAATTTAAAATTTGCAAATACAGGCATTAAAAAAAAAAATATCAGGTAACATGCGGAACAGTGTTAAAATGAAAAAAAAAAACATTCAATGTTATTCAATAAATTCGAATGATATCAGTTAACACTTGAGCTGGACATTTTAAAATGCTGTGCGCGTCTTGTGCAGTATCAACTTTTAGCAAAATGCTTACATGTTAGTGTTTAGTGCAGTCGTCTGTTCATGTTAATCAGCTGCCAGACAGCTTGTTGATGGGCTCTCGGTATATGATACGAACACACTCAACAGGTCTGGAGTAGGGAATCCAATTCCAGACACTTCCCAATCCCAGGAGTTAGGGATTTATTTGTTTGTTTCTATTTATTTATTCCTGCAATTCCATTTTTGTTATCCTAATAATACCATGCTTTTGCTTTATTAGCCTAATAAGCGGTGTACATGCGTAGGCTAATGCAATTACTCAGCAAAGGAGTTCTTCAACTAATTAGTCTGTGAAAAAACACAAAGCATTGCAAGCTCCAGCGCAGTGATTTCACTCTCTTAAGTAGGGCAGCACAGCTGCCTGCTCAACTCAGTAATGCTATTATTTAAAAACATAAACTTTGGATAAAACACACTGAACTGATTAAACTACAAACACTGAACATTTAAACTCCAGAAATTAAATGTGCCTAGTAAGTACTTCACATTTTTAATAGAAGCAACATCATACAATGATTTCTTGTTAGCCTACAGACTGCAGAACCACTATTGCTATTTAAGTATGTAATTGAGCCCTGTGTGCGCGAAGCGCTCCCTCACTGTCAGCAGCCAGTTGGGTGTTTATAGTGAACATCGCCCAACAGAAAGGAAGTGTTGGTTTTATTTGAAAGGAGATTCAACATAGCAGGGTTCGACATTAATTATGGCCCGTTGGCCCAGGGCCGGTAGAGAGCGCAGTTTGGCCGGTAGTTATGATGAACCACAGGCCCGACTGGGACGGTTACATTTAACTAGTATAATAATACATAGTGCACATTTCTTCCGTTTTCATGAATCCAGAAAAATGGGCCAGTGTGCCAAAAAGCTCAAAGTTAATTAACAAACCATTTTTTAAAAACATAACTATGAATTAATCCTAACTTTCCCGCTGCTTGTCATATTTGTTGTACAGTCAGAATCTGAGACGGCGTACCGAAGTGCTGTGCTGGTGGTAATGATTCTTCCGACATAGCAAGTCTTTTACAAATAGTTTTTTCTACAACTAAGTAACTAATAAGCCAATAGAGACCTGTGCTTAACATCTTTTTGATTTTGGACAGGGTCCAATATCGGACTGGAAAGGGAAAATTGTAAGGACCGCGAAGGGTTTTTAAAAAAAAAAAAAAAAAAAAAAAAAAGTGCCGCCTATTTTCTTTTCTAAATGCCTATTTATTTAATCTCCACTTGTGACCCCTGGTTCTTGTTTTGTTTTTCAGGTCGTAAAAGTACCTTAGCTTGACCGCTGTCGAACCTTTTTGGTGTTTAGCAGCAGTCACCAGCTAGTCGCATGTCTATTGTTATGGCCACCAATGATAGTTCATATCACATGCACTGGGGTTGTCACTCCGTTTTTATGTTACTGCAGTAAGTTGAGGTACATTTCAGAGATGGAAATAAGTCTTCCGTTGCATAGCATTTTAATGTGTTCCTGAGTTTAATAAAACATACCTAAGCTTATTATCTATGCACTGTGGCTAATTGTAGTAAAACCTGGAGTAGGTAAGATAGTTGGATAGAACCAAGGTCTGGAACACTATTGAAAATCAGCTCGAAGTAGGTCAAAAACATAGTAGCCATCATTTATAGAGCTGATGGATTTATTCAGTATTTACAGGCATGGTTGTGTTATGTGTACTAATGACCATAAAATCTGCTCTTGTGTTTTTGACTGCTGCTAAATAGTTTTCCTTTGCATGTATGCTCAGGAAGCTGAGAAGATGGTGGCGTACCTGCAGGATAATGCTCTTGACGACAACAGGCTATCGGCCAAGAGTCTGGAGCAACGAGGAAAGAGTGTGGCTCTGCCCGGAACTCACGAGGCTGCGCTCAAGTGGTTTTACAAGGACCCCCAGGGGGAGATACAGGGTATGACATTGCAACCTGCAGGCCAGCATGGAAGAGCAGATGGTTCAGATCAGGCCACAGTCGGTCATATGTTTCAGAGTGTGGAGCTGCAATGTCTAACAATATGTAATTCACTTTGCATGTTGCTGTTCTAAACAGAAAAGTACCATAAAGTGATTGTATGTAGTTTTAGTCAATCATTGGAGAGAAGAGTTGTTATAAACTATGTAGCGGGAAATATAATGAAAATTGTGCAGCAGGACGTTTTACCTCATGCAGAGTATTTCTAATTCTAGTCTGGTCATGTGCCCATTATAAATGCTAATTGCAGCTACCCCTCCCAGCGCTCCAGCTAAAGTTTGGGGTTATTTGAATAATTTACTCTACAGTTTACACAATTTACTTAACATTTGTTGAGTAAAATGCAACATTACCTTGCGATGTAATTTAGCTACTGTGTTTGAGTCTCCTACCAGTAGTACTGGGAGTAACTGTAAGTCTTCCTTTCTCAGTCTTTGTGCTCTCCCTTTCCAAATTGACAAAAAATACTGATTTATTGCACAATGCTAATAAAGCAACAATAATATTGTATTCCTTGTTGATCACTTTGCTATAGCAATGTAAAGCATCTGGACTTCAAATGCAGAATGTTACATTTTATTATATAGATTTACCTCGCAGAAATGCAGTTGAGAGAGAGGTAAATTGGTAGGATAAGTTGAGGGGGTCCAACATGGCATGGGGAAATCCTAAGGCTCAAGAATCCATTTGCCTCTTCACCATGGCCTTACTGGTCGTGTGTTTCGGGCATTCCCAGGCAGGCTACAATTAGCTCTCCCGACATTTCTGTGATCCGTTCTCTAGCTACCGCATGTAGTATATTCACAATTGGCCATTGAGAAGCCAGAACCAACAAAGTACAAGAAGCTTGATAACATGCAAACTCAAGCTGTGCAGTAAAACTGCTATGTGTATTCTTTATGCATTACATTTTAAATATTGTGCGTAATTCACATTCTGTGAATGCGTTAAACACCAGGAGCACTGACCCACCCCTTATCCACAAACTTCAGGTGAACAATATTTTCTTTTGCTGCTGTGTAAGTGTATCTTGCTAACCTAGCTGTGCCAGCTCCAGCAGATTGATGATGAGGGTGCTGTCTTTGTTGTAGGTCCCTTCACCAACCAGGAGATGGCAGAGTGGTTTCAGGCAGGGTACTTCACGATGACTCTGCTGGTGAAGCGGGGCTGTGACGAGGTATTCCAGCCTCTCGGGGAGATCATCAAGATGTGGGGGCGGGTCCCTTTCGCACCCGGGCCCTCCCCACCCCCCTTACTGGTGAGGACTGTGGTACTTGGGTCACGCTTCTATTTTTACATCTACATTCTGTGGCTGTAGGGTTCTGAGGTGAAACATTTTAAAGTCTACGCCTCTGAAGGCATCCAGTGTTGTGATCGCTGTCCGATCTTTACACACCTTCAAGGAGTTGTAGTAATAATGTGTAATCGGAACAAAAGTGAACCAAGACTTGCATTTGTTTGTAGTACTTTCCAAATAAAATGAATACAATTTATAAGACAAGAAAGCAGTCAAGATCATAAACCCTCAAAAACAAATGAGGGTAATGTGAAAGATGGGTTGTGTGTTCTTCACAATTCCGTATTTGAACCCATCTTGTAGATAAACTACAAGATTACATTAATCCGTACCTCTTACGTGCATCTGCACGTGGTGACAGTCAGCAGCAGTGCCCTCACTCCCTTATATAAAAGTTGACCATGGTAAAAGCATAGCAAAGTGTAATAAAGCATGTGAAAGCATGGTAAAGCCCAGGGAGATATAGTAAAGTTTATTAAGAAACACATGAAACCAGGGTAAGCGATGGTAAATGCATTGTGTGTGTTTTCAGGGTGACCTGGATCAGGAGCGCTTGAAGAGGCAGCAGGAGCTCACAGCCCTCAACCTGTACCAAATGCAGCAGCTGCAGTACCAGTACCTGCTGAGGTAGAGGCCGTTCCGTTCACAGGCATCTGAGGCTACAGGGTCTCTTAATCCTCGAAATAGCCACAGATCTTAATACCGTCGCCCTGCAATCTCTTTTTCTGGGGAGCAAATTTAGCTGTTTTATGTAGTAATGTTAACACATGGGTCAGTAAATAATACTGAATTAATACAGGGTTAAAGGGTGGCAGAGTTTAGATTAGCCACTGTTTTAGATCATTAAGATAGACCCCTTGGACTACATTAAAACTTTGTTGTCTCAGTGTTAATTTGGTTTGATTTGTTTCCCTCTGGTACAATATATAAGTACTGCCATGACCTGTGCTGGGAGTCCTTATGTATTCTTGCTCTGTTGTGGGACAGAGAATCTGTAAACCCCCCCCTATTCCCCTGCACTGTGAGACTTGCCCACCCCTATGCACTTTAAATTTTAGATCTTTCAACAAAGATGTCAGAAACCCAGGTACCCAAATTCTCAGAACTTTCCGAGGTGTTTTGTTGGTTTGTCAGTCCCCACCTTATTGTGCAAACATACAGTGGTAGCCACAGCCAGCTGTACACATTTTTAAATGTGGTGTGGTAAAACTGTCAATGTGATATGCCTGCTTGTTTACAGTAATTGTTATGTATTTATTTTAATTTAGTCGTTGCCAGTGGTTTTTTACCCTGGTATTCTCCCCTATTTGGAATGCCCACTATTTCATCCTGGTTCACTGCTGCAATCCCTCGGACAACGTGTTCTAGTCAATCCATTTTTCGCACTGCGGTCCACAGCAAAGCCACCAGACGTATAGTGCCAGAGGACAGCACAGATCTGAATGGCTCCACTGCAGACCCGCAGGCACCCTATCAGCCACAGGGGTCGCTGGTGCGCGGTGAACCATGGATTGCCCTGCTGACCTAAGCCCTCCCTACCCGTGCGGCGCTCAGACAATTGTACGCCCCCCCTAGGAACCCCCTGTTACGGTCAGCAGTGACATAGCCTGCATTCAAACCTGTGATCTTCAGGCTGTAGGGCGCATTCTACACGCCACGGGAAGCGCCTTTACTGGATGCACCACTTGGGAGTCCCTTATGTATTTTTTAATGTAACCCTCAGAAAAGGGCTTGCAAATTCAGTTTAGCATTTCATATTGTTTGCTAAAAGTTATTTAATTACACAATGTTAAAACGTTTTCATAATTACAAATTGTGGCAAAGCTTCTTTGTTTTACAATATGATTTTGAACACAGTTCTGGTTTCCTACAAGGTCTTTGGTGTGGGCGCCGTTCTCTACTGTATGGTGGGGGGGGGGGTGAAACGTGTAGCAATTTAGGAAAGCAAAGCGTGACATCACGACAAATTCTTCTAAACACAGATGGCGAGTATTAACGGTAGCGATAAATGTTCCTAATGTTAAATGACAACTACAGTATATATTAGTTTAATTTGTCATTCCTTTGCACAGAAAAAGCACAGTACTGTACTCCCTTAATTGACTCCTCACAGTGTAACCAGGGATAACGTGTGAAACCGGTTGGCTTAAACACTTTTATTGCTAAAAATTGGTATAATGCTTGTAAATGGCGTAGGCTGTTTTGGGGTTTTGCATCAAAACGATGCTTAAATTCCCTTTGCTACCAACTAATTCATTACTTGCAGCAGCAGGTTTCTAAGTAGTCAATATAATTGACCCAGTATTAAAATAAATACATCTACTCTGTCCTCCTGCTTTACACAGTTCTTAATTAAACAGTTTATCACCACTATCTATGCATAGGTTTCATCTGTGTTGTAGCTAGCTAGATAACACTGTGTAACAAATATTTTTTTTTTTTTTGTTCCTGGGTAGTAAGTGTTATTTCCTAATTGCTTATGCCTCAAAAGTATAGAACACGGCTATTATTCCCCACAAACTTTGCTTTTGTGACCAGAACAGTGATATTTCAAAATATCACTATTTCCAATGGGAAAATGTGTGTCTCTTCGTTCACAGTCAGAAAAAAACAACATATGAATCCAAATTAACATGTATTTAAACTAAAGTAATAAAGATGACTACAAAAGATTTAGAAGTGAGTAGTTTTTTGAGATTTACAGTTATACTGTATTTACAGTATAATTGTAAATCTCAAAACTACTCACTTCTAAATCTTTTGTAGTCATCTTTGTATTACTTTACTATAAATACATGTTAATTTGGATTCATATGTTGTTTTTTTCTGACTATGTGAACGAAGACACACATTTGCCCATTTTCCCATTGGAAATTGTGATATTTTGAAATATCACTGTCCTGGTCACAAAAGCAAAGTTTGTGGGGAATAATAGCTATTTTCTATACTTTTGAGGCATAAGCAATTAGGAAATAACACTTACTACCCAGGAACAAAAATTGTGTTACATAGTGTAATACAAGGTGGAAACAAGTTGTCAGGTTGAAATTACATTAGTCTCTGCGATTACCATCGCAAAACGATAAGCTAAATTTCATCAAAACGTTTTTGTCTCAATTTTGTTTTCACTTTTTTCAGGTACCTTCCTAAAACAAAACCAAATTTCCATTTCTAAAATCAAAAACATTATTGTAGCATCAGCTTCATCAGTGGCACATGTGCAAGCAGTGAGGCGTGTCAGGTTCACAGGCTCAGACTGGATAATTGTGTAAAATAAGGAGGGGTGGAGAATCTGGTGCGTTCCAGTCCCAACAAAAGAAGTTAACCATTCTGAATGACAACTGTTTAAAAAATATTGTTAAAGGGTCATAAGTGTATGGTGGGGGGACAAATACATGTACTACTGTGTCGCCCCCCCCCCCCCCCCCCCCCCCCCCCACTACAGAGTGGGTAGGATTTGACCCCCTCATCCCCCTGTGATCTGCCCCTATGGTCTTTGGATATAGCACTGCTGACAACAAAGGATGGGTTTTAACAGGACTTGCTGTTTGTTTTGTTCCGAGTTGTCCCTTTTCCAGTAGGATAGCTTTGATAGCTATAGCTGAACAACTGCTTCACAGCAACTGCTGGAAACATTGTCCACACCTTGAGAAAGTTTCCCTAAATTCACAGTTCTTTCCGATGAATATTAGTAAAGCACATGTCTTCAACGAGACACGCCAGGTCAGAAATATTTATTTTAAGTATTGCTCTGTCTAGTACAAGGAGGCTTTTCATGTGTTGTTCTGCTTGCAGTCTCTCTGTTTCTAGTTGCTGCACTAGTTCTGCTTGCAGTCTGTCTCGTTGCTGCACTAGTTCTGCTTGCAGAAACATTGCTACGGCTGTTAAGATTCTAACAGCAGGCTTTCGTCAGCTTTTGGATGTTTGATTAGCCAGGAGCACTGTAGATGGGCATCCCTATAGACTGCTTCCGCAGTAACTAATTGCAGACTTGCTTCTGTTCCCGCAGTACATGTACTGTACAACAAGCACGGTTACCATTGCGATTCACTAGCAGTTCCTGGGCTTGCAGGCCCTCTCACAGTACTCGTGTGACGCACATGTCATTATCATTTTGGCCCGTTCCAATCCTTGTCTGTTTTTTTAGGGAACACGGATACAATGTCAAAAATACATACAGTGCCTGTAGAAAGTCTACACGCCCTTGAACTTTTTTTCACATTTTGTTGTGTCAGTGCCTCAGTTTCATGCATTTAAATGAGGAATTTCCAGTTTTCTGCACACCAGATATACACATTATATATTGAATACAAAACAAAGATCATAATTGGATATGTCTTCACCCCCCTGGCCCAGGAGACCTGTTTGGTTTTCAACTGTGATGCAGCTCCTGAGCGACCAGCCATGGAGCTTGACCTACCGCTATGACCTGTTCAGTCAGGCGGAAGACGTTGTGGCATTCCAACCCATTGGAATGCCACAACTCTGGTTCTGGCCTGTGAACGGCAACATTTGAGCTGTCTAGGGCTTTTTATAGGGTCATTGACACCCTGCAGAATGCCAGAGCAGCATCCACAGTTCCCAGTATGGGTACAAGTGGGGCATCTTTCAGATATGGTGCCTGTCTTGGTTTTGATCTCACCACCTGTCCCGTGGCATTTATACAGACATTTTTACAGGAACTATTTGATGAAGAGAATTCCCTGTCTACATTTAAAGGTCCATCTGGCAGTGATTTCGGCTTCCCATGTCAAAATTGATTGTCCCCCAGGAGCTCACCTTTGAGCCTTACATTCAACTGAGTTGACATTTTTATCTCTTAAAGCACTTTCTTGCTTGTAATCGCCTCCACAAAGTATATTGAAATCGGTTTTGGTCGGGGATAGAAATTCAATGTAACCATAACGGTTTAATGATAAAGGGTTCACAGAGATTGTATTTTTGTATTTGTAATTTTTCATATTTAAATAAACGGATCAGGGAAACTAATGAGGACGTGGATTAATAATAATGCACATAGTAGTAGGTCATAATTAAATAAAAATAATTGTTGTTACTGTAGTAGGGTTATGTGTTCTTATATGCAAAAACATAGCGTGGCCCTCAATCACAGCTAGCCGGTCTCAAGCCTGGATAAATGGGGAGAGAAGATACTGGGCAGCAGCGGTATCAGTTGGCCAAAACATCTGGCAAACCAACATTGTTGGACTGCACTGAAGAAGAAAATGGCGACCCACTTCAGTATTTCCGCCAAGAAAATAATGGATAGACGACCAAAATGATTTCAAGAAATGGAGCTGGAAGATGAGGCCCCCGGTTCGGAAGTTGCCCAAAATACCGAGAGTTACTACTACTGGGTGTTGTGACGCGTCTGGACCAAAACCGAAAGGACATTCAGATGCTGGTTTACCCAGATACGAAAGGAACATTCAAAGCTTAAGAAGCATACAGTTGGAACGTGGAATGTTAGAAGCATGAAGCAAGGAAAGCATTTCATCGTGAAAGCGGAAATGGCTCGTATGAAGATCAGTATACTTGGAATAAGTGAGCTGAAATTGACAGGAATGGGTCATTCAATCAGGTGATTACAAAGTTTTTTATGCCTGACATAATGCAAACCGAAGAAACGGAGTAGCCATAATTATGGAGAAAAATCACGAATGCAGTCATGGGATACAATCCGAAGAATGACCGAATATTATCCATTCGAATTCAAGGCCACCCGATTAAACATAACTATTATTCAAGTGTATGTGCCTACGACTGATGCAAATGAAGACACTCACGAAACATTCTACTCAGACCTGCAACAGCTGATTGATTCAACGCCAAAGAGGGATGCCATTCTCATCATTGGAGATTGTATTGCCAAAGTTGGAGAAAAAGAAGAACCTGGAATAGCTAGAAAAGGAGGACTGGGTGACCGAAATGAAGCAGGAGACAGACTGATAGAATTCTGCCAAGAAAACTCTGTGCGTCATGAACACATGGTTCAAGCAGCCCAAAAGAAGACTTTACACGTGGACCGCACCGAAACCAAATCGATTACATACTTTGTAGCAGACGATGGAAAAGCTCAGTACTGTCAGCAAAGACACGTCCAGGAGCAGACTGTGGCATGGATCATGAACTACTGCTAGCAAAGCTGAAGATCCGGCTGAAGAAAACCAAGCAGATCTAGATACCATGAAGATACGACCTGGTTAATATACCAAATGCATATTCCATTGCCGTTGAAAATAGTTTTAATGCTCTCAACTTGGACGAAAGACAGACTGACGAACTCTGGGGAGAAATACGCGATATAGTACTCCAAGAAGAACATTCCACAAGCGAGACGCAAAAAGGCGGCGAATTGGCTCTCCAATGAAGCGCTGACAATAGCCGATCAAAGAAGAAAGGCGAAGGCTATTGGAGACAGAAATACATTCGCCAGACTAAATGCCGAATTCCAGCGCAAGGCGAAGAAGGATAAAGAAATATCTACAGCAAGAATGCCAAGAGATCGAGGATAACAACCGGATAGGCAGAACAAGAGATGACTTTAAGAAGATCAAGCAGATAAAAGGAAATTTCTGCCCACGGATTGGAATATTGATGGACAAACAAGGAAAGGATCTCATGGATGGGGAAGATATTAAAAGAAGATGGAAAGAATATACAGAAGATTTGTACAAGCGAGAAGAAAACATGACAGAGGTTTGAAGATGAAATCTTTGAGTTAGAGCCTGATATTCTGGAAAGTGAAGTAAGATGGGCATTGAAAAACATGGCAAAACGAAAAGCAGCTGGAACCGATGGAATACCAGTTGAATTACTCAGAACACCAGACGATGCCACAGTTAAAGTACTGACGGCTGTTTGTCAGCAGATCTGGAAGATGCAATGGCCTGGAAGACTGGAGATCCATATTTGTACCTATCCCAAAGAAGGGGGATGCAAAGGATTGCTCAAACTACCACACAATAGCCTTGATATCACATGCCAGCAAGATCATGCTGAAGATCATACAAGGAAGAATACAACCGTACATGGAATGAGAATTGCCGGATGTGCAAGCTGGAGTTAGAAAGGGAAGAGGAACACGTGATCAGATTTCCAACATCAGGTGGATAATTGGAAAGGCCAGAGAATTCCAGAAGGACGTTTATTTCTGTTTTATAGACTACACCAAGGCCTTCGACTGTTGACCATGGAAAACTGTGGAATATGCTCAAAGACATGGGGGTGCCAAGCCATCTGATCAATATCATGAAGAACCTGTACACTGATCAAAAAGCGACGGTGAGAACTGATTATGGAGAAACGGACTGGTTCAGGGTTGCAAAGGGCGTCCGACAAGGCTGTATGCTGTCGCCATATTTGTTCAACCTTTTATGCTGAACATATTGCATGAAAATCCTGACTCGATGATGCTCAAAGTGGAACCAAAATTGGAGGAAGAAAAATCAACAACCTGCGGTATGCTGAAGACACAACCCTAATTGTGGAAAGTGCAGAAGATCTCAAAGCAATGATTGTCAAGATCAAAGAAGTTGGCGCAGCAGCTGTACTAAAGCTGAATGTGAAAAAGACAAACTCATGTCGACAGGAATCTTACAAAGCCTCAGGATTGGTGATGAAGAACTAGCGATAGTTAAAGACTTCATTTTCCTGGGATCACAGGTAAGTCAAGATGGCAATTGCAGCCCTGAAATCAGAAGACGGCTACTCCTGGGAAGAAAAGCAATGATGAACCTTGACAAGTTGATGAAGTCCAAGGACACCTCTTTGACAACAAAAGTACGAATCGTCAAGGCAGTGGTCTTTCCTGTAGCGATGTATGGATGCGAAAGTTGGACAGTCAAGAAAAATGATAATCGAAAAATTGACTCCTTCGCACTCTGGTGTTGGCGGCGGCCTTTGCGCATTCCCTGGATTGCCAGAAGAACAAATCAATCAATTCTAGACCAAATCAAGCCAGAACGGTCACTGGAATCATTTATGACCAAATTGAAGCTCGCATATTTCGGACACATAGCGAGGAGAGGACTCCCTGGAAAAAACCTTATGCTTGGAATGATGGAAGGAAAACGGAAAAGAGGAAGACCAAGATCAAGGTGGTTGGATGCTGTCAAGAACGATACGAACATGAGTTTCCAAGACCTAAAGAATGCCATCAATGACCGAGGCCATTGGAGGAACTTTATCCATCGGATCACCAAGAGTCTGATACGGCTGAATGGATAAAACAAAAAACAAAGCGTGTCCCTCCAGCAGGGGTTTTCAACCTTTTTTTGAAACCGTACCCTTTCTGTCAGGGGCCTTCAGCTAAACTACCTTTTACAATTTCTGCCCTACTAAATGGTGCCACAGTTGCAATAGAAGGCAGGATAATCTACCTTTTACACTTCAGAAACGCTAACCGACACACATGACAACAACATTTCTAAACAGTTTGGATTTAACTAAAATTTACAATGGCAGATAGTCCTCTTTTGGATACCCCAATTACATTGGAAGAGTTAAAGGCTTTACAGAAAGGAAAACCCCCAGGTCTTGATGGTCTTCCCCCGCAGTTGTTATTGGTAATTTGGGACATTGTTGGACCATTGATTTTTAGATTCTGTTAATCACACTATTTAGTGTGGTACCTTTTCATAGAGATCAGAAAACTGCATTATTTTCTTGCGTTAAAGGGAAGGATCCTCTTGAGTGTTCTAGTTTTCATCCTGTCTCCCTCATTAATAGTGATTTGAAACTATGCCAGGTTACTAGTTGCTAGACTAGAGCCTTTTATAGGGAATGTAATCAATTTTGTTCATACAGGATTCATTAGTGTGCGATTAGTGTCAGATAATATGCACAGATTATTACACAATTAATTCTGCGGACATTCTTCCTGAAGCCTATGCAGTTTTTTCACTTGACGCCAAAAAGGCTTTTGATAGGTTGGAATGGGGTTATGTATGGGTAGTACTTGAACATTTGGGTTTAGCCCCAAATGTGTTTCTATGGTGCAAACCCTTTAATGCTCCTCTGGCAGCTGTCGGTCTTCCTCTCTCCAGCTGGAATGAAGAACTCGACAAGGATGCCCACTCTCACCCCGGCTACTAGGTAAAGTACACTTACCACTCCAATTGAAGTAAATAGTTACAAACTTCACATATCTTTTGTATGCTGATGATATTCTCTTGTACTTATCTAATATCTCTGTCTCTATTTCAAGTGTGTTGAAACTGTTTGATTTTGCAAAGCTAGCAGGCTATACAATTTGCTGTCTTATTAATGCCCCTTAATGAGGCAGCAAAAATCACTAGGTTACCTACCATTCTAGCTGACAACTAATTTACATACGTGGGTATTAGGATTCACTCCTCATTTCAGAAGATTGTCAAGGATGATTTCAGTGCTGTCATGTAGAACATTAAGATTAAGAACATGCAGATTAGCAACAGTAAAAATTAATGTTTTACCTTGTTTTAACTTATTTTTTGTACCTGTGTCCCCTCCTCCAAAATACTTTTGAGCAAGCACATTCCATGATTTCTAAATGTATTCTGGGGAGGCAGGAGCTCTAGAATCTGATTGACTTGCCTGCAACTACCAAATCCGCTGGAGGATTAGCTCTTCCGAATTTGAAATTCTGTTATTGGGCATTCCGACTCAGGGCTCTGAGGAAATGGATCGACCAGGATTTAAGAGTCCCCTAGTGCTCCATAGAAGCAGCTTTGTTTCAGCCTCATAGACTTCAAGATCAATTATTTACCCAACCCGACCAGATGTAGAGTTTTTGTTATACCTGGCTCCGACCTGTCCCGAAAAAAGTGGCACGCTTTTCCTTTCCCCAGCTTGGTGTATGCACTGACTAGATACAGTATAAAGCAGTGCTTTTATCCAGTCAACCTAGAAATCTGGCTCAACTACAGACAGTGATTATTCCATCATGAACCTACAGTCTAGAGGACTGTAAAATTAAATATATAATGTTTGATACAAAGAAATACATTATCTGAATCAAATGAACTGAAGCACGATCTTGAAAACGTGTGGTTTTTATTACAAACTTAACACAAGAACAAATGGAATTGATGTAAAATTTGTGTTTTGCAAAACTTATTTTCCTCTTTTGTCCACAATAGCAACAAATGATTCCCACACAGCATTTTTCTGTGAGCTTTTGTTCATGGAATTTAACAAATCCATTACTCCGACTTTTAAGAATGATCTAAAAGAAATACCTTCAAATGGGTCACGTGTCTGTGCTGCACTCTGCAAGCTGTGTTAATTCCACGCAAGAGGAATTATAAATGGTGATTTTTAGTACCAAAGAGAGCCTCTTTATTAGTAATCAACAGTTTGTGTATTACTGAGTAAACAAAATTGTTCGTTACATGTCTCGGGTCCGGGTAGACCTGTGAAGACCGCTAATAAGTACTCTCTACCGGGTTCGTCCTCCTTTGTATGTATCTGAAACTTAGATTAGCCATGCAGACATATGGTGTACCCTGGAATCCACTTCTACCATGTTATCCGATGGCAGATCTGGGAGGCATGGTTTCTCATATTTATAATTTATAGAACCAAACATGCAACTGACAGCCAGTCACAACACTTGGGACAGAGAGCTGAGATGGATTGGACTTACTCCTGATTGATTAATACATTTTAAGCATATACACCATGCCGGTGCCACTCCTTACAGGTGTTTTAAGTTAAATTATTCCAATTCCTGTCTGCAACATCTGCCAACTTATAAAATGGGAAAACCCGGTGGGTAGCACGAAGGATGAAATTGAAATGGTGGAAATGGCAAATGACTGCTTCCTAACACAATTTGTCAAGGCACCGACTAGAGGGGAGGCATGCCTTGATTTAGTCTTTTCAAATAACGAAGACAGAATAACTAAAACAGAGGTCAGAGAACCACTGGCAAACTCAGACCACAACATGGTCTCATTTGAAGTGTTTTTTAAAACCCCAAAAGTAAAGACTAAAGCTAAGGTTTACAATTTTAGAAAAGAAAACCATGAAGGTATGAAACAGAGACTAACAGAAGCAGAAAAATTAGAGTAAAATAGAGAAAACACCCACAGAAGAAGGATGGTTGTTCTTCAAAAATGTACTAGAGGTGCAAAACAATTACATCCCTAAAGTAGACAAATCTAAATGTAAAACTAAATTGCCAAAATGGTTTAATAGATCAATTAAAAAAAATATTCAGCGAAAAAAGGCACTTCATAGAGCATTAAAAAATGACCAAAAAGAAAGTACGCAGAAAGAGTACACGGAACTGCAAACGCAAGTCAAAAAGGAAGTTAGAAAGGCCAAGAGAGAAATAGAAATGAACATTGCTAAGGGAGCTAAAACCAGTTTCAAAATGTTTTTCCAATATTACAACAACAAGAGAACATTCAAAGAGGAGATTAAATGTTTAAGAGATACAAATGGCAAAATCATAGAGGAAGAAAAAAAAATAGCAAATATATTAAATGATTACTTTTCACAAGTTTTTACAAAGGAAGATACGGACAACGTGCCCCACATGTCATCCAGTTCCTGTCCAGTTTTAAATAACTTTAGCATAACTGAGGCAGAAGTGTTAAAAGGACTAGGAGCTCTTAAAATAAACAAAAAACCCTGGGCCGGATGAGATCCTCCCAGTAGTACTCAAAGAAATGAAAGAAGTAATTTACAAACCGCTAACCAAGATCATGCAGCAGTCTCTTGACACAGGGGTGGTACCGACAGACTGGAAAATTGCAAACGTAATACCGATCCACAAAAAGGGAAACAAAACTGAACCAGGTAACTACAGACCAGTAAGCCTGACTTCTATTATATGCAAACTTATGGAAACTATAATAAGATCCAAAATGGAAAATTACCTATATGGTAACAGGGTACTGGGAGACAGTCAACATGGTTTTAGAAAAGGGAGATCGTGCCTAACTAACTTGCTTGATTTTTTTGAGGATGCAACATCGATAATGGATAATTGCAAAGCATATGACATGGTTTATTTAGATTTCCAGAAAGCTTTTGACAAAGTCCCGCACAAAAGATTAATTCTCAAACTGAACGCAGTTGGGATTCAAGGAAACACATGTACATGGATTAGGGAGTGGTTAACATGTAGAAAACAGAAAGTACTTATTAGAGGAAAAACCTCAGAATGGAGTGTGGTAACCAGTGGTGTACCACAGGGATCAGTATTAGGTCCTCTGCTACATTAATGATTTAGATTCTGGTATAGTAAGCAAACTTGTTAAATTTGCAGACAACACAAAAGTAGGAGGAGTGGCAAACACTGTTGTAGCAGCAAAGGTCATTCAAAATGATCTAGACAAGATTCAGAACTGGGCAGACACATGGCAAATGACATTTAATAGGGAAAAGTGTAAGGTACTGCACGCAGGAAAAAAAATGTACATTATAAATATCATATTGGAGATACTGAAATTGGAGAAGGAATCTATGAAAAAGACCTATAAAAGCTATAAAAAAGGCTAACAAGATGCTCGGATACATTGTGAAAAGTGTTGAATTCAAATCGAGGGAAGTAATGTTAAAACTGTACAATGCACTAGTAAGACCTCATCTTGAATATTGTGTGCAGTTCTGGTCACCTCGCTATAAAAAAGATATTGCTGCTCTAGAAAGAGTGCAAAGAAGAGCGACCAGAATTATTCCGGGCTTAAAAGGCATGTCATATGCAGACAGGCTAAAAGAATTGAATCTGTTCAGTCTTGAACAAAGAAGACTACGTGGCGACCTAATTCAAGCATTCAAAATTCTAAAAGGTATTGACAGTGTCGACCCAAAGGACTTTTTCAGCCTGAAAAAAGAAACAAGGACCAGGGGTCACAAATGGAGTTTAGACAAAGGGGCATTCAGAACAGAAAATAGGAGACACTTTTTTACACAGAGAATCGTGAGGGTCTGGAATCAACTCCCCAGTAATGTTGTTGAAGCTGACATCCTGGGATCCTTCAAGAAGCTGCTTGATGAGATTTTGGGATCAATAAGCTACTAACAACCAAACGAGCAAGATGGGCCGAATGGCCTCCTCGTTTGTAAACTTTCTTATGTTCTAACTTGGCACTCCAGACACCTCCATGCACTTGTTCTGGGATTGCCCTGCCATTGCTAGTTTTTGATGTCATGTGAGCTGTGTGCTATCTAATGTCATAGGGGTTCATTTTGGATCTGCTTCCTGTTTGTTTGTTAAATTAAATTAACTCAATTTTATTAACGGGTAATTTCGGCGAAAAAATAAATCCTGCAGCTAGCTCTGGATTACTCCAGATCTGCCTCTGTCTCGATATTGGATCACTGCTTTGAGATAGTGCACCTAGAACGCATTACAGCTAGATTGAATAGGGCTCGGCCAGGCATCATGGCATGTGGTTTCTGCAACCATTGCTGATTGTCTTGGCATGAAAGGTTTTATTTATTGTATAACTGAGTTTTTTTTGTGGGTGTGTGTCTATATATATATATATATAATATATATATATATATTATTTTTTTATTTGTATCTGTTTCCTGGTAAGGACCATTTCAGTTATTACAATATATATAGTATATATACTTCCTTTTTTTTCCCCGTTTTTCTTTTGCAAGTTACAGATGTGTCCACCGAAACCAAATTCAACCAGACGCTGTTGCTAAATGCAGCCGCAGCTAATAAATAAAACATAAACAGTCGAGTGTTGATTTATTAGTAAACATTTATACTTTTTAAAAAATGCAGATACCACAAGTTGAAAACAGCAAAGATTATAAGCAGCACAGTGCGCACTCCCTAGGCACAATCGGCAGAAGCCTGCTTCACCCACCAATAATAATATCAGAGTGGAATCTGCTCAATCATGCATGTTTACTATTTTTTTTGAACAAGCGTGAACAATCAATTGAAGTAGGAGAAGAACTCCAAACCATGTGCCTTTTTAGCACCGCCCTGGAAACACACACGTTTGGCACTTCCTGCTGGTTTGTTTAATGCATTTTCTGCTCCCATGTTCCACTTACACAGAAAAACAGGATTGCAAAGCTGTGATGTTTTTGCATGTGGTTACCACTGCAGGTTTATTTCCAACCCCTTGAGTAAACTCGGGGGGCTTTTCTAAGATATGTCATGATGGATTTGAATGCAAAGTTGTGCAAAAGTGCGGAGTATGCTGTT
The DNA here is from genome assembly GCF_017654505.1 of Polyodon spathula. Classification (NCBI taxonomy): domain Eukaryota; kingdom Metazoa; phylum Chordata; class Actinopteri; order Acipenseriformes; family Polyodontidae; genus Polyodon; species Polyodon spathula. Next base: position 47,284,705 of record NC_054544.1, read on the forward strand.
TTTTTGAAGGGGTGGATGAATGAGAAGCAGATGATCAGTTTGTGCCCTCTTTTCAGACAACAGTATGCCCAGGCTCTGGCGCAGCAGCAGAAGGCAGCCCTGAGCACTCCCCAGCAGCAGCCCCAACTCCGCCTCCTCCTGCAGCAGTACCAGGCCCTGAAGATGAGGTGAGTGTAGGAGGGAGAGAGCGTTGAGACCCACGCACTTCATATTCATCCATGGTTAATTTCAGAGGTTTAATCTGTGAAGTAGACAAACGTTTAATCTGTATTCAGCTTTTCAGTAGTTTGGGAAAGGTGCTACTGTTCCCTTTCAAGTAGGGGAATATTAACCCTTACAAAATGGGTGTTTCTCCAACTGAAAAACTGTATAGCAAAGATTCTCGCTAGAGCAGCGTGGCGCAGCTGAGGCTCCGCCACACAACCATAAAACAGCAGCGACCCCTACAATCGTTGCCGTTTTCCTTTTTCAGCTGTGCTGATTACTCCTGAAACAGATAAGTGTATCTTTCTTCTCCATATACCTGTTGGCGCTTTTTAGATTGCTTTTAAATTCATATATAATGACTGAATGACACACACGCACAGAATACCTGAAATAAAATATTATTTCGAGCTGTTTTCCTGTTAGTCTGTGTTGGTTGCATCCCACCGTGGTCTTGTGTGCCATGGGAAACCTACTGCTCGATTTTAGGCGTTCCTTTCCGAGATCCTAGTACATTAGACTGACTCACTCTAGTTGGAGTATATCATTGTTTTAATGTAAATTTTATTGTGTATTTTACATGTAAGTAAATAAGAATAAATTTGTGGACTATGTAGTTTCGCTTTCGTTTCCACCGGTGTGTTTGTTTTTTTGTTTTTTCATTCTTAGGGGTAAGTATTGAAAAATTGCGAGTAACTATTGTAGATGTGCCTACTAGCATCACAATGCTGTTTTAGTACTGCTTCTTCAGTACTATTACAAAGGCTTTTCGAAGCAGGCTTTGTCTATTTTTGGGTGCGAATATAGAATTAGCCAGTGGCTGACTCGCAGGTGGGCTTCCCTGTTGATTCACCACATGTAGTAACTGCGACTTGTCTCCCCCAATCCTTGGGGACCGAGGTTACTGTTTTGGTGAAGGCTGCTGCTTATTTGGTGTTCGCACTGACTATGCAGTTTAGCCAGTGGCTGACTTGCATGTGGGCATCCCTGCTAACTTGCCACTTACAGTAACTGCGATTTATCGCCCCCGATCTCGCTTGCGAATTTGAGGTTACTGCTTCGGTACCGAGTGCGAGTAGGTGCTGAGAGAGTACTGTGTCGGCACTGAGTACACGTAGGCACTGAGTGCCTAGTGAACCAAGTGTAGTGTGCAGGTACTTTGACAGACATCACTAATTGATATCTCTGCATCGTTCAAGAAACGTACTTCGAGAACAGAGACGTCACTCTAGGGAACGATCCCTTACACCTGCGCTGTGCTCGGCATTGCTGTGCTCGGCATTGCTGTGCTCCACCAGTGAAGTTGGCACCCCTTCTTGTGGTCCTGTCCAGAGAGAGGGTAGGAGTCGAGCTAGAAAGACCCCTATAGCCCTACAGTCCTGTGTCGTCGTCGTCATCCCCCCCAAAGTGGAGGAGGAAGAAAGGTTTTGAGCTAGCAAGCATTCCTTGCAGAACTGCTGAGAGTGCGGTCAGCTCTACAGTCACTGCCAGTAGTGCCACTGACTGCGCAGACTGTACCATTCCAGAAAGTGACTGATGAGATAGATGACATGCTCACCATCACTGCCTCAGAAGAGATGGATGATCAGCTGGTCCTCCCATCAGGTGATGCAGAGTCTGACATGCCAGTGGCACAGCTCTCGTTTTCGGCCGAGCTTATTCCTTTTAATGCAGTGAGTGACTGCAGTGTTACAGGTGCCTTGGCCTGCTAACTTGTCCTTGCTTTCCAAGGACGCAGCATTTCCAAACAAGCAATGCAGAGTGACTGAGGTCATTCTCAAGAAAGCATATGCAGCTAGTGTTTTCTCTGCTAGGCTGGGAAGGTACAACAGCATCATTGTAGTTTACAAGACTCACCTTATCCGGTCAATTTGACACCCTCAAGCCCTCATCTGTCCAGTTAGATGAGAATCTGGAATCTGCTCAGTTTGTCCAAGCTTAGTGGACCAGCGATAGTTAGGAACCTGGCAGCGTTGGTGGCTCTCTCGAGCACGACTGCTGGATGGGGATAAAACGGCAGACGCTCCCGTCACCCCAGGCCACACATTTGGTCCGGCGGTAGACAAAATGCTACAGCAGTCGCAGTGTGCAAAGGAGTTCACCAGGGAGTTGGTGCGCCTTCTCCCAACGCTCCCACCCCATCAAGCAAGCCTGCAGCACAATGGCACCCTAGGCCAGCGCCACAGGCTGCTGCTGTTTTGGCTGGCCCCATCCGGAGACAGCCTGCTACCGCTTTCCACTGGGGCAGGTGTGCTTTTAAGCACTCTGTGCCTAAACAGGCTGTGCCCTGGCAGCGCTAGGATATTGCTGCCACAGGCCCAGGGCTCTTTCTTCAGAAGCCACTTAGACTACTCTAAACAATACACCACGGACCCCTGGCTGCTTAACTGCAAACTGGTTACTCGCTCCAGTTCCAATAAGGTTGTGACAATAACAACTGTCATGGACCCGCAAGCCGTCGCCAGGTGGCTCAGGAGGTAGCAGTGGGCACACAAACGCAGAGCTCGTCGCCAACCATCTACATTAGTTGTATATTATAATTTATTTATATATATTTTTTTATTTTGTAGCTGGTTCTGTGCATCTGTCTGGATTTGTTTAAAAATTGTACTTCCATTGTGTTATGCTAGATTTGAGTAAGAAATTATTACAGAAGCTAGCAAGAAAAATACATATGCACTTTAGGGTTCTCCCCAGGAATTCTGTACAGCCAGGCGGCAGAACATTATAGCCGGGAGCACTTAACGGAAACGAACCTGCCTTACCTTAAACAATGATGTGTTGCCTTTCATTGACTATCTGGTTGCGCTTTGTTCTACATTTTCTTCTTCTTTGCTGTGTTTTTATGATGGTAAATTACCGTGCTTATTTAGGCACTACGATTCGACTTGGGAAAGATAACTTAGAGTTCACCAAAAAACTGTAACCTTTTCACTTCCTTTTTAGCATAATTATTGAGCTGCTGGTTCATTTAAATAGTTTTCTTTAAGTTTTCTGGGCATTTTGTTAATGTAGGTCTTTTGTTTTTTGCTGTTCTACATTTTTTTTGAATGCAACTGTTCATCGTAACCATTTTTTTTAACACAGCAGTACTCTCGCAGGTCTCCATCATAACGCTTGCATGAAACCGTAGTGTAATAATCCAGCACCTCTGCACTTAAGCATTTGTATGTCAGCTGACAGCAGTTGATATTCCATTGCGCCTTTTCTTCTTAAAGGCTTACAGCCTCTATAAATTAACCCCCAATATCTCTCACCTGGGTACATATTCTTACAATGGCTATTATGTACTATATATATCACCTTATCATACAATAGTACGACAAAAAATGGATTAAATGATAATACCTGAAAATTATATATGTTTTTAACAAAGCAGCCGGTGCAAAGCTAGTATTAGGCGGAGGATTGCTCTGATAGTTGACTTATTTGGGCCCCTGCATTCATTCACTATTGTTTTTTTTAGCTGTCATTTGTAACGTCTTGGCCTCTCAAAGTGCTTAATACAGAAAAACCGCCACTTCAACTCTGATTGGTTAAATGTTGTGTCAAGATGTAAGCTATTATATGATTCCAAGATTTTTATTTATTTTTTCTCACCCAGCAACGCGCAGCTGATCTAGTCTGCTAGAAGCACAATCAATCCTTGTTAAAGGCACAGTAGTATCTGCAAGATGGGCAGATCGGGTTTTATTCAGCTATGTGGCCCGCCTGGCTGAAAAGGCCTAGGGAGGACCCTGCACTTCTAGACTGTTTGAGGTTAAAGGTTTTGCCACACCCATGCAGATGTTCCTACACTGTATAGTAAATGATGCATTTCTTCTTTAGGTGTTTTTCACTTTGAAAAGCAGGGGACGGTAGAAGCATGACCTATAATTGGGTAAAGAGAAGTTTGAGAAAAAAAAGAACCTGCTTCAAGCATTGTCTCATACCCTGATCCAATTTCATTCATCTGTTTGAAACTCTCTTTATAATGCATACAGGTGTAGATAACTCTGCTGTAGTCTGTCCAGTGCTAGGGGCATGTTTGTCAGTGCTGTGGATTGTAATCTTGAGTTTCACTTGTTGTCTTGCAGAGCATCGGACCAGAACCTGGTTCCTCCTGTAACCAGGTCCATGTCTGTACCCGATACAGGTTCAGTATGGGAACTGCAGACTCCATGCTCTCAGCCTTCAGGTAATGTTGGTCACATCGACCATGCAAGTATAAAATCTTTGTGTGTACCATACAAAATCCTGTATTTTCCATGAAACCGTCCAGCCAGCACAAAATCAGAACCTACAGTTAAAAAGCAAGTGGGTCTTCACAGCTTCATTAGTTGCACAGTTTACTTTTGCTGAGATTTGGGTGAGGAAAAAAAATGCAGGAGACAACTTGAGTCTTAGTTTACAAAATGTAGTCAGGACATTAAACTCTGACTAACTCGAGACTTTAGCCCTGAATTGCAAACCAGGTTTTGAAAACGGATGGATGGTGTGTAATAAATACAGACTCTAGAAACCCAAAAGGTAGGTGGGTGTGTGTGTGTTATGCGCCCGAATGAATGTCGCAATGCGTTGGAATCTCTTGATTCACGCAGGGGCCTGTTATAAGGTTTGTTACCTTGTGGTTCTGTTATGAGGTTTGTTACCTAGTGTTTCTGTTTATTTCCTTGTGTTCTTGTTATGAGGTTTGTTACCCGTGTTTGTTTGTTACCTTGTTTTTCTGTTATGAGGTTTATTTTCTTGTTTTTCTAGCCTGGGAAGGCAGCAGCGTCTGGGATTTACCAGTTGATTCAACGACACAGGCGTCGGCTCCAGAGCAACTACAACAACTGGAAAAAGTGAAGGCAGCTAAGGTAAAACCTTTCACTCACACACACTATTAGTACCACCAGATTTTGAGTGTAGTCCTGTTAAACTTTCAGGTCTTGTACTTAAGAACATGCAAGCAGAAATTCTTGGACCATGAAGATGCGAATGGGTGTTAGTCCCTTGACTCTGAATCTGTGGTGTAACGCACAGTTATGTGTTACCCGTTGTTCTAGCTGGAGCAGGAGAGGAGAGAAGTTGAGCTGAGAGTAAAAAGGGAGGAAGAGGAGAGGAAGAGACAGCAGCAGCAGGAGGAGGTGCTGCGGAGACAGCAGCAGGAGGAGGAGAGAAGGCACAGAGAAGAGGAGCTCACACGGAGAAAACAAGTAAGCAGCTCACAGGGAAAGAGAGCACACAAGGGTCCTTTATCTTTTAATCATTTGCCAGGGATTATGCCAGTCATACCTTGTACACTGAAAAAACAGAAGTTCATTGAAACTCCTACTTGCATTGCCATGTTCGCAGCAACCTTCATAGAGCAGCTGATATTCAATCTTGTTTTCAATGGTGTCCCAGCATTAACAGAAGTCTTGTAAAATCCTGTTTACTGTCAAATTTCCGGTGTACTGCTATTTTAATACACATTCTTCTCTTTCATATATGCATGCATGCAACATTTTGCAAACATAACCTTGATCCATTCCTAATTAGTGATAGTGTGACGATCGGTAACTGTGCCCAGTATGTTTTTGTCCCTTTTTTAAATTAATATTGGTTTGCCTTTTAAATATGAGCAGCAGTGGGCGAGCAAGAGACACACAGACAGATGTATTCGCAGAGAGAGCAAGACCCACACACAGACGTAGTCACAGAGCGCGCAGGAAAACTTAGTCATGGCGGCGTGCATAGAAAGACAAGCAGAGTTTGGATTATACTAATTTGACTTAAGAGGTTCAGTGAAGAACTTTGATCTGTTTCTTTTAAAAAGAAACAATCATTGAATGGCTTTCCGACTGGTTGGAGAACACATGCAGGGATTAATTAAGTTACTGAATCGTCCAAGACTGCTGTGATTTATAAAGACTGACCTTAATTTCTTACCTTATCAAAGTGTATTTGTATGTTTAATGCAAACACTGCTAGGTTCATATTACATGTAAACTGTGTTTAATAATCTGTGGCTTTCTTACTGATACTAGTCTGAAACTACTAATACTGCTATTGACTGTGTGAAAACATACTGTACTAAATGCACTTTATTAATACAAGTTTCTACATTCTAGTCTGGTTTTAAAGTAATAAAATGTTAACTTAATTGTTGAATAGAGTAATAGGATGGTTGTTAAATTGTTTGGGCATTATTATCCTCTTTTTATGCAATGCATTGCAACTGATCGTGTTATGATATACTATTTCTGGAAATGCAATAATAAATGATTGGCGTTTTGTTATTTGAAAACTTAGGTATATATTTGTGACAAAAGTTATAACTAGTTCTCTTTGTAAAATTACTGTACAGTAGTGCAGAGAAAGAAAGGTATCATTTAGCGGTCAGGATCCCCCAAAGTATGGTATGTGCAGATACTTTGTTTATCCATAGGTCTAGTGAACTTTATTATTGCTGGAAAGAATGTTTTTCTATAAACTGTAAATGTATTTATACTTACCTGTGGTGTAAAGGTTAATTAGTATACAGTTGTTAAGTGTGTGGGGCCATTTAAGTGCAATAAATGTAAGAGTGCAATATCAAGCTTGCTTTCTTTTAGTTGTTTTATGGGGGCCAACTTGCTCTATGTTATGAAAAGTGTTGAATTTAAATCAAGGAAGTAATGTTAAAACTGTACAATGCATTAGTAAGACATCATCTTGAATATTGTGTGCAGTTCTGGTCACCTTGCTACAAAAAGGATATTGCTGCTGTAGAAAGAGTGCAAAGAAGAGCAACCAGAATTATTCTGGGATTAAAAGGCATGTCATATGCAGACAGGCTAAAAATTGAATCTATTCAGTCTTGAACAAAGAAGACTACGCGGCAAACTATTTCAAGCATTCAAAATTCTAAAAGGTATTGACAATGTTGACCCAAGGGACTTTTTCGACCTGAAAAAAGAAACAAGGGCCAGGGGTCACAAATGGAGATTAGACAAAGGGGCATTCAGAATAGAAAATAGTAGGCACTTTTTTACACACAGAATCGTGAGGGTCTGGAATCAACTCCCCAGTAATGTTATTGAAGATGACACCCTGGGATCCTTCAAGAAGCTGCTTGATGAGATTTTGGGATCAATAAGCTACTAACAAGATGGGCCGAATGGCCTCCTCTCGTTTGTAAACTTTATGTTCAAATTTGTAGTTGTGAAAGTTCCTTAGTTTTGTGTTCTTTGGTTTAGGATAGGGTGTAATAGGAATAACTTGTTCTATGTGGGTTTACTGCTATGTCCTAGAGACGGCTTTGGTGAAAGTGAACAAAAATTGGTAGATTAAATGTTTACCTGGCATCTCAGATAGCCAACAGTTACAATAGGGTTTGAGGACTTTTTAAATTCTTTAAGTTCATCAGATGTCTTGCTGATTTTGTTGGAGGAAGAAAAAAAGTTGATCTTAGTTCTGCTGGCGTTTTCCGGTTGTTTGTAGATTTCCCCATTAGAAGCTCCTGGAACCCCCGTAACCGTTACAAGAATGGAAAGAAGACTCCTATTGTAAAGCAGTTTCACCCATTCAGAGTTTTAATACAAGCTTGACTAGTGATATTGTGTATATGTCAAGCTCAGGTATGTTCTGATTTAAACTCTTAGTAAGACTTGGAATGGATCACACTGCTGTGCAAGGGGAGTCTCATTCTCATCCTTGCCGCTAACTAGAGGGCCAGTAGTATAAGGGGTGTGCAGTGAGAAATGGCACGGTTCCTGGTTCCCCAGCTAAAACATACGGTCTCTTCACAGGAGGCGGCACGCCAGAGGCAGAGGGAGCAGGAGGCGGCCCTGCAGAGGCAGCGTGAAGAAGAGGCAGCCCTGAAGAGACAGAGGGAAGAGGAGGAGGAGAGGCAGCAAGAGGAGGCCCGGAGGAGGCTGGAGGAGGAGGAGAGGAGGCAGAGGGAAGAGCAGCTACGGAAACAGGTGGGACATCAATATGTATCCCTGCTTACTGCATCGGGGTTTGGCCCTGCGCCTGGTGGTAGAGCGGGTGGAGGTGTGTGGAACGGTGAGCTTGGTGATGGTGTGTACTTCTCTGTGTAGCAGGAGGAACAGCGGAGGCAGCAGGAGGAAGCTGCCCGCTGGCAGAGGGAGGAGATGGAGGCTCTGCAGCGAATGGAAGAGGAGAAGCAGCGGCTGGAGGAGCAGGAGCACAAACGCAAAGAGCTGGAGCTGCAGAAGGAAGCCCAGAGACAGCAGGAGCTTGCGCGTCAGAGGCAGCAGCAGCAAGAGGCTCTGCGCAGACTCCAGCAACACCAGCAGCAGCAGCAGCTGGCACAGATGAAGGTACCTGCAACAGACAGCACAGGAGTCTTAGTACATTTAGTCCTGATGGTTGTGAGAACAGGTCCTGATCACAAAACACTTTTCTTTGCTTCCCTTTAGCTGCCGTCGTCTTCAAAATGGGGCCAGCAGTCCAGTGCTGCAGCTCTGCCACAGTCTCAGAACACTCTGTCACTGGCTGAGATCCAAAAACTGGAGGAGGAGAGGGAGCGGGAGTCCCGGGAGGAGGTGAGAGGATGGCTGCCACAGAGCGAATACTTAAGTTATTCAAACCTGAGAACTTTCTTTAACCAGTCGTGTGTAATACTAGATATCATGTTTTTAAACATTAAAAAACATGTTTGCTGTAAAACTGCACGTTTTGAGACCCATATAGGAAAAGGAAGTGCACAGCAGATAGCGTTTATGAAATTGTGTAGGCTACAACTAGGGCATATTAGCAACAGTTTTAAATAAATAAATAAAATGAAGCCCTCCATTAGTATGCTGTTACTTTTTTAGGCTACACAGCTGCAGGTGTATAACATTGATGTGTGTGGAAAATACTGAATAGATCACACTGCACACATACTACTGCATGAACACTACAGCTAACCTCTACATATTGACATGCATATCTTTTGACAATGGTTAAACATTTAGGGAATATAACAGTAGCTGGTTTCATAGACCCTGACTAGCACTAGTCCTTGGACATCATCTGTACTTATTAACTTGAGGTTATCCAAGATTAAGACTAATGCTATCCCTGGTCTGTGAAACCAGCAATATATGTTTAACACTTGTGAAAATGTGTAAGCTATAAACTGTTGATAGCTCTACTTTATCCTGTGTGCCTGTGTATGACTCTGAAGAGCTTGTTCAGTTCGGGGCTCCTCTCTCTCTGTGCCATGCAGCAGCGGCGGCAGCAGCAGGAGTTGATGAAGGCTCTCCAGCAGCAGTCTCAGCAGCAGCAGGCTGCAAAGCTGTTAGGCTGGGGAGGCGTCGCCAAGCAGCCAGCCACCACTAAATCCCTGCTGGAGATCCAGCAAGAGGAGGCACGCCAGGTACAGAAGCAGCACAAACAGAAACCGGAGCAGCAGCAGCAGAACCCACCACAGAACCGGGCCCAGAACAAAGCTGTGAGTACATACTAGTGCTGCTCAAATCCATTATTTGGATTCAACTCTCCAGAAAGCAGGTGTTGACAATCAGGTGAGGGTCAATGGGTTTGATTGGGCTAATTTACCATTGCAAGTGAAACCAGTGAGCAGCTGCTTGTATTTTATTTTAAAAAATAAAAGTATTGGTGCACAGCAAGTCACACAAATCCAAGCAGCAGTTTCTTCATGTGTTTCACTTGGAATGGTAAATAATCAGAAAATGGGTTCATGCAGCTCGAGTATACACACAACCAGACAGGCATGCAGCTTGAGTACACACTCAACCAGACGGCCATTACAGTGCAGTGTGAGTCCAACACACTCCTCGTATTTCTGTTTTACTCATCTTTTCAGGAAAAACTATTGGAAGTAATAAAGAATAATTTCCTTGAAGACGTACATTACGGATGCCCACAGATTTGCCACTACCACCACACACGCCCTACTAGAATTGTTTGTATCGGGAACCAAACTAATTGGTACAAAATAAGTAAATACAGTAATCGGCTTGCAATAGACAATACAATTTAGATATTAACCTGACATTTCCCTTCAATCTATTAGGTGGCCAGGATACTTTCTGAAAGTTCCTTGAACAGGATCCTTATTGTAATTTACAAGTAAAAAGAGTTCCTTATTTAACCCTTTCAGCACCAAGCATTTTTCAGTGTGATGCTGTTCAAATTCTCTAACATACTTTAAAACAAAGACTACAAGCATGCAAGTGAATAAAAACAACCCCCATGCTTCAATATCACTCGTCCGAACTCAGTCACCTGTCTGAGCAATCACAAAGGCACTAGCTCTACGTCTAGAGGCCCCACAGCCCTCTGTCTTTGTGAGGCCTTGTGTGCTCGATAATGATTTTCTTCATGTTTTAACAAACATCCAGTTTCTCCAGAAGGGGGTTAATGCAGTGTGTGTGTTTGAGAGGAGTTCAGGTTGACCTTGCTGTGCTGAGTGAGTTTGGCCTCATTCTCTCCAATTAAGGCTGAAGAGGGACTTGAAAGTTGTTCCTGTTCCTGCTGTTCTCAAGCAGCAGGACAGCCTGGGCTAGAGATTGGGGTGCGGGAGGGAGGGGGGAAATACAACATAATGGACCATAAAAATAACACACTTCTGTTTTCCTGACTTGTTTGTCCTCAGTTGGAGGGCCAGCTGTCTAACCTGAATTCCTCCAGTGGAGCCAGTGCAGTTCTGCAGGTCAGATATGCCCATCTTGCTTTGTGTTGCAATGTCAGTGTTCACAGTACCTGCTTTACACACTAGTCTCCCAAGTGCTGTCGAAGTCAATTTTGTCCCACTCCCAAACCAAAGCACTTCTGAAACATGTGTATTTGGACGTCTCTTGGAAGTCACAAAAAAAATGAAAATCTAGAGATGTATATAGAGCTGCTCAGTGCTTGGAGCCAGTTTGGTGGCTTTGTATTGTAATGCCACTCCTGAGCCCTGTCTTCTCCCTCTTTGTACACTGCACTGTGCAGAACCATTTTGTGATTCCCTTACCCTCTAGCCTTCTTCCTTACAGAGCAGCATCAGTAACTCTGTGTGGGGCTCCGTCAGCCACAGCAGCCCCCAGTGGAGTGTTGATGTGGGCAGCAACAGCATCTGGGGTAGCGCACCCAACAGCAAGAACTCCAACATGGGCTTCTGGGACGAGGCTGCCAAGGAAGTGGTGCCGCCTGCGCGCAACTCCACTGCCAAGAGCAACACTAACCTGAGGTACAGACTGCGCGCTGCCGCTTCAGACAGGCCTGGCAGTGTCCTAAAATACTGCAACTGAAACCCGCTGGCAAAAAAGAGAATGCATTCCCAGACTGACTAAAATTTGTTTCAAATGTGACACATTTTTTGGCAACTGCCTATTTGTGGTTAGGCGCCATTGGTGCCCATCACTGAAAAAAAAAGTTGCCTCGCCCTATAAAAACGTGCGTCAATATTTATGATTGCATTATGATATTCGTCTGCAAATAAACAGTTTCAAACTGAAGTATGAGAAGGACGGTGACACACTGATCGAATTCAAATGTCTGTAAAACCAGCAGAAAATTAAATACAGTAATACCAGTTACATGCAACAGGACGTGCAAAAAAGGGTTATGTTGCACACGGCCATTAACACAATTCCCCGAAAACTTAGTTATAACGAATTGCTGAAATGCCTATAGAAAGTCTACACTCCCTTGAACTTTTTTCACGCATTTTAAATGAGGATATTCCACTTATGTACACATCATACTGCACACTTAATGGGAAAAGTTTTTATTGAGAAAAAAAATTATATATTAAATACAAAACTGAAAAATCATAATTGGATAAGTCTCCACCCTCGAGTTAATACTTGGTGGAAGCACCTTTGGCAGCAATTACAGCTGTGAGTCTGTTGGGATAGGCCTCTACCAACTTTGCACACCTAGATTTGGCAATATTTGACCATTCTTCACAAAATTGTTCAAACTCTCAAGTTCCTTCAAGCATTGCCACTGAGTTTCGATTGGATTTAGGTCGGGGCTCTGACTGGGCCGCTCAAGGACATTTACCTTTTTATTCCTTAGCTACTCAGTGTAGCTTTGTGCTTTGGGTCGTTGTCGTGCTGAAAGGTGAACTTCCGTCCCAGTTTCAGCTTTCTTGCAGAGGGTAGCAGGTTTTCCTCAAAGACTTCTGTACTTTCCTCCATTCATTTTTTCCCTTCTGTCCCAGTCCCTGCCAATAAGAAATAGCCTCATAACATGATGCTGCCACCACCTTGCTTCACAGTAGGAATGGTGTTCTTTGGGTGATGCTCTGTGTTGGGTTTGCGCCAAAACATAACGCTTTGCATTTAGGCATACCAGCTGTGAGTCTGGGATAGGGCCACAAAACTTTTTGCCACATAGCTACAGAGTGCTTTTTTGCATACTTCAAATGGGATTCAAGGTGGGCTTTCTGGAATAATGGCTTCCTTCTTACCACCCTACCATACAGGCCAGATTTGTGGAGTGCTTGGGGATATTGTTGTGACGTGCACACTTTGACCAGTCTTGGCCATAAAAGCCTGTAGCTCTTGCAAAGTTGCCATTGGCCTCTTGGTAGTCTCTGTGATCAGTCTCCTTCTTGCTCTGTCATCCAGTTTGGAGGGATGGCCTCATCTAGGGTCTTGTCTTCAGGGTCTTGGTGATGCCATACACCTTCCACTACTTGATGATCGTCTTGACCGTGCTCCAAGGGATATTCAAGACCTTTGATATTTTTTATACCCATCCCCTGATCTGTGCCTTTCAATAACTTTGTCCCGGAGTTCTTTTGCAAGCGCCTTGGTGCTCATGATTGAGGCTTTGCTTTGAAATGCACTACCCAGCAGAAGGAACCTACAGGAACTGCTGAATGTATCCTGAAATCATATGAATCACTACAATTTAACACAGGTGGAGGCCACTTAACTTGGTGTGGCGCTTTTTTTTTTTTTTTTTTTTTTTTTTTTTTTTTAATTTAGTTGTTGCCAATTATTTTTTATTTTCTCCCAATTTTAAAATGGCCAATTATTATTTAGGCTCTACTCACCACTACCACCCCTATGCTGGAGTGGCGAAGACGAACACACGCTGTCCTCCAAAACGTGTGCTGTCAGCCGACACTTCTTTACACACTGTGGATTCACCATGCAGATACAGCATGGGAGGACAACGAAGCTAACAGTCAAGCCCACAGATGCCCGGCCAGACTACAGGGGTTGTTGGTGCGCGGTGAGCGGAGGACACCCTGGCCGGCCTGAAACCCCCCGGTGACACTCAGCCAATTGAGCGCCGCCTCCTGGAAACTCCCGTCCACGGTCGGTTGTAGGTGTGTAGGTGATTGGTTACACCTGAGCTAATTTAGGATTGCTGTTACAAGGGGGGTGGACACTTAACCAATCAAGCTATTTCAGTTTTTATTTTTAATTAATTTTCTACAAATTTCTAGAATACTGTTTTCACTGGGAGTTGTGGGGTAGGATGTATAGATAGATGAATAAAAAAAAAAAAAAAAATTTAATTCCAGGCTATAAGGCAACAAAAGGTGAATTTTTAAAGGGGGTGTAGACTTTCTTTAGGCATGTGTGAAGGCGTACCTCTTCCGAGTACTCGGACAAATGGAAGGTTTAAGGTGGATGTAGATATTTATATAGAAGGGACATTTTAAGTTTTGAGCGGTCTTTCACTATGCACCAAAAAATGCACGGTGTTAACTGCCTTACTACAATCTTATTTTCAACTCTGTCTTAAACAGGATTAAGATAGCATAGATATGTCTAGAATCATTATGAAAATAAATGTCTGAACTCATGTGTGGCTCAGTTTTAAAACAGCTTCAATATGAAAAATAAACAATCGGATGCAACTTAATATTTTTATTTATGAACATCATACATTTTCATAGCAGGCACTTGTATTTACATTGAAAATAATTTTTTCAAAACGAGCACGCATACATAAACATTAAAAACTGTAATAAAATAAACTTTACGTAATAAACTTGTGTAAACAAGTGTAGAAAGCTGATGCACATGTAAAATTTATAAGTTATAAAACTAGTTATAAAAATAGCATTAAAAGCGATTTGAGTGAAACAGAGTTCAAAGGCTCGCTCAGAGTTCTGTTACAGCTTTCTCAGTACAATATACATAGAAAACACGCTTTTCTACTGTACCAGTGCATTTGTCACAGACTGCCTTTTCACAACGGGCACAGACATCAAGTTTTTTTTAATTTTTTTTTTTATTGCATTTAGCAACCTGGCATTGTCTTTTATTCCGCTAGCTGAAGGTTGAAGGGCATTTGCCAGCCGGCTTTTGTGTCTCTTATCAAAATGTTTCTAACGTAGCTCCAGGGCTAGCTGCAAAATTAAGTCCCTCCGAGCCTGAGGAGTGTTGTGGAGTGCAGTGGGGCTCGCATAGCTTGAGCTGTTGGTAGTAACTAGGACAGAGGACAGGCAGATGAGAAAGAAGTAGTGTAGCAATATCACACTATTGTGATTCAATGTGTATTTTGTTTCAACTGCTAATAATTATTATTATTATAATATGATGTGTAGAATGACTTGCATTAGTGTTTCAGCACTCGATAGAAGTGTATAATACCTTTTTTCACAATGACTTTGATTTTATTACAAAGCCCAGACTAAATTGTTGGCTATATTGTATTGATATTGAAGAAGCAAGTGCTTATAATTTATTTTTATGATTCTGCAGCTGAAACACTATGGATATTTAATTCACACACAGTGATTTGCAGAAGTATTCACCCCCCTGCAAAGTTTTCACATTTTGTTGGTACCTGAGCGAACTCCACGACGCTTTCAAATTAGGCTTTACATGTAGAATCTAGACAAACTACTCGACATCATTGATAAAATTAAAAAAATGCTTAAAATATAAATAAGTAAGATTTACAGAGAAAAACAGATTAATCTCAGTTGCTTAAGTATTCAACCCCTTTGCTACTGCAACCCTAAATCAGCTCAGGTGCAAATTATTTTTTGAAAGGTCACAAAATTAGTGAAATTGTTTCAGTCTGTGTGTACTCAAAGTGGTTTAACTTGTAGATAATTTCCCTCAGTTCTATAAAGACTTTCAAGCTGCAACTCCACATAGTGATCCAACAAAGCAACCATGAAGACCAAGGAGCTTTCAAAACAAGTCAGGGATAAAGTGGTAGAGAGGCACAGAGCAGGAGAAGGGTAAAAGAAAATTTCAAAGGCGCTGTGAAGTCCATCATTAAGAAGTGCAAGATGCATCATACTACCCAGATCAGGTCTCCCTCCCAAACTGAGCAGCTGGGCAAGCAGGAAACTGGTTTAGGATGTCACGCTGAAGCGAACAGTGACCTTGAGCGGTCTGTAAAGTTCTGTGTCTGAGATGGGAGTCAGTGTTCACACATCAACAATAAGCCTGTCCCTACACAAAGCTGGCTTGTATGGACAGGTGTAAGAAAGAAGCCATTACTCAAAAAGCCTCATCTTAAAGCACGTATGGAGTTTGCAAAAAAGCAATGTAGATGATACTGCAGACAAAAGAACATAAGAACATAAGAAAGTTTACAAACGAGAGGAGGCCATTCGGCCCATCTTGCTCGTTTGGTTGTTAGTAGCTTATTGATCCCAAAATCTCATCAAGCAGCTTCTTGAAGGATCCCAGGGTGTCGGCTTCAACAACATTACTGGGGAGTTGATTCCAGACCCTCACAATTCTCTGTGTAAAAAAAGTGTCTTCTATTTTCTGTTCTGAATGCCCCTTTTTCTAAACTCCATTTGTGACCCCTGGTCCTTGTTTCTTTTTTCAGGCTGAAAAAGTCCCTTGGGTCGACACTGTCAATACCTTTTAGAATTTTGAATGCTTGAATTAGGTCGCCACGTAGTCGTCTTTGTTCAAGACTGAACAGATTCAATTTTTTTAGCATATGACATGCCTTTTAAGCCCGGAATAATTCTGGTCGCTCTTCTTTGCACTCTTTCTAGAGCAGCAATATCTTTTTTATAGCGAGGTGACCAGAACTGAACACAATATTCAAGATGAGGTCTTACAAGTGCATTGTACAGTTTTAACATTACTTCCCTTGATTTAAATTCAACACTTTTCACAATGTATCCGAGCATCTTGTTAGCCTTTTTTATAGCTTCCCCACATTGCCTAGATGAAGACATTTCTGAGTCAACAAAAACTCCTAGGTCTTTTTCATAGATTCCTTCTCCAATTTCAATATCTCCCATATGATATTTATAATGTACATTTTTATTTCCTGCGTGCAGTACCTTACACTTTTCTCTATTAAATGTCATTTGCCATGTGTCTGCCCAGTTCTGAATCTTGTCTAGATCATTTTGAATGACCTTTGCTGCTGCAACAGTGTTTGCCACTCCTCCTACTTTTGTGTCGTCTGCAAATTTAACAAGTTTGCTTACTATACCAGAATCTAAATCATTAATGTAGATTAGGAATAGCAGAGGACCTAATACTGATCCCTGTGGTACACCGCTGGTTACCACACTCCATTCTGAGGTTTTTCCTCTAATCAGTACTTTCTGTTTTCTACATGTTAACCACTCCCTAATCCATGTACATGTGTTTCCTTGAATCCCAACTGCGTTCAGTTTGAGAATTAATCTTTTGTGCGGGACTTTGTCAAAAGCTTTCTGGAAATCTAAATAAACCATGTCATATGCTTTGCAATTATCCATTATCGATGTTGCATCCTCAAAAAAGTCTTGTATAATAACTTTTTCAAATAATTTTTATATCATAATTCTTGCAGAATTATTTCTCTCTTGTTGAATTTAAATTTTGTTATCTGGAATCTTTCTCAAATGTAAATTATTGTAGTTCATTTCAGTTTGACATTGCCTCCATTATCAACTAGAGGGCATAATTACTACACATTAGACAGTTAAGAAAATTATGCTGGTGATGATTAGTCTAGTCTGAAGCAATATTTAATTGCTTCAGTATTTTTTGATTTAATATTGTTGCAAGTGTTTAGAATGCTCTTTTGAAGCTGACTCTGAGCTGATAAAAAATCTACATTTTCTTTGGAATCAGCCCAGTCGGCCACTGTCACAGCAGTGTTTCAGAATGTTCCTTAATATATTCTGGTATTGCCCAATTCACACCACAATCATTCTAGCGCTTCATCTGGATTTACTCCATTGTTTACTCTTTGTTTACGCTGGTTGTCACTTTGTCATAATAAATTAGAATGTCACCAAGAGGAAAACCTGTCTTACCCTCTACAACTGGCATCTAATTTCAGTACAATGTTTCTTTTTATACTCCTTGGATCTCAGATTTGCTAAAATAGTTTTTCCACAAGTTATGCTCCAACATTTCTACTTAGTCTTCCATATTGTAAAAGGTAGTGTACTATAACAAATTAACAGTACTTACGCTTTTCAAATCTATTAGTTACTATAACATCTCAAAAAGCTCTGCACATGTCTGATTCTTTGAGCGCTAGATCGGAAGCAGCTATCTCCATTGTTTGTGTCCATTGTGTCTCTGCTGCAGATGCTAGCTCTTACTCACACGCCCCTTTTTTTTCGGTTTTTCATTCAACCACTGAATGGTGCTTTACGTCTTTTTGAGTCTTTTTCCAGACTGGAAAGGGAAAATCGGAATGTCAGACATGGTCTGACATAGGACCACAAAGGGTTAATCCTTTATTTTGTCAGTTTCAAGTCTTTGAATTTAACGTAACCCCACTTTTTTTTGTATTTTTTTATTTTCAAATCAAAACAAAAAGATGCTGATACACCCACCAAGCGCGGGAGACTTCCAGGGAGTTGGCATGCCACCTCCCAAACAAAGCACCCAGCCCATATGCTAGCAAAGCAATGGTGAAACAGGCACCCTCAGCCCCAGATACAGGCCCTGCTAGGGCTAATGCGTAGAACCGCTTTCAAGGTTTTACTCCAGGTATTTCCTGGTGCCGAAACAGGACGTTGGTCTCAGACCGCTTCTCAACCTGAGACATCGCAACCTGTACTGGAGAGTATGAAGGTTCAAGATGCTGACAGTGCAGCAGCTGTTGCAGTCAGGTCAAGTGACTGGTTCACTACAGTGGACCTCAGGACACCTACTTTCACATCCCTGTAATACCCGACCACGGGATATTTGCAGTTCTCTTTTCAAGGGACTATGTACGAGTCCTGTGCACTGCAGTTTGACAGCTTTCTAGCTCCTCGCACATTTTCAAAGTGCATGGACTCTTTACTGGCACCTCTGAGACTCAATCACCTGGACGACTGGCTGATATGTACCAAGTCACCAGCACAGGCATTGTTGCACATAGGACTGGTCACCAGCCTCCGCCAACTGCTAGGATTCACGGTGAACCATTCAAAAGCTGGCCAATGCCCTCTCGAAGGGTTGTCTATCTCAGCGTAAGCCTCGATAACGTAAACATGCCACTTTGTCGGACGACTGGTTCCAGAGGCTAACTGCTTGGAGCTTTTTCAGCCCATTGTGAGGGTGAGGACCTTCATGAGACTTTTGGGCCTGATGGCAGCAGCATCTCAGGACTCCTCCACATGCGAGCGCTCTCCAAGCCTGGTTCAACCACAAGGTCCTTCACCCTGTCTTGGACCGGCATCACCTGCTCACAGTGTTTCATTACTGTTTGGAAACTTTCTTGTAGTGGAAACAACCAGCTCATCTGTGCTTTGGCAGTGTTGAAGAGAGATGTGGTGACCATGCCAACCTAGTTTGGGGTGCTGTCTGGAACGGCATTGGTGTGTTGAAACCCCCATGGGAGTTTTGGAGCTGTGGGCAGTTCATTTGATGCTTTAGCAGTTTCCCCAGGAAATAAAAGGGAGATGTGTTGTCTGCACAGATCGACATGCCACAGTGATCAACCACCAGGGCTGTCTCCGGTCTCAGTCATTCTGCTCGGAATCTTTTGCTTTGGGCTCACGAACACCTGCTTTTTGCAAAGAGCAGTTTCACTGCCATGGCTGAGAAACTGGGCAGCGGACATTTCAAGAGGAGGCCCCTACAGTTCGGAATGGCGACTTTTATCTGGAGTTTGTAAGCTCATATGGGGAAAAATTCAGGTGCATTGAGATGGATCTCTTTGTGACCAAGGAGTCCACTCTGTTTCCGCTAGCCACGTTACCACACACAAAATGTTTTTTTATGTGGCTCAATTCATTTTCACCAAGTTCGCCATGGTGACGTAGACGTTAATGTATTTGTGTAAGACTATGCTAACATGATTACTTTGAACGTGTGCTGGTAGGTGAATCAATACAGACTCTTGTTTCATTTCATTTTGCCCAATGAAAAACCATTTAGCTTGATTATGTAACATACGCACCATTGTTGTATTTGCTAGCTCTTTAAAATATGCTGAAATATAGTTTGGAAATAGTAGCAGAATGGTTCCAAGAAGATTCAGGAGGAACAGTTAATAAAAGAATAAATACATTTATTTTAAAGAGAAGGATTCATCTCACTATAATTTGAGTTTTAATGTCGGAATCGGTGCAATATTACTGTCAGTAGTCCCAGATGAAAAAATACGGTAAAATAAACCGTTTTTTAAACCGTTGTGGCTATACAATCCTACTTAATTACAAGCTTGTGAACTAGAGCTGCAGCTGGTCAGGGAGGCATTTATATTAATATACACTAATAGCACTGTCTACTTGGCAGTTTTGCTTTGTTCTGCAGTGGCAAATTGCAACACCGTCAAAATGATCTAAAGGTGCAGCACATGAAAATCAGCAAACCAATTAAGAATTTAGGAAATCTGCAATCCCTGGGTGTCAGCTTCAACAATGTGGGACTAAGTTTGGCATTGATTTAAATGGGAATCAGTTAGTATGCACTTTAAATATACTGTTTGTGCAAGTAAAGGGTAGGGTCTGACACATCTACGTGTTTTCAAATAAAGTACACTTTTTTGCTTGCTGAAACACTGTTTTATAACCAGTTTAAACAAATGTCCGCAAATCATCATGCAGTAAAAAAATTTATTTTTTAGTCTTGTGAAGTTGTAAAAGGCAGACAGTACCTATATTATGAATTCTACCAGTGACACTGTGGTGTTTGTATGTCATTCAAGCTTGCATTGGAAGCTAAAAAGCTCTCTTACTGGTATATCTGTGTTTAGCAAAACCTGTGGTGGTGTTTAGGGGAGAGAGTTGTTGGACACAGTTGTAGTGGATGTGTTTATTGTATTTTGTGTACAATAAAACAGTTTTATGGTTTTCTTTAATATTATTTGGTGTGGCTAAAATGCTGTTATTTAGCCACAGTGGCTAACTAAATGAAAATCTTAAAGGGAATGTAACCACTCATTGTCCTCACTGGTATTCCCTAATTGAGGGTGGTCACCCACTCTGCATTGACTCACTGGCCCACAGATGGCCCAGGAGTTTCCACTGTTGCAATTGCTTCCACTGTGCTTGGAGAAGATCAGGCAAGACCGGGCTCGGGTGCTCGGGAAATTCCTGACCTTAAAGACAAGTTTACTGCTTGCTATTACCTCCACCAAGCAGAAAAGTAAAACGCAATCATTCCCAATGCTGGTTTTGCTAAGGCCAGAACTAAGTGACTCTCCACCCCAATCCTGCTTTTCTCCCTAAAAGCATTTCTGCTTTCCAGATCAACCAGTCAGTAGAATTGGATCTTCCATCCACTTCCTTTCCAGTGACACGGAGAGAAAGCTCCATACGCTCTGTCTGGGAGGGGACTGGCGTATTAGGTTGACAACACCCGGAGTTGGCGGCAATCAGAGTAATTGTTTGTTTCCTCGCATTGATCAGTACTACTTACGAAGTCAGTCGAATGAAGTCAAGCGATAGGAAGAAAACCACAGTTCGCAGGATATCAGCACCCCTGTCATAGACTTGAGGAAGACATGCGTTCATACAACTAGTGATGAACCTAATGATCCTTGCGAACCTCAGTGGGCACAAGCCTGGAGTTAAATGGCCAAGAGCTTGTGCGAGAACTGTGTGGGACACAGTAAACACGGATCTCTGCTTTAGTTTGGAAAGGTTAAATGGATAAATTAGCTGGACACATTTGGGGACATCTATGCATATGGAAGTGAGAGGTTTGGAATTGAAAAAAGGAAGGAAAAAGTACAAACTATTCCTGGAAAGTCTAGACTCAATCTATTACAAAGGGTCATAAAAGATAAGCTTGCAACATTGCGCAGAGCCGAGCGCCTACAGAAACACTATGAAAAGAACGTGCGAGAACTAACTTTTATAAAGATCCATTAAAATTTGCAAAGGATATTCGCCAGTGAGAGAAATGGCACACTAAAATCATCTAAGGTTGAGCTGGAGAGATTTGGAGGAAACACAGATTCAAAAAGGCAGGAGCCTATGTCAATTTCTTCAGACATCCCACCTATCAATCCACCCGAATGCCAAATGGAGGACTGTACACCTAAGTGGAAAGAAGTAAAAAAGCTGTGAAAAAACCACAGGCATGATCATCTCCAGGGCCTAATGGAGTTCCATATAGAGTGTACAAGTGTGCTTCTGGAGTTCTACGTATCCTGTGGAAATTGAAAGTGGCATGGGAAAAACAGGTTGTACCAAGAGTATGACGCTGAGCAGGTGGAGTCTTTATACCAAAAGAAAGATTCTACAAGCATCAGTCAATTTCATCCTATTTCCTTATTAAGTGTATAAGGCAAGATTTTCTTCAGCATTATTGCTCAGAGATTGTCAATCTACCTATTTAAATAACTGCTCCGTTGACACTTCAATACAAAAAGCAGGCATTCCAGGTTTCCCAGGATGCTTAGAACACATCAGCGTAATCTGGCAACAAATTCAGTCATCAAAAAAGGAGAGGAAGGAGCTCCATGTGACATTCCTGGATTTGGCTAATACATATGGTTCAGTGCCACATGAACTACTTTGGGCAGCATTTGATTTTTTCAGCATACTGATGACAATAACACATTTAGTGAAAGCCTACTTTAGAGACTTGCAATTTAGTTTTTCAACTTCAGAATTCAGCACTACATGGCAATGCCTAGAAGTTGGAATAATGGCAGGGTGTACCATTTCTCCACTGGCTTTTACCATGGAAATGGAAAAAGGGCATCAAATGGGTAGTGGGAGGAGAGCACTTGGCTTTTGGAATGTGACTACCACCAATTCGAGCATACATGGATGACATGACAACAATGACTACAACAGTAACCTGCACTAATCGGTTATTGGGCAAATTAACCAATAACATTGAATGGGCATGAATGCAATTCAAGCCCACTAAATCAAGGAGCATCTCTACAATTAAAGGTAAAGTAGTATATAAAAGGTTCTACATCAGTGGTGAGGCAATACCTACAGTGTCCGAGAAGCCAGTGAAAAGTCTAGGGAGATGGTATGACGGGGATATGAAGGACACAGTTCGTGTGGGAGAAGTTAGACAACAAGCAGTGGAAGGGCTGAAGAGCATAAACAGCAGCACTTATAGAAGGGCAAACAAACTCTGGTGCTTTCAGTTTGGTCTACTGCCAAGACTGCTGTGGCCACTGACTGTGTATGAGGTTCCTTGACAACAGTTGAGACGCTGGAAGCTTTAATCAGTTCATATGTCAGGAAATGGTTGGGAGTTCCACGCTGCCTCAGATGAGATGAGAGTGTGTGGAACAACGTGTGATTGGCTGGCAAGACCTATGGACGATGGAACAGAGCAGGATCAGTTTCCTCATCAGATCAACATATGATGTTCTCCCATTGCCACAGAACCTAAACCTCTGAGTGGCTGAGGATCCCTCATGTCCTTTGTGTTCATCACCTGCAACATTTAAGGCACATTGACAGGATGTAAGGTGGGTCTTAGCCAAGGATGGTTTACTTGGCATCAGCGTAACCTGACCAAAAATTTGCCACCAGTTCCATCAAAGCATTACACACAAGACAACATTCTTCCATCCAGTAAAGCAACCACCAAGAAAAGGTTTTAAAACCAAGCCTCGCCCAGGACAACTGGAAGCTGCTAGAGACTGGAAGATGCTGGCAGGTGTTGGTCAACGGCTTATTTTTCCACCTGAGATTGCCACCACTAATCTTCGACCAGACATTGTCTTGTGGTCTGGATCAGCACGCCTTGTTCATCTGATAGTTAAGTGCCATGGGAGGATGCTGTGGATGAGACGTATGCGAGGAAGAAACTTCGGTATGCTTAACTAACTGCTGAAGCGGAACAGCAAGGATGGAGAGTCCGAGTTTACCCAGTGGAGGTGGGTTGCAAGGATTTGTGGCACACTGTACAACCTGGTTTCTCAGAGATGTCGGGTTCAGTGGCCAAGAGTTGCGTCGCACAATGAAGAACTTACCTGAAGCAGCAGAAAGGAGCAGCAACTGGCTGTGGTTGAGACGGAAAGATTCTGGATGGGGATCTCAAGCACAATAGAAATAAAGCAACGCTGATGTACAGGTAAGTAAGCTGGGCTGAGCTGAGTGGGGGATGGAGGGGGGTGATGCTGGGACGCCAGAATCCCTGTTGAGCCCTCTTGAGGTGTCGTGCGCTAGTTGACGAAACACTGAAGACGGAAGGTGCCCACTTGAAGACCCCAGAGATGTACCCTACTTAGCTCAATCCAGACGGTTGTCATGCTGATGCGCTGGGGAGACCGCACTGGCTTGATCCCTGGAGCCAACATTGCAACGTTTGAGCTGATGCACTGGGGAGGCAAAATGAGTTGATCCCTGGAGCAACTGAAGGATATCTACATCAGGTGGAAAACAACACAAACGGATGGAGATGCAGATGGATCACTTTAGTTTACTGTAAAGCTACATCTTAGTTGGTGCTTATCATGGCGAGAGCCGAGTTCAAATCAGCATGAAGTTTAACATCTACTCATGTAATGGAAATCTTGCTTTGGGTCCAAGTTCCATGGACAAGCCCTGTCTAAACAGTGGCTGTCGAGGTGGATTGTGGACGTGGTCAGGATTGCATACGATCTAGCCAACCTGATCCCAACAGAGAAGGTCACAGTGAATCAGTGGCTGAGCTGGATTTGAACCGGGGACCTCCTGATTATAAGCCTGTTCCCTTAACCACTGGACCACATAGCCTTCTATACCCTTCAGGGGCACAGTGTTCACTCTAACACAGCTGGCCTGAAGAGAAAATGTGTCTGGCATCTTTATCTCATGGGCGGAGGCGACACCCTACACAATAAGATGCTTTGATATAAGTGCTCGGGTAAATCTGGTTAGAAGAGATGCCATTCAGTAATGGTTACATTTCAAAGTTCAGGGAACCAGGGTTATGATAATAACCTAATGTTCTAACTAGGACTGTCCAATTAATCGCACTTCTGCGATTAGCGTGTTCATTTCTTTGGAGATTAACTTTAACGCGCGTTAATCGTGTGTGTGTCATTTCTTGACGTTTACTTTTTTAACTTATTTTTGTATTACCCCACCATGCTTTTTATCAACATCTGTTATTTGTGCTCTGCGCTGATAGCTTCCAGATCATGACTTCCCCTGTTAACGGAGAGGCAAGGGCTCAGGAAATGTGTTTACGAAAAACCTCCCTTTTTAGAGGGGGTCACTGTGGCACAGCTGATGTGAGGCAGGGATATGTGACGTAACAAAAGAATCATTCCGAACTTAGCATAGTCTGTTTTTCACAGAATATTCTTACTGCAGATATTTTTTTTTTTTTTTTAAATACTTATATATTTACATATCAATGAATAAAAACATTTTTGCTATACTAATGGTGACAGTCTGTACATACAGGTGTAGTATGCTCAAAACAATCTGGCAACAAAATCCACAAAAATAACCAACATAACAATTTACTAATCGAAACTGCAACTGTATAACAAAGTACTGAGAAAAAAATACCAGAATTAACTATATGCATGTTAGTACTTGTTCCAGAAACACACACGATCAGTACATTGGAATCAGTGGCTAACGGATTACCTTTTCAAGCATACTGGTTTAAGTTATTTTGCTCCAAAAACAACTATCATTCTTGAGCGATTAGAAATGTTTTCGCTATACAACATGTTTTGAATAGGTTTATCTTGTTTTAATAACTATTTTAATGAACACCAGAGCTGTTTTATATAACACGTACTACAGTACTTGTTTATGACATACTAAAGCATAACTCCTGTATGTAATGATAGAACATATCTATTATGGTTCACCTTTATCGGTTTTTATGTGTACTTTGTGCATTAGTTGGCCATCTGTAATGATAAAATGCTGGCATTGTCTCCGAATATTAGCCTTTCCTCCACTGTTCCCTTCACATTGACAAAGTAAAACTAATAGGCTAAATGTATTAAATGTAGCTGCCTTATTTAAGCAGTTAGTAGAAATATGGTGTGTACATATTATTATTAAACTATTGCTATGGTTGTGTTTGAGGGGAGTGTTTTCGGCAGACGTAGCTATAGGGTTTTGGTCTTGAAAGGGAGTGTTTTTGAACGTGAATTCAAAATGCAGCACTTATATGAACTTACACTCTATCAACTTACATATAAAACACTCCTAGAGTATTTTATTCTGTGGCGTGTTTTGGGAGCCCTGCACCGGGACCTGAAAACAGATCAGTTCATCTCAACCTGACAAATACTGTGTCGCCATAATAAATAAGATAGTCATGTATAAATTATACATTATAAAACCATAATGTAATATGGTTTAAATTACATTAAAACACTGAATGTTCATACCTGCAGATTAACTACAGATTGATATAAAACATTTATGGATTTGTCTGTTCTATAATATGCCAGCAAGCCAGCACAACAAAATGAAATGGAGAGCAATGCCTGTGATCCTGTAATTATTAGATATTTTTTATAAAATTATTATATAAATCAAAGGAGCTGAAAATGTACAGTATAATTTGAAATGCATTAAGGTAAGTAATAAACTCCATTGTAATTTAGTAGTTGGTTCAAACAATTTAACAGCAAATGCTGCAATGTTTCTGTATAATTCTGTGTAAATATAAAACTATAAAAGGGCAACACTATTAATCCAGAGGTAGGACAACAGGGTTTTTTATGCTGGGTTGTTTTGTAGATAATAGAATACAAATTTCATTTATATAGTGCTCTTCATGCAAGCATTCCAGGGTGCTTTAGAAAATCTTGTCTAATATATAATCCAGCTACAAATAAACAGACCTAAAAAATATGCTTTTAAACTGGGTTTAAATGGTGCAATTGTGCTAGCAATCCTGATATGAATTGGGAGCAAGTTCCAAAGACGAAGGGCATTACAACCAAGTGCCCTGGTTCCAACAGAGTTCCAACGGATTTTAGGGACTGTCAGAAGATTAGATTACCATCTTAGGGAACAGCCACAGGTCAGCAGATCTTGAAGATAAGGTCCATGACCATGTAAGGCCTTATAGGTAATAAGAAAAACATTTTAAAATAAACCAATGAAAGGAATGGATGCAGTAATTTTATCAATTTAAATGAGATTAAAGCCAAGATTGACAGCTTGACAGCCCTAGTTCTAAACTTTAAATATTTTAATTGAAGATAAAAAGCAGTTTAGTTTGAAAATATGTTTTCCTTTGTAAATGTTTGTTTGTCTGCTGACCCCTCCTGTTCTCTGCAGCAACTCTATGGGAGTGAGTGCCCGAGCCAGTAAGAAGGAGGAGGAGGAGGAGAAGCTGGTGAAGCTGTTCCAGGGGCTGAACAAGACCCAGGATGGCTTCACACAGTGGTGTGAGCAGAGTCTGCACACACTCAACACAGCCAATAACCTAGACGGTGAGGGCTATCTTGTATACTGAACTATATCTAACACAAAGGTATCTTGCTCATAGATTACCTACCTTTACTTAGTAATAGCAGCTAAATAATGCATTGTTAATAAATTCTGTGTACAATTAAATGACCTAAGGCTATAGGAAATGAAAGAAAACTTATAGTTGAAGACAGTGGACGAAGGAACGAGGGCTCTATCTTTAATCCCAGTTGTAATTACTTCCACCTTCTCCCTTCTGCAGTTCCTACATTTGTTTCTTTCCTGAAAGAGGTGGAATCTTCCTACGAGGTCCATGATTACATGAGAGCCTACCTGGGAGACACGCCTGAGGCCAAGGAGTTTGCCAAGCACTTCCTGGAGCGCCGTGCCAAACAGAGAGTCAACCAGCAGCAGAAACAGCAGCAGCAGAAACAGCAGCAGGTGAGTCCCAGACGGGCCCAGACCCTTCATTTCAGAGAATGGAGAAGTATGTTAGAAACACTTCCATTACGTGCTTTTTCTACAGTGAATGGTTAAAATTTGTGCTTAAATATGTAGACAAACATGCTTATGACCACTACATAGGAATTAATGTAATGGGAGTCGATGGGGGACAAACTTCTGATAGTATCAATTTGGTTATCATTTGGATATTTCAGTCATATGACCTGATTTTCACACCACATACAGTACCAGTCAAAAGTTTGAGTACACCTGCTTGAAACCAGGTTTTTCATGCTTTTATCTGTATAAACTTATAAACTTAATATTTAATTATATGATACGTGTACTTATATAAGCTGGTAATCATAAGTGAATTGCATTCAAAAATTTAATTTTTAAATGATAATGTAGATCTTGTTAATTTCAATGAAATGGTCACCCAAAGCAAGGGGATTTCAGTCTGAAGCCCAAATCAGTTAAAAGTCTGAAATGTATATAACACAGTGTAAGAACACTGACCTTAGTGTCTTTGTTAGATGTTCTCTGAGTTAGCTAGCATGTTACCTAATTAACCTTTTGTCACCAATTATTGTTAACAGGTGAGGGTCCATGATTACTATAAATATAGGTAGCATAGGCACAAGTTTGTCATTCCTGAATGTAAGGGAGCAGAAAATGGCAAAATACTCCTAAGCAAAGAAAAAAGATAATGTAATTATAGATGTAATTACTTTAAGAAACGGCAATCTAGGACAAATCGCAAGAACTTTGCAAGTGTCTAACTTCTGTGGCCAAGACCATCAAACGATTTGAAGAAACTGGCACTCATGAGGACCGAACAAGGTCAGGCAGGCCAAGGGTTACCTCAGAATCAGAGAACAAGTTCATTTGAGTCACAAGTCTGCGAAACAGACGATTTAACTGCCCCTGAATTACAACTCGGCTAAATGTTGCTAGAAGTACAGATGTTTCAACATCAACTGCCTAACTGGAAGAATTGCTGCAAAGAAACCATTGTTAAGATTGCAGAATAAGAGGAAGAGACTTGCCTGGGCCAAAAAACACAAACTGGACGTTTGAGGAGTGGAAGTCGGTCTTATGGACCGAGGAGTCAAAATTTGAAATATTTGGGTCAAACCGCCAAGTATTTAAGATGCTGAGAGGGTGAGCTCATGAGTTCTGCATGTGTGGTTCCTACTGTCAAGCATGGAGGGGGCAGTGTCATGGTCTGGGGTTGCTTTGTTGGTGATCTTTACCAAGTCCATGGTAAGCTCAACCAGCATGGCTATCATAGCATACTTCAGAGGCATGCCATTCCATCAGGATTACGGCTAGTTGGGCAATCCTTCATTCTTCAGCAAGATAATGACCCGAAACACACCTCAAAGTCATGCAAGAACTATCTGGTGTAGAAGGAAAGTGAAGGACAACTCAATCTAATGACCTGGCCTGCCCAGTCTCCAGAGAACTTGTATGGGACGAACTGCACAGAAGAGTCAAAGCAAAGCTACCCACAAGTGCCCTACATCTCTGGGAATTGCTGCAGAAGAGCTGGGAAGACATGTAGGTTGAAACTAACCTAATGCCTCGTGTTTGTGAGGCAGTTAAGGCAAAGGGTGGCTATTTTGAGGAATCCAAGATTGAGACAATTTTTTTTTTCAATTTTCTTGAACATTGCTTTGATACTCCATATGTTCTGTTTTGTATATTGTATCATGTGTTTTCATTTTCAAGTATTTACAGAAACGTATACGACGTAAAACATTGTCAGTTATGAAAAAACCCAGTTTCCAGCAAGTGAACTCAAACTTTTGACTGGTACTGTATATCATTTTAGGAAATTGAAGAGTAGGATTTTTACAGGTTTGCTGTATTTTATTATTTTCCAGTCCTCTAAAATCTTTCCTTGGCTAGAGCATCCACCCACACACTAGTTAAAAGGGCAATTTTTTGAAAGTTTAAGTATGCTTAGAAAAACAAGGAAGTGACATGGGCTTCCCTGGCCAGTTAGACTCATCTAAAGCAAGTCTGGCGAGCTGTTCCATTCTACAAATAGGTGATGTCCATTAGCTACATGTTTCCCTCACTGATCACTAGAAAGTCTAAAAAAGACGACAATTTATATATTCTGTAGGAGAGAGACTTGCAAGCGTGCAGTAATGTAGTCTAGTGTGGATTCGTGAACATTGAGTTGTTGTTTTTTGCATAAAAATACTGGGTTTTTTTTGAGGCGGTAGGAAAGAGAAATGCCTGAAGTGTAAAATGATTTGCAACAAAAGATTGGCTGTATAAAGTTGACTGTAAAGTTATCAATGTTTTATTTGCACAACAGTTGACTTCCATCAGTGGGTGTGCGAGTGCTAGTAGCAGCGTATTAGGGTTCATTTCATTTATACACATAGTGCTGAAGGGGGTGTAGAAAGTCTACACCCCCTTGAACTTTTTCACATTTTGTGTCAGTGCCTCAGTTTCATGCATTTAAATGATTATTTTTTTTCCCACTTATCTACACACCGTACTCTGTTAAGTCTCTCTCCACACTGTTAAGGGGGGAAAAAGTATTTATTGGGAAAAAAAATTCTGTATTCAATAAAAAACTGAGTTAATACTTGGTGGAAGCACCTTGGCAGCAGTTACAGCTGTGAGTCTGGGATAGGTCTCTACCAACTTTGCACACCTAGATTTAGCAATATTCTTCTTTACAAAACTGTTCAAGCTCTGTCAAGTTCCTTGGGGAGCACTGATGGACAGCAATCTTCAAGTCATGCCACATATTTTCAATTGGATTTCTATTGGCCACTCAGACATTTAACTTTTTGTTCCTTAGCCACTCCAATGTAGCTTTGGCTGTGTGCTTCGGGTCGTCATGCTGAAAGGTGAACTTCTGTCCGTTTTCAGCTTTCTTGTAGAGGGCAGCAGGTTTTCCTCAAGGACTTCTCTGTCCTTTGCTCCATTCATTTTCTCTTCTATCCTGACAAGTGCCCCAGTCCCTGCCGATGAGAAACATCCCCAAGCTGCCACCACCATGCTTCACAGTAGGGATGGTGTTCTTTGGGTGATGCGCTGTGTTGGGTTTGCGTTTATGCCAAAATGTTCCATTTGTTTAGTCAGACCACAAAACTTTTTGCCACATGGCTACAGAATCTCCCGAGTGGCTTTTTTTCATATCTCAAACAGGATTCAAGGTGGGCTTTCTTGAGTAATGGCTAGGCAGGGTCTTGGTGGTGCCATACATCTTCCACTTAATATCATCTTGACTGTCCTCCAAGGGATATTCAAGGCCTTTTGATTTTTTTTTTTTTTTTTTTTTTTTTTATACCCATCCCCTGATCTGTGCCTTTCAACAACTTTGTCCTGGAGTTCTTTTGAAAGCACCTTGGTGCTCATGGTTGAGTCTTTGCTTTGGAACCAACAGAAACTGCTGAATTTATCCTGAAATCATGTGAATCACTACAACTTAACACATATGGAGGCCACTTGGCGTGTGGTTTTTGCAGGTGATTGGTTACACCTGAGCTAATTTAGGATTGCTGTTATGGGAGGGGGGACAACCAAACTATTTGTTTTTATTTTTAATTTTGTACAAATTTCTAGAATATTTTTCCCTTGGAAGTTGTGGGATAGGATGTGTAGATAAATGTTTTTGTTTGTTTGTTTGTTTTAATGCATTTTAATTCCAGGCTATAAGACAACAAAAGGTGAAAATTGGCAGGGGGTGTAGACTTCCTATAGGCACTGTAGGTCATGTATGTAATTATCTTCAAAAATATTTATCCACATATTTAAACATGGGTAAAACTGTTGGCTGCAATGCTTGCATTATGTCTACTAAAAGGCTGAAATAATGGACATGTTTACAAACCTAATTTAGATTGAGCAAAATCAGTCTGAAATATCCAGAAAGGAATCCTGTAGCCTAATTGTTTGAGAGAATAATTGTGTGGGGAAATTGATGGCCTCAATCAGCTACCTGAGACTTGGTAACTTAGGCTGATTAGACATGCAGACTACACTTAAACAGCAGTAGACGAACAGTGTGGTAAAACAAAAGGTTTTAAACCAAAGCACTTGCCGAACCCTCAGTTATCAGGTGACCTAAATAGTTGTGCTGTTTTGTTGTTGCCAATTAATTTGTGCCTTCTATTTTAGGATTCGATTTGGGGAGTGAACCGAAGTGAGATGCAAACTATCTTACAATCGAATCACAGCTCCATACAGCAGTCCAGCTTTGAGACGGTGCACTCTGGGAAGAAAAAGAAAAAACAGAAGATGGTACGAGCAGACCCCAGCCTGCTAGGTAAGGGATCACCTTGAGCAGAATTGATGTCATCTTCTGTCTTGCTCAGTCTTTGACCATTTCCCCCACCTTTCTTCATCCAGGATTTTCTGTAAATGCTTCGTCGGATCGATTGAATATGGGCGAGATTGAAACAGTGGAGGATTGTTGAGGAACCACAGGCTGCTGCCAACTCGCCAACTATTTCTCTTCTGAACAGCTGCCATTTCAAAAGCATCCTTGTAAAGCGGCAACACGTTTTTGTTTAGTTTTCCTTAGTGTATTTTAGTTCTTCAAAAACCTTGTTTCCTAATCTCCACAGTCATCCACCACAACTAAGTGGCCACAGTACAAAACCGTGCTGTAAGCACAGTGGGGCCTGGTGGTGGTGGTTAGAGCTGAGGACTGGGAGCCAGAAGTTGCTGGTTTTGATTTCCAGCTCAGTCCCTGCATCCCCTGTGAGACTGCTACTGCTGTCCCAGCAGTTTCATGAATTGGGTCCCAGCTGGAAACCACTGGGGGGAAAAGGGAACATTTCCTGAAACTACATCCGGAATTACCCTTGCATTATATTTATTGAAATCTTCCTGTCTGGCCTGTATTATTATTATGATTATTTTGTTGTTTTTTTCTGTTTTTTATTCCGTGTGTTGCCTCCCTGTTCCACCAGTTGTTCGTAGGATACAAGGATCTTGACTGTTAACGTGACAGAAGATGTCCTGTTTTAAGGGCTTGTTCAACAGTTCCAAGTAGCTGTTCGTTTCTTGTAAAATACTAGTTGGTTAAAGAATAAACTGAATTCTGCAACTGTAATATAAAATTACAACAAAATGATGGACTGATTTTGAGTCATGTATTTTTTTCTTGGACTATTCAGACTTCTTTTTCTCACTTTTCTGTTTAACAGCAGCTCTCTCATTGTGTACATGATACACCCCAGTGGAGGAATGGTGTGTGCAATTGGATCAGTTATTGTTCATTTTCTATCAGCAAATAGATTGATTTTCAAAAATTGAATAAAAAAGATTTAATTTGTGAGGACACTGGGGAAATGTTGTCAGTTGGCCTGGTAAGCATCTCTTGAGTCTTGGTAAATGTATTTTCTCCACAAAGATTGAGGCTGGTGTAATGGAGGTGGTGCAATAGATGTTCGCAGTGTCCCAAAAACATAAAGGAATGGAAATAGCGGAGTTTACTTTATCTTATCAGTATGTTGTGAAGATCTTGGTTGTATGATAGAAAGAAGCAGTTACTTTTTAGATTGTTTTGAAATGCAAAGTACCATTACCACACAATAATAAATGGAGCTGCAAGCAGCAATGACTGGGCGCCAAGTGCCAGACCGTGTGACCCATGTCTGTATTTCCCCTGTGGCATAGCACCCCATTGCCCTCTACTAGTCTTTCAGCTTTGAAGACTACTATATTCTACAATAGATTAATATACTGAAATTTTATTTGCTCCTGGCCTCTGTTTTTTGACACAGGAACTTTACTTTTACAAACTTCATAGATCAAAGGCCAATGTTTAGGTAATTTTTGGATAGAGCCAATATGGTTTCCTATATTTTATTTATTATATTTATATAGCACTTCTATACAAAAGAATCGCAAAGCACTATACAGTACACAGCAGAAAAAAAGAACAAACCGCAATGCATTTGTATAGCATGTCACACATACAACTGCCACAATCAGACCATTTAAAGAATAGATTTAAATAACGGTACACAATACAAAAGCAGCAATTTTAAAGTTACATTAAAACCCACTAAGAAAACCATTTTATAAAAGTATGTTTTTAGTCTTGACTTGAACTGTTACGGTGCCAGCTTTGCTGACAAACGAAAGCAGAGCATTCCATAATTTAGGAGCTCTAAAAGAAAAAGCCCTACCTCACATGTTGCTTTTGTTGACCCTAGGAATAGCCAACAGCCCTACATCCTGTGATCTCGGAGTGCGTTTTGGAAGATAAAGGTTCAGTAACTCTTGCAAATAAGCAGGTGCTAATCCATTCAGGGCCTGTAAATTAACAGCAAAGTCTTAAAATCAATTTTATAGTGCTCAGGGATTATGGTTCTGGATGAAATACCTTTCAATCCTTGTTTTATTATGAACAAAAAGTAGCATGTTAATTCCCTGAAATTTCTCTGCTCAGCTCTGCAGTAGCAGTTCAACCAGGCTATCCCGGACCATGCGTGCAGTGGAAACGTGGTATCAGCGATACACATTTGAGGCTAGGATTGTACAACAGGCATACCTATAGTTACTGTAGAGACTACTCGCAAGTGCTTTGTTCTGTTCCCTGCCCCTCACTCATTCTTCTCCTAGAGTCTGTTAATGATTGTCTAACATCTCACACTGAAAACCAAAGGGGAGCGCTGGAAATAGCCTCATTTCAAAGTTTTTGAGCGAATCTACACCTTTTGTAAAGTCCACGTGGGCCCTGAGCTTGTGCCGTTCTTGGAGAAGTGCAACAGCGGAGATGTGCAGCCATGGCAGCAGTCTAGTAATTCTGTGACATGTCTTTTATAGGGTGCTGTGCAATAGGAGGCTGTGTGGTCCAGTGGTTAAAGAAAAGGGGCTTGCAACTCAGAGGCCCCCAGTTCAAATCCGCCACTGACTTATTGTGTGACCCTGAGCAAGTCACTTAACCACCTTGTGCTCCATCTTTCAGGTGAGACGTTGTAAGTGATGATGCATAGTTCACACACCCTAGTCTCTGTAAGTCGTCTTGGATAAAGGTGTCTGCTAAATAAACAATAATATGAATATCATTTATTTGTATTCTATTTTCAAGTTCTAAGTCCTTAGAGAAGAGACAAATATAAAGCTAATGTATCAGGATACTCAAAATAAACATTTAAGAACTTGAAAATAGAATATTATAATAGAATAAATATTTTTGTTTAATTGTATTAGGTTTGTAGTCACTTAAAAGATTCACCTGACACTCTGCATTCAATTCTGTGCTGTGCCTCCACTAACGGCAGCAGGAAATGTAGATAAGGATCTAGGTTAGAATCTAGCAACACTAACACTGAGGTTATATAATTTGACCTGACATAAATTTTGATAGTATGAATATATAGTCCTATTTGAGAGCTTTAAAACTACACCAACACCAGCTTTCTATTTCAATTATGGAGGAAGTTCTGGCCATCTAAAGTAGGGTGAGTGTCTAAATCAGGTCAAGCTTTGATGACCTGTATCTCATGAATGGGAGGTCACTCAGGCCTACAATTCACAGTGTAACCATTTCTTCAAAGACAATATGTGCAAAAGTTTATCAATCAGGAAGTCAAGTGAAAAATGGCTGTTTTTTTTTTTATTGATTTCCTATGGAATGGCACCTTAGTCAATAACCACCTGCTTCAGTTATCAAAGTACAATGGGGGCACTGGTGGCTGCAAGAAGGAAGTTCTGGCTTGCTCAGGCTCGAGTACCTGACAACGACAAGGCAGGTCCTTGATTGATGCTCCTATAATACTGGGGCAGTGGATGAGATGCTAAAAGGGTCACCAAGCATGATCGCCTCACTGTAGGACAACAAAATCCAGAGGCTAACTGTGCTTGGAGCTTTTTTCAGTCCAGTGCAGTGGGGAAGGTAC
Organism: Polyodon spathula; assembly: GCF_017654505.1. NCBI lineage: Eukaryota > Metazoa > Chordata > Actinopteri > Acipenseriformes > Polyodontidae > Polyodon > Polyodon spathula. Next base: position 47,319,868 of record NC_054544.1, read on the forward strand.
TGACCTTCCAGAGACTTCTGAGCCTGATGGCAGCATCTCAAATCCTTCCCTTAGGGCTCCTACAATTGCTATGGTCTCATGAACTCCTTTTTTTCAGTAAATAGTTAACCTGCCAGGGGTGAGGAACTGGGCAGCGGCCCCCACAGTTTGGAATGGCAATTTCACCTGGAGGTTGTAAACCTCTTCTGGGAGAAGTTTGGATGTGTGGAGACCCAGGAGTCCACCCATTTCCCCCACTGGTATTCCCTAGTGGAGAGTGGTCATCCACTCGGCATAGACGTGCTGGCCCACAGACGGCCCAAGACTGCTCAGCTTTTCCCACGGCTTGGAGAAGATCAGACAAGACCTGGCTCGGGTGCTCTTAATAGCCCCGAAGTGGCCCAGGAAGACCTGGTTCTCAGCACTGGCACAGCTCTTTTTCGGTCAGAGCGCTGGAAAGAGCACTTGCAGTACCATGCCGTGCCTGCATACATTAAGGTTTGCCGTCTATTCTTTTTTTTTTTTTTTTCAATCTGACCTCTTTGTATACATGCCTAAGACTGTTAGTAATGTGATGCATTTTGAAGATAAGGAGAAGAGATCGAAATCATCAGGTGACTTTATTATCCAATTCCATGCAAAAATCAGTTCTGCTTATTTAACATTATTTTTTAATTGTTTTTGTTTGCAAAACAAATATGGCAACATACATTGACTGAGATAATGGGCATGTTGAAGAGTTTCAACCGTGTTCAGAGGATTACAAAAGCAGTGAGTAATGCTGAGTTATCATTTAGTGATGAGGAATGAAGAGCAGCAGGGTGTAACCCAATTACCACAATGACTGCATACTTGTCACAAAACATTTTGATGCAAGGACCCAGTCTTCTTTAAAGAAGCAATGAGCAGGAACCACTTTCTCAGTATTATGAAGCTTTTGAGATTCTCTGACTCAGATAAAGATCAAAGGGACTATCCACTTTCTTTGTATTATAAGAGAGACGTCAATGGAGTTGCTCAACCCGGAGAAGCCCATCACCGTTGATGCGCTTGTACTAAGGAAAGGATGAATTCATTTAGGCAATACATAAAAGCTAAAAGATTTTCATGTGGAATTAAACTGTTCTGCATGTGTCCCATTGATCAAAAGCTGAAGGGTTAAACCTGGAATTTCCAAATATTTATCGGGAAGGATAAATTAGACATCTCGCATTATCCACAAGCAAGTGAACTCAGCATATCTGAAAGGATTGTTGTGTATTTGGCAGATCATGTACCAACTCAAGGGCAACATATTGTTGACAATTGGTACATGTCTATGAGGCTTGCGACATTCTTACTGACTCAATATATGAACATCACTGAGACTATTCGATATATCAGAGGGGTACCAAAGGAGGTTGTACAATAACAGCTGAACAAAGGACAGGCATGTTTTGTTAGAAACAGTGATTTGTTGGTTAGGTGGCAGGGTATAGCAGATGTAAATGTACTGACATTTACGTATGGATCAAGATTTGTACAAAAGAGGAACTTTGTAGTTACTGGAGGACCAAAGATATTGTATAACAAGCCATTTCACACTGAAAAGTACAATTAACTGATGGGAGCAGTGGAGGCCTGGGATAAGAATTTATTGCCATATGACCCCTGCAGGAAAACTCATGTCTGGTTCAAAACACTAGGCATCCACTGCTTTGCACGAATGATGTCGTGCTGGACCAGCTTCCTGTGGGTAAGTGTAAGATGCCCTACTTGGAGTATCTTTTTCAGTGCTGTGACAAAATACTTACAAAGTACAGCACTGGATATAAGTCTGTGAAGCTACTTTCTAAGGTAAGCAGATCACTTGCAGTGCCTGTATAACTGTTAGGAACTTGAACTGTTCTAGGAGTGCTGCTTTTAACAGTCAAAGAGACTCCTGAATGCCTTCCTAACTAGGCTGTTAACTTCTTATCTCTTTGCAGTAAACAGTCACGAAGAGCCCGCTCTAACTCTTCTAAAGATAATTGAACAGTCTGCTCTAACTGAATCTTTGCGACGAAAAACCATATATCTCCAGTTTTAGAAAAATGAGTTGGAGATATATTCTAATTGTCAGAGAGTCTCTTTACCCATATGTGTCATCTTGTGGTTTTCATACGCTACTGCAGCTTCCTAAGTGGCAACAAAATATATGTGCAAGAATGAAGATGGAGGACGGACACATTCATTTTACTGTCATCGATGAAAAGAGACTTAATATTGTTAAAATAAATAAATAAATAAATAAAACAAATGCTCAATCAATGGAAAGATAAACAACAAAAAACTCAGGGATGTAAGGAAGTCACATATTAACAGAAAGGGGAGAAGAAAACAGGCAAACATTTTCCAAAACAGGTACGTGTTTTGTTTTATGGAAAAAAAAAAAGTATGTGTGTACATATTTACTGAAAATCACGTTTGTTTGTTTTCCTAGAAAATACTTTCATTGGGCCCTGTAAAAAATGTATTATTTGGTAGGTTTCATTAGGCAAATTTATAACAAGGACAGATTACAGGCAGGTTTTTTTGCCTATAATGTAACGTATACAAGCAGCTTTGTTTAGATTATTACTGTAATCTGCACAGGTTTATTTTTTTGACATTCACATTTTTATGTTTGTATATATAAATAAATCGATTACGACATTGGTTTTGGTCGACAATATTTTTGTTTTTAATGGAAAGGTATGCCATGACACCTCCAGTAGAGATTGCGAAAAAATTACCTAAACTAATCGCTAACACTGTTCATGGTGGCCCATCTTCCGTCTGACAGTGGATTCATTTTGTTTTACTGTAAATTATTTTGTAAAACTGTACATAATGTCCTAATGAATTAATTGAATTTAATTAATTGTAATGTATTTTATGAAAAATATTAAACTTTATACTTAATTATATATACTTTTCTTCCACAAAATCACAAATAGCTGGAGATATACGGTTCCCTTTCAATTCGAATGACAACCATTACCGAATGGGAAGAGCTCCTCTGACCGTCAATCACTGAGCATATATAAAAAAAAAGATGCCCCATCAGGGCCCTGCTGTGAGAGGGAAGTCCCGCCCGCCTCCTGTTGAAGAGGGATGTCCTCACAGTAGCACATTGTCATTTTCTCTCTCATCTCACTGAGACAGGTCAGATTGCATTTTGCTTTCTTGAACTGAAATTGGCTGATTTGTTGGATTTTATCCGCAAATTGATAAAAATTCCACGGTAAAATTGCGCTTTCGCCTTATTCTCATGTCAGTTTACTAACTAGAGCTGGTTTCGACCCCTCTTCAGAGATTGGCGGCGGCCGTTACTCTTTAACTGCTTGAGGCCTTGTGTAGTTGATATACCGTGTGAGGAGCTGTTGTGGTGCTGTAAGGAATCTCCGCGGTGTCGCCATCTATGCCGATTTCATCGGTCACAGCGACAAGAAAAAAAAACAGCTTGGGCCTAGCGCCCCTCTCAATCCTCGGGCTTTCCTAGCGTGGCTGCGCTTGCCGTTTGACCACACCGACTGAATCGGCTGCATATCCCGGCATCGACGCGGTTTTTCCCGCCGACCGCGAGGTTGATAAAACAGTGCCTACCCGGTCCCGATTGACTCGGCACCGGTGTAAACATCTTCGGCGCCGCCTACAGCTCGGCCCCGACCGTGTCTACCATCGGCACCGACCTTGGAACAGGTCCACTCGGCACCGACTGTCTCGGCATCGACAGTGCTTTTCTCTGCACCGTTCCCGGCACCGATTGATTCAGCACGGTGAACCTCTTTGGAGCCGTCTACAGCCCGGCCCCGACCACATTACACGTCGGCACAGATTACCTCTGCACCGACCGCGTTCTTTTTCGATGCCGATCCCGGTACCAATTGATTCGGGACTGGTGAATCGCTCTAAAGCGTCTACAGCCTGGCACAGACCGCATTACACATCGGCACTGAGCGCAGCAGTTCACCTGTAGGTCCAATCAATTGGGTCATCCGCTGGGTTCCATCAATGCGACCAGTGCACGGCAAAGCTACCAAGGCAGGATGAGCACCGGTCCTGCACCAAGGGCCAGAACACATGGCCAAAGCACTGGCAGGTGAGCTGGACTGCTCTCCCTGTACGAAGTTCTCAAGGAGAACTAAGTGATGGAGAGCAGCCCTATCCCCAGCAGAGTCTCCTCCAGCCAGGGGAGAATGAAATCAGTGATCCAAGAGTGTCCGCAGAGGTCATCCAGGACACCCCCTGCTACAGTGACCAGGGAGCTCTCGCACCACTGGTACAGAGGTGCAGACACCTCTCAGGGGAGGCGAGATGGTCACCGCTGAGGAGGTACCACTTGAGGGGACGCTCACCAGGGGACAGGCGGTCGCCGTGCAGGCACCGCTCCCATTCCCCAAGGGACAGGTGGGGTTGCCACTCAGGCACCGCTCCCCTTCTCCATGCAGGCGCAGATGATCCCCGTCACAGTTGCCTTGAAGGTGCCCAAGCTCAGCCGAGCGGTGCTTCGTGGAACTGGCAGAGACTGTAAGGGCTCAACAGACTATGCTGGAGACCTTATTAAAGTCAAAGGGCAGGCTGCCCCCTACCACCGGGCAGCCCCAGCCCCTACAGTCTTGTTCCCCCTCCCCTCTGCCTAGAGACCCTAGCCCAGACGAGCTGTCTTTCACAGCGTACAGGTTGGACGTATTGGACCCAGCCACCTCCATCGGGCAAGCCACAGTGGGAGGCTCCTTACCGCCCTTGCCACACGTGTTGCAGAGGGAAGAGTTCCGGGCCCTAATCCAGCGTGCAGCTGCAGCCATGGATATTCCCTAGCCGGCAGAACAAGAGGGAAAGGGGAACTGCTTCCACCAGCAGAAAGGGCACCCACAGCATGTCCTCCCTTTGTGCCAGGACTTCCTGGAATTGGTGCGCTCCTCCTGGAGAACCCAGTGTCTGCACCCTCAGCCTCCAGAAAAGCAGAGTCTCTGCTTCTTACTGCAGGAGCCCAAGAAGCAGGCCTAGGCACATTCGTCACTATCGGGGACACAGTCACAGTTTTGATGCAAGGTTCCACCTTCACAGGACAGCCTTGCAGGACAATGGATGCGATGCTCAAAAAAACTTATGCATCAGCAGCGCTGTCAGTCCGAGTAGCAAATGCCATGGCCATACTGGTGCTCTACCAGAATCAGTTGGCAGAGAGGCTGCAGGAAAGAGCTACAGAAGCGGACACGGGAGAGCTCCAGGCTGTAGTTAATGACTGACCTAATAGGGGAGTTAGGTCAGGCATCAGGGAGGTCGCTTGTGCCGATGGTGGCCGCCCGCCAGTATTTGTGGCTGACACAAGCCAAGGTTGTGGAGACCGAGAAGGTGACACTACTGGACACCCCCGTTACACTGAGGCAGACTTTCAGAGCGACCATTGATGTGAGCCTTGAGAGAAACCACAAGGCCTTGGAGGTCGCCTCAAAGTTTTCGTGCCTTCCGGCTTACCGTCAGCACCCAAGGTGGCATGGTCAGCCTGCCAGGGTAAAAGGGTCTGAACATCGCCCTCCACCCCAGAGTAAACAATCAGGCATAGACAGAGGCAGCGCAAGTGGCAGGGGACCACAGCCATTACCTCTGCCAGACGAGTAAGTGAGTTTCATTTGCTGTCCATCGATGACACATGTATACCTTTCACTGGAAGTGACTCCTGGGTAACAGTAAGAAAAAAATCCATCCTTTTTGTCAAACGTGGTATCCTCATTCCATATTAACCAATCACTGGTTTTGGAAACTTTCAGACCACCCCCACACGAGTCAGAGGAGGACGGTAGGCAACACACGCTATGCCCAGTTTGGGCTCTGCACTGTTATTTCGATAGGACTGCGTCCTGGAGACAGTTCAACCAGCTGTTGGTCTGCCATGGGTCTCGCTCTAGAGGTCAGGTCCTATCGAAGCAACGTATAGCGCACTGGGTGACAGATGTGGAAGCGACAGCGAGTGGGAGAAGTACAGCGTGGAAAAGTACAGAGCAGTTTCGAAGCAGTTGGAAAGCAGGCTGACAGCTGCAGAAGAAACTAAACTTCAAAAAAAAAAAAAATCCTCAACATGGTCTTCAAGCCAGTAATCTGTGACACCTGCTTGATGTGGGAAATCCGAGAAAACCCAGCGGAGCTAAACCAAGTGTGCGTAAAGTGCCGCGCGATCCAGGATTTGCATAAACTAGTAAGCATGCTAGAAATGGAGCTGGAAGAAGTGAGACAGCAACAGGATCTTGAGGAACTGGCACACCCACAATTCATGGAAGTCTGCATCACCCCTAACAGACTGAAAGCCACCAGGGAGATAGAAGGTCAGAACAGCTGGGTTCAGGTAGGCAGAAGCAGGGAAAAAAAGAAACTTCATCAAACACAACCACCAGAAATCAAAACAACCAACAGATTTGAGTCACTTCAGAATTGTGATGAGCAGAACCAACAACAAGAGAATGAAAGGAACAACATCCAGGACCCTATTGACAGTGGTGACAAGACAGTAAAAAGAAGGGAGGTCATGATTGTTGGGGACTCCATATTGAGAAACACAGCAAGTTCAGTTCGCAGTTTGGACCCCCTTACTACAACAGTGTGCTGCCTTCCGGGAGCCTCGGTCAAGCACATCACTGAAAACGTGGACAGGCTCCTAGAACGAACAGGAGACGACCCGGTAGTAGTCGTCCACATCGGTACAAACAACATTGGAAGAGACAGACCAAAATCCCTGCAAAACAAATTCAGAGAGCTAGGAAGGAAATTAAAAGAGAAAACCAAAACTGTGGTATTTTCTGGTATACTACCCGCACCTTGCAAAGGACCATATGGACAGCTGGAAATAATTAATCAAAACGAATGGTTGAAGACGTGGTGCACACGGGAAGGCTTCACCTATCTTGATCATTGGACCACTTTCTACAACGAGGACTATCTGTATAGACGGGATGGACTGCATTTAAATAACAAGGGAACTAGTCTACTTGGAGAAAAGATCCTCGAGCAGGTTCGGAAGCATTTAAACTAGAAAGGAAGGGGGGAGAAATCAACAAAAAAACAGAAGGGAGACCGCATCAAAACAAGAACAACAACTCAGGTAAGACAACCATTAAATGTATTTATCTAAATGCTAGAAGTATCAGAAACAAAATTCTAGAACTTGAAGCTACTGCACTAACAAGTAACTATGATGTGATAGGTGTTACAGAAACTTGGTTATCTGAGAGTGATGGGGACGAATATAATATTTGTGGGTATACACTGTATAGGAAAGACAGGCAGGACAGAAGAGGAGGAGGGGTAGCGCTATACATAAGAAACAGTCTTGAAGCCCAGGTGTTAAACCTGGACAAAGAAAATAAAACCGAATCAATATGGGTCAGAATAACAGACAAAAATTCAAAAGGCATAATAATAGGAGCATGCTATAGACCGCCAGATTCAGACGGTGAGCACAATAATCTGTTATACAATGACATTAGAAATGTGTGTAGCAAAGGAGAAGCCATACTAATGGGGGATTTCAACTTCCCCCAAATAAAATGGGAAAACCCGGTGGGTAGCACGAAGGATGAAATAGAAATGGTGGAAATGACAAATGACTGCTTCCTAACACAATTTGTGAAGGCACCCACTAGAGGGGAGGCATGCCTTGATTTAGTCTTTTCAAATAACGAAGATAGAATAACTAAAACAGAGGTCAGAGAACCACTGGCAAACTCAGACCACAACATGGTCTCATTTGAAGTGTTTTTTAAATCCTCAAAAGTAAAGACTAAAGCTAAGGTTTACAATTTTAGAAAAGCAAACTATGAAGGTATGAAACAGAGACTAACAGAAGTAGATTGGAGTAAAATAGAGAAAACACCCACAGAAGAAGGATGGTTGTTCTTCAAAAATGTAGTACTAGAGGCGCAAAACAATTATATCCCTAAAGTAGACAAATCTAAATGTAAAACTAAATTGCCAAAATGGTTTAATAGATCAATTAAAAAAAATATTCAGCGAAAAAAGGCACTTTACAGAGCATTAAAAAAGGACCAAAAAGAAAGTACACAGAAAGAGTACACAGAACTGCAAATGCAAGTCAAAAAGGAAGTTAGAAAGGCCAAGAGAGAAATAGAAATGAACATTGCTAAGGGAGCTAAAACCAATTCCAAAATGTTTTTCCAATATTACAACAGCAAGAGAACATTCAAAGAGGAGATTAAATGTTTAAGAGATACAAATGGCAAAATCATAGAGGAAGAAAAAAAAATAGCAAATATGTTAAATGATTACTTTTCACAAGTTTTTACAAAGGAAGATACTGACAACATGCCCCACATGTCATCCAGTTCCTATCCAGTTTTAAATAACTTTAGCATAACTGAGGCAGAAGTGTTAAAGGGACTAGGAGCTCTTAAAATAAACAAATCCCCTGGGCCGGATGAGATCCTCCCAGTAGTACTCAAAGAAATGAAAGAAGTAATTTACAAACCGCTAACCAAGATCATGCAGCAGTCTCTTGACACAGGGGTGGTACCGACAGACTGGAAAATTGCAAACGTAATACCGATCCACAAAAAGGGAAACAAAACTGAACCAGGTAACTACAGACCAGTAAGCCTGACTTCTATTATATGCAAACTTATGGAAACTATAATAAGATCCAAAATGGAAAATTACCTATATGGTAACAGGGTACTGGGAGACAGTCAACATGGTTTTAGGAAAGGGAGATCGTGCCTAACTAACTTGCTTGATTTTTTTGAGGATGCAACATCGATAATGGATAATTGCAAAGCATATGACATGGTTTATTTAGATTTCCAGAAAGCTTTTGACAAAGTCCCGCACAAAAGATTAATTCTCAAACTGAACGCAGTTGGGATTCAAGGAAACACATGTACATGGATTAGGGAGTGGTTAACATGTAGAAAACAGAAAGTACTGATTAGAGGAAAAACCTCAGAATGGAGTGTGGTAACCAGCGGTGTACCACAGGGATCAGTATTAGGTCCTCTGCTATTCCTAATCTACATTAATGATTTAGATTCTGGTATAGTAAGCAAACTTGTTAAATTTGCAGACGACACAAAAGTAGGAGGAGTGGCAAACACTGTTGCAGCAGCAAAGGTCATTCAAAATGATCTAGACAAGATTCAGAACTGGGCAGATACATGGCAAATGACATTTAATAGAGAAAAGTGTAAGGTACTGCACGCAGGAAATAAAAATGTACATTATAAATATCATATGGGAGATATTGAAATTGGAGAAGGAATCTATGAAAAAGACCTAGGAGTTTTTGTTGACTCAGAAATGTCTTCATCTAGGCATTGTGGGGAAGCTATAAAAAAGGCTAACAAGATACTCGGATACATTGTGAAAAGTGTTGAATTTAAATCAAGGGAAGTAATGTTAAAACTGTACAATGCACTTGTAAGACCTCATCTTGAATATTGTGTGCAGTTCTGGTCACCTCGCTATAAAAAAGATATTGCTGCTCTAGAAAGAGTGCAAAGAAGAGCGACCAGAATTATTCCGGGCTTAAAAGGCATGTCATATGCAGACAGGCTAAAAGAATTGAATCTGTTCAGTCTTGAACAAAGAAGACTACGTGGCGACCTAATTCAAGCATTCAAAATTCTAAAAGGTATTGACAGTGTCGACGCAAGGGACTTTTTCAGCCTGAAAAAAGAAACAAGGACCAGGGGTCACAAATGGAGTTTAGAAAAAGGGGCATTCAGAACAGAAAATAGGAGACACTATTTTACACAGAGAATTGTGAGGGTCTGGAATCAACTCCCCAGTAATGTTGTTGAAGCTGACACCCTGGGATCCTTCAAGAAGCTGCTTGATGAGATTTTGGGATCAATAAGCTACTAACAACCAAACGAGCAAGATGGGCCGAATGGCCTCCTCTCGTTTGTAAACTTTCTTATGTTCTTATGTTCTAGATGCAATACGCTTGGCATATGAACAGACGGACTCCCCGTTACCGGGGGACATTACGGCCCATTCTACCAGGGGCCAGGCAACTCTATGGGATTTCCTTCATTGCGCCTCCTTAGATGAATTATGCAATGCTGCTACATGGACAGGTAGTCAGACATTTGTGCGTTTTTACCGCCTTGATGTTGCAAACCGAGCGAGACCTTCTCTAGGCTCTAGAGTTTTGCAGGCAGCATGCCCTTAAGCGTCATGTGGGCTCTGTTGCTATCACCGTGGGGCTGTACTGTCGGTAATCTGGAGCCACGACAGTTTTTGTACAGCTTTACCATTCAGTAATGGTTGTCATTCAAATTGAAAGGGAACGTTAGGTTATTACCATAACCCTGGTTCACTGAAAAGAGAATGACAACCATTACCCTTTGAGGTTGTGTCTCCAGCTGACTTCTGTTTTTGAAAGAAAATGACACTGTGCTACTGTGAGGACATCCCTCTTCAACAGGAGGTGGGAAGGACTTCTCTCTCACAGCAGGGCCCTGATAGGGCAGCTTTTGTATATATGCTCAGTCACGGATGGTCAGAGAGGCTCTTCCCATTCGGTAATGGTTGTCATTCTCTTTTCAGGGAACTGGGGTTATGGTAATAACCTAACGTTGGCTGTGCTTAAGCCAAGCCTTATCATGGCTGCAGCTTGTGCAGAATTCAGCTTCAAGTGTTCTCACCAGAACACACAAAAGGAGCACATATAACTCCTGTGCTGGCATCTCTGCACTGGCTTCCAGTGAAATATAGAATTGATTTTAAAATTCTATTACTTGCGTTTAAGCACAAATGGAATGGCACCAGATTATTTGTCAGTTATTTTCTCTCTATCAGTCTCCGTGTGCTTTGAGGTCAGCTGATAGTGGCCAACTCTGTACTTCGAGGGTAAGGCTTATGAAGAAAGGAGAGGCTGCTTTTTGTGTTTGAGTGGCGAATTTTGGAACTGTATGCCCGCACGTGTCAGAAGTTCGCCTGCTGTGGCTATTTGTATATCAAGGCTTATGACTCATCTTTATTATTTAGCCTTCTGATTTTATTTTGACGTGGTTATTTTAACTGCTCTATTTAATTCTTTTTTTACATATTTTTTATTTGAGTTTTTTTGTCTTGGTAATTTTATAATATCTGTCTTTGTAATTGTGAACTTGTGATGTGCCTTGAACCCTGCAGTATGAAAGGTGCTATAATAATAATAATAAATAAATATTCAATAACATCATTAAAAGGAAAAAACGATCAGTAATCAGTTAAACACAATTTTAGAGTAATGTCAGCTTGACCTGATCAATTTTTTATTATTATTATTATTATTATTATTATTATTATTATTATTATTATTATTATGTTCTAGGCAGGGACTTCCGCATTATGTGTTTCACAGATAGTGAAGGTTAGGTGGTACAGTACTAACAAGATGCAATGCGTGATGCTGCATCTGTCAGTAAATAAAAAGAAGACGGTTTTCATAAACGTATTTCTTGTTTATATAGATTACATTCCAAAGTACTGTAATCTGTTTGGAATAAATATTTTAGTAACACTCCTGTAGTGTTCTTCTCCTGACGCACCCAAGGCGTAATTGTCCCTCACATTCAATTATTGTGCACAAGCTTTTACTTATAACAGCAATGATATTAAAATCATGTCGGGGGAGAGGAATGGAGTGAAAATGTATGTGGGTGGTACAATCATATTTATTTGAATGATTCAATTATGTGTGGCCAATTAATCTATTGCTATTTGGAGGCTTAACTGACAGGCCTAGCCCTCTATTTCAGAACTCCCCTTGTGTAGCTATGTGTGACAAAGAGAGAATGAGTTCTTGTTTTAGATCTCCCTCCCGACCTTTGAGGACGCTAGGGAGGAGGAGCTGTCACCCCCAGGGGAGGTGGAAGTCGGCCACCTGGAAAGGGGGCGGAGCCGCGGCGCGCAACGTCATTGACCCGGTCGGAAAGCACGGTGGCAATCAGGTATTGGTTAACGGTGGTTGCCCTCGCTGACCAATGGGGACGGAACGGAGCATACAAAAGGGGGCGTGGCCCAGGGTTCTGTTCCTTCTGGCAAGGTACCGAGAAAGACAGAGAGAAACGAGCAGGGAGTTGAAAGACGGCTCGTCTTTGTTGTGGGCTTACCTGCTAACATATCTCCTTTTTTTGTATTTTAGAGCACTAATTGGGGACATTGTTGTGTACCCCGGCTTCCTTATTGTTTATCATTATTATTATTTTGAGTGTGCCTATGTAAAGAAATAAAAAACCAGGCGCATAAACTGGACTGGAGTCTATTGTTTACACCACTACTATGCTCATTCTGCCACACTATGTTATTGAAATGACCAGGTACTCAGGAGATTAAACAATCAGACCCTGTAAACCTGCTCTGAATGCACTGCGCACACTTCTCATCACAGCATGAGTGAGTCTCATCCGTGGGTCTGTAGGGTTACTAATAAAAGTTGCTCATGCAGCTGTAAGAGTAGCAATTGATTTATCACCAGTCTCCTGTCCTAGGACTGGATGCAGGGCTGGTGTGACTTTCAAGTCCTGCATCACGGTTTCCTTTATCTGGACCATGTTAGTATCTTTACAATGTGCTATACCATCCAACACATGTCATATACAAGATTTTGCTCAATATTATTGGAGTTAAAAAAAAAAAAAAAAAAAAAAAAAAAACCCTGTCAGCCTGGGGCATGTATTTATCTGCACCAATAGCATTGGTGGCACAGTACAGAACTGTAAAGAATGGTCTTATTTATTATGTACAGTTTACAAGATGTAAATACAACAGTCTGTTGGAATACTGCTTCAGGCACAAAGCATGAGCTTCCAAAATTTGCTGCTTTAATACATGTGACTGTTCTTGCCAAGGGCTGCTTTAAACAATGAAGTAACATTAGAGGCTTGGTGGCAGAGTGACCAAATTCACCAGTCTCTGATGTCTGGGTCTGAAGGTGATATCATTGTGACAGAAGGAGTAAGGATTGAGACGCACGCTCTTTCAGAGCTAAGGTGGTAAGCTCCCCTGGCGCCTGACTGGAGTCCTCTGTGCATCTGTTGTGTGGCCTCTTGAGATGCATATCAGTATCGGGAGGTGTACGACTTTCATCTGACACGTTCCAGTTTTTATATAGATCTTTAGAACTGCTTGTCCGATTGTGATAATCTGTAGGGTTGGGGTGTATGGAGTCTGTCTGCATGTCAACCCTACATTTTTACAGAACGTGGATGTAGGTCACAGTGATTTACATTTTCATGGTTCTGATGGCTCTTGTAAGTCCTGGCAATGGGGATATAACGGACACAGTCACACACATATGTATGTATGTCACACTTTCCATCTGGAAAACCGCTTATTAAATTGTGATGCAACTAAACAGTATTTAGTATAAGTAACTGAGAGTACCAGACTGTGGAAGTATCTCACTTAGATTTTTATCTTGCGATCACAAGTTAATCCACATGCTGTAAATCAGGCATTTTAATATACATTACCATGAAACATATGCTTTTAGCTTCCATAAAGACATCTCGGGTCAGTACGACTTATCCAGTTTTTATTAAACTATTCATGTTGGATTCTTTACTATTTTGTACTGTGGTACTTTGTAACTGTAAGTCATCCTAGATAAGGGTGCTTGCTAAGAAATAAATATAGTTACTATTATTACAAGATAATCCAAATATGTATGTTAATAATGAAGGTAAGAATACAAAGAAACAGAACAAGTTTTTTTTAAACTATTTTTCACTTAAAAAATGAACATACTTTTATCAAATAAATCTTAGGATTAAAATACAAGCACACATTTTACTTTGCCACACTTGTATACTAAAGCACAATTACATCCACTTAGGTTGGCATAAACAGGTTTCTTTAACATAAATTATTTAGAGAATCACACAAGTTTGATTGATACATAGCAGTCGCCCTCACTTCCAATGAGGGCCTGAATGATTTATAAGAAAGTTGATTCGTTAATTTACAATTAGGTTTAAACAAAAACCTGGACTGGAAGGACCGAAAACAAGGAGCATTGTAATACTGCTTAGAAAATTGGATTTATATCAGTTTCAGCTGCAGTTTAAAAACTGACATTTACACTTTTTCAGTTGACTGGTGGGAGCAAATGTCTTTGTACTGTGATTCGGCTTCTCACCAGTGTGAATTTGTGTTTTTAGGGTTCCTAACTGACTGAAGCTCTTCTTACATTCAGAACAGTGATGCGGCTTCTCTCCATTGTGAATTTGCCGGTGTATGTTTAGGTTTGCTGACACACTGAAACTCTCCCCACATTCAGAACAGTGATATGGCTTCTCTCCAGAGTGTATTCGCTGGTATAATTTTAGGCTTCCTAGCTGACAGACCCAGGCTAACTTTGGCCCCATATGTGCCCGATGACATCATATTAACCTCCCCTTGTGTGAAGACATTTCCCCTCCCAAAACGCAGAGGCAGAAGTGTTTAAATCAACAACAAGCCTGTCATTTGTGTCACTTGTGTGTTTCTCCTTCAAGGTGGTCGTTCCGTGCCAATTAAGATTTCATTCTGTCAGCAGAAATGGAGCGGATCATTGAAAACGTGCATATCGGACATTTCAAGAAACAGGTGTTATTGTTGTCTACATTTACACATCAGGCTGAGAACTCTTCTTATATGGAAATGTAAACAATAACTGTCATTTATTTTCTTACCCATGACAAGTATTACATAGACACACAGAGAAAGAACGCAGGTGGTAGTAATACTGATCAGAATATTGACTTGTATCAGTTTCAACTGCATTTTAAAAACTAGCATTTACACTTTTTCAGTTGACTGGTAAAGCAAATGCAACAATTTGTACAGTAATACGGCTTCTCTCCAGTGTGAATTTGCTGGTGTATGTTAGGTTTGCTGACACACTGAAATGCTCCCCCCACATTCACAACAGTGATGCGACTTCTCTCCAGTATGAATTTGCTGGTGTCTTTTTAGGTGTCCTAACCGACTTAAGCTTTTCCCACATTCAGTACACTGATATAGCATCTTTGGCCAGGATATGCTTAAGGATTCAGAATGTAACAAGTCAATAGACACCCCTTCTTTAATGTGAACAGGCTCCAGTTCAGTCTCTTCTTTAATGTGGAAAGGATCCACTTCCAGAACCTCCTCCTGTTTAATGTAAACAGAATCCATCTTTGTTCTTTGGCTTTCACTAAGATAAGGCAGTCCTGAAAACAGAAAATGAAATGAAGTATTACGAGCTGTTCTCTATTGGTGTGTTTAGGCTTACAAGTCAGACTTGAACTGGCTTAGGTTAGATCAGATTCAATAATTCTTATCATTTGAGCCCCCATGTTGGAAAACATGGATCGAGAATTGATTAGCAGTTTGCTACACATGTGGACTGGCAGAGCTACACTGGTGTTCTTTTCTGAAAAGAGACTAATATTGCAGATAGCAGACTATTTATTTGGTTCACATTGCATGTACTGTTAACAATTGATAGAGCCCTTGCGTCTACAAGCTTCTTGCCCAGCATTGACTGCAAGCTAACAAGATAACAATGCTGTGCACCAGAAGGCACCAGGCTCTAAGACTTTTGGAATGCAAAGCATAAAGGGGCTAAAAGGCTCCCAGGGACTGGCGTTGGACCCAAAGGTTCTCAGGGAGAATAAGAGATAACACCACTGGACTCAAAGGGTCTCAAGCAAAACAGAGAAATATGAACAAGGAAGATGACAAAAACTAGATGCATGGACCTTTTGGGGCGCCAGGGGTTTGAAGAATGCACTGAGTTCAGAGGTCGTCACACTAGACTACACACACACACACACACAAAATTAAATTAAATATAGTATATGGTAACAGAATAATGTGTTGTACCTTTGCTATTGGTTAAATGTCAGAGAAAGAGGTGGACCACTTATACAGAAGGGTATTTAATGTCATGCAAAAATTGTAAGAACGAGTAATCTGTTTGTCCTGTACCTGGGACCAGACTCCCTGCATATTTCAATAAACCTAACAACTGATTGAAGAAAAGGTCTCTGTGCATTTTCTTGAATCTACTTACTCACCATCCTTTTGTTTTTAAGTTACATCATTGGCGAGCCACCTGCGGACTGTTTCCTGATGCTTTTTTTCCCCAAATACCGGGGTGGTTGATACTTGACTACAGAGAAACATGTTTGCCCAGCCTGTATCCCCTGCAGAGGACCAGGACAAAGCAGACAGAAGGAGACTGTTTCTACTCTCGGCTCAGACTGTGTATCTTTGAATCAGGACTTCAGCTCGAATATAACCACATACATTGGTGAGTAGTTACTGGTTTATTGTTTTATATGCAGTTTTTAGAATGTAGTGGGAATCAAGGGTTAAGTATGAAAGTGGACTTTTGACTTCTTGATAATTCATGTACATTGGGGACACAATTAGTTAAGACTGCTTAACTAAAAGAGTATTGACTATTAGAACTTTGTATGAAAGAAGACCTCTGGATTCCTAAAAAAAAGTCACGAGTAAATCGTGTAGTGTTATGACGTGCCAGTAAAGTCTATTGGACTAGTTAACGTCATGCAAAAATTGTAAGAACGAGTAATCTGTTTGTCCTGTACCCGAGACCAGACTCCCTGCATATTTCAATAAACCTAACAACTGTTTGAAGAAAAGTTCTCTGTGCATTTTCTTGTATCTACTTACTCACCATCCTTTTTTTTTTAAGGTTACATCACCCCAGTTTACACTTGAGCACAGACCTAAGCTGGCTTTGGCCTTGTATGTGTGCGCATAGCCCCTGAACTGTAGTGTGTGCCCAATGACATATCAACCATCCCAAAACACAGAGGCAGAAAGGTTTAAATCAACAAGCCTGTCACTTGTGTGTTTCTACTTCAAGGTGGTCATTCTGTGCCAATTAAGATTTCACTTTGTCATCAGAAATGGAGCGGATCATTGAAAATGTGCATATCGGACATTTCAAGAAACAAGTGTTACTGTCTACATTTACACATCAGGCTGACAACTATTCTTATATAGAAATGTAAACAATAACTCCCATTTATTTTTTTAAACATGACAAGTATTCCATGGACTCAGAGAAAGAAGGCAGGTGGCAGAGTGTTCAGCTTTAGAGCCCCACAGTTGTGGAATGATCTGCCACTTGGAAGGGAGGGACAATCTCTTGCCGATTTTAAATTCAGGATTAAGAACATAAAGTTTACAAAATGAGAGGAAGCCAGTCGGCCCATCTTGCTCGTTTGGATGTTAGTAGCTTATTGATCCAAGAATCTCATCAAGCAGCTTCTTGAAGGATCCCAGGGTGTCAGCTTCAACAACATTACTGGGGAATTGCTTCCAGACCCTCACAATTCTCTGTGTACAAAAGTGCCTCCTATTTTCTCTTCCAAATGCCCCTTTGTCTAATCTCCATTTATGACCCCTTTACTTTTTTTCAATTCGAAAAAGTCTTGTCGACATTGTCAAAACCTTTTAGAATTTTGAATGCTTGAATCAGGTCGCCGCGTAGTCTTCTTTGTTCAAGACTGAACAGATTCAATTCTTTTAGCCTGTCTGCATGTCATGCCTTTTAAACCTAGAATAATTTTGGTTGCTCGTCTTTGCACTCTTTCTAGAGCAGCAATTTCCTTTTTGTAGCAAGGTGACCAGAGCTGAACACAATATTTTAGATGAGGTCTTACTAATGTTGACATTGAACAGTTTTTTAACATTACTTCCCTTGATTTAGAGATTTTTTAAAGAACAAGGACACTTTTTAAAATAAATTTAGCGTATGTATTTTAAAAGGGAACATTTTAGCATCCTATATCAGTGCTCAAAGTTAATGTATATTTGGTAGCATTTTGTTACCCAAAACTCTTAATTTACTAGTAGTTTTTTTAAGCCACCTTCCACTGCAGTGTATCTGACCGACCCTAAAAACACATGCATAAAATTACCGGCATTTATTTATAATTTTTTTAAATACATACTGTGGCAGGCTGGCGAGTGGAGAGAGGCCCAGAGACAGTCTGTCTATTTTTTTATATTATAAATTATTATAAAAATTATTTTATTATAAACACACAAAAATAAAAGTGCACAATGGCAAAATTAAGGGATTTAAACAACAAAAAAAACAGTACAAAAAAACAAACTTACAAAAATAAAGGTTTCCAGGCTGGGCAATGCCTTCACTGGATGTAGAAAAACGAAAACCCCAACCCCAACCTGCTTCCTCAGCTCCCTCCTCTCAAATGAGAAGCAGAGGCCGCCTGTCAGGTGGCTGGGCGTTGATTGATCGTTAATTAAGTTAATCATTTAATCAACTAATCAACCCCAGCCACCTGAACATAATAAACCCAGGCAGGTCGGGGAAATTAACCCCATCCCTGCCAATTTAAAAAGGGCAGAGCTTTACTCTGCCACACATACATTATTAGTATCTTTCATAAAGTGAGAAACTGTTGATAATAGAGCTTCTAGACGATTGAGGTTTGTGCCGCCCCATGTAGATATGCACGAGGCCTACAATGCAAATCGTATTGGACAGTGAAGTACAAATACCTACAGTACAGAACAACGGGGATACAATTTGAAGGTATGAAGTTTATTTTATAGACCAAAAGTAAAATTAAATAACTGTTAAAAACTTTACGATTTTTATAAGATAACAGGCAAGGACCTAACAGTTTATTCAGTGTCTATAAAATGCTAATTTAAATTGTCATGGAGAATGTGGCTCCAGTTTTGTATAATGTTAAGGTTGGTTTCACCCACGCTAAAAATAAACACAATAGGCAGATAATTATTACTGCTTTTTAAACATTCTGGACAAAAAAAAAAAAACCAAACACAAACAAACCAGGAGCAAATAGCTAGCTATAACATTCCCAAATATAAATAATGGCTTCCTTGTTTTATTAGTTTGAATAATAGACAAAATACAATCTTGGAGGTGCATTAATTTATCTGTTTTCTTTTTATAACAGATTACTTACTGTGTGTACTTCTCCTGTTTAATGAAACCTGTGTTTTAACAAAATACGGTATATACTGTATATTGCACCGTCAAACTATAACTTACACACATAGTTAGCTATATCACCATTTAATAAAACAAACTCAGGGTGTGTTTTTTAAGTCTTGGTTAATATCCCTTTGTGGCAGAGGACAGCTCTGCCCTTTAGAAATTGGCAGGGATGGGGTTAAATTCCCCTACCTGCCTGGGTTCATTGTGTTCAGGTAGCTGGGGTTGATTAGTTGATTAGATGATTAGCTTAATTAATGATCAATCAGCGCCCAGCCACCTGACATAAAAGGAGGCCTCTGCTTCCCATTAGGAGGAGGGAGCTGAGGAAGCAGGTTGGTGGATTTTGTTTGTGATTTTGAATCCAGTGAAGGCATTGTCCAGCCTGGAAACCTTAATTTTGTAAGTTTGGCTTTTTGTCTTTCTTTTTATGTTTAAATCCCTTTGTTTTGGCCTTTGTTCCCTTTTATTTTTGTGTTTATTTACAATAAAAGTATATTTTTTTGAACTGCAGTCTGTCTCTGGGCCTCTATCCACTCACCAGCCTGTCACACCCTTATTCTGTTATTATTACTTAATTGTAATTATAAATGCAGTCAAAAATGCAGGAATGTGAGCATACATATTTATGAACAAACCTGTTAGACCAACATGTTGCATGAATCTTTTACATGTAGTGGTACTAGTGTTCTGCAAAAGTAGTAGTATTATTACCATAGCTTATGTCAAAAAGTTTGAAGGATGACCTTTTGACCATGATTATAAATATTTAAGAATATATAATGAGGGGGTGTGAATATATGATGAGGGGTTATGAATATATAATGAAGGGAATGTGGATTTTATATAGGAGTATGGAATATATATATTATATAATAGTCCCTTTGTGTTTAACAAGTGCTTATAAAACATTGAATATTTATAAATATAAAGAGTTTGAAATAAAAATAATTACTGTTGGTAGGATTTGAACCCACGGTGACAATTGAGTCAAATAGATCTTAAGTCCATTGCCTTAACCACTCGGCCACAACAGTTTATTCTTAATACGATACTAAATAGAAAGAATTTAGCTTACCGGGGTTCTGAGAATCATGGCGGTGAGGTGTTTGAGCAAAATTTCAGTTTTTTTAAATTTTTATTTTTTTTTAAAAGGGGCAAGTCTGAGCATGTTTTTTCAGACCTCATAAATGGAGGAAAATATTTGTGCCGATTATTAGAGTGTTACACAAGATGTCTCATACCATTGTTAATTCCTACTCTGAGAAAGTGGATCTTGAGGATCAGCAGATGTCTGAACTTATAAATGCTTTAAAAAAAATGCACATTAGCCCTTCCTCGGAGGCTGAAGAAACCACGGAATGTAAGAGAGTCTGAGCAAAGGCCTTTAAGCATCTGTTCCAAAGATCCTCTGTGTATGGAACATACTCCTCTGGGGACTGAAGTGAAAATAGACCCAAAAGAGAGGGGGGGGGGCGGCTACTTTAGGGTAACTCTGAAAATGCCCCTAGGGGCAGTGCCTCAAGGAACGCCCATTCATGGATCTCTGATAGGTTGTCTCAAAGGACCTCCCAGGCGTCATCACACCTCATAGGCCGACACCTAAGGGGTCCCCACGGGCCCTTTTGATTGAAGGAGTCTGACGCCATGTCTTCTGCAAACTTTAGATACTTCTCTGAAAATGCCATTCTTGAACCTTGCGATCTCGAGATGGATTGGAGCAGTGAAGAAATGACCCAGCTTATAAAAGAATTTGAAAATGTCCCCCTCCTCAACCCTGCGGGGTCGACGATCCTTTAGGCATCTCTTTTGAAAAAGTATTAAAGATCTCTGCGGGTCTCATAGCTTCTCTATTGGAAGTGATCATTGACCGTGATATGGTGAAAAATTGCTGCGGTTGCGAAATTGATCACCCGAGTCAGCTGAGACACAGCTGCCTTTTTGAATCGGACCTAAATTATTTTGATCAACATTTTGAAGAAATACTAGAAAAAGTACACGTCCCGTGGCTGAAACTTCTGGTTGCTAAAGCTCTAGCTTGTTTCAATTTCCATCCATCTTTGACAAGACTTCAGAAACTGGTGGAAGATATTTTAGCAGAGCTAAGACCAGAATGCAGCATTAGACATAAACTGCGCCTTCTACAAGAAACCTTGGATGACAAGACCTGAGACATTGTGAACAAAATAACTAAAGCTTTTTACCACCGCAGCTTTACTAACCCCCAAGCTCCTTTAGTTTCTTACGGAGCCTGTGACTTTGAAAATGGGGAACGTCCAGACCTCGGCACAACTGCGGAAAACCATGGAGGAGCTGCTGTTTGAGTTAATAGCTGAGAAAGTGGCAAACGAGACTCTTTCAAAACCTGATCCCCATAAATGTAAAAATATTCAACAATTTAAAAAGTGTAACTGATTTAATCCATAAAGATGCTGATGTTAAAGAATGGCTAGACTTGGTAGATATGCATGTAAAACACTGTAACCCCTTAAATGCGTTTTTAATGAATATAATACCTAAAGTGTTTGATATAGAAGAATGCAAATGTTCACATATCATTGTTTTGTATGCATATGTGACGGATGTCTGTTTTTATAACATGGCAATGTTTTTAAGAGATGAAGATATATCAAATGTTGTACAAAATGTCGTGGATTACTGTGAGGCGTGTGAGTAAAAATGGATTTTCCAGACAATGATTTACGTGTTTAAATTTTATTTAATATTACACGGGAAAAAAAAAGAAAAATAATAAAGAAGGATGTGAAGAAGGGAGTGCTGGAGTAATCAAAAATAAAGGAACGGAAGCCTCTTAGTCCTCTTCGCGCTCTGCTTAAATCCAAAAATAAAACAAAAAGGAATAAAAACAGAAAAGAGCCAAGTTAGTAAGGCCTCCGTTCGTGACACAGTCCAAACTCCCACATACTTCCCTCCAGCCTCTTTTCCACCGCCTCTATTCCTTAGGACCAACCCCGAACACAGTAGCACGTTCCCTTTAGTATGCAAACCCCGCCCCGGTAGTCAGTGGATCACCAATCCCAAACTGACAGGTATCTTTAATTTCACTTGACTCCAGTGGCTGGAATTTACATACTCGTACAAAGCCTGGACTTTTGAAACCAACGGTTTCACTCTACCCTTACCCATTATAAAACCTAAATATTTTGTTTCTTCTTTTCCAATAGCACACTTTGCCATGTTCGCTGTGAGCCCCGCCTTCCTCAGAGATTGTAGGACGGCTTTTAATCTACTCAAATGTTCTTTCCAGGAAGAACTGTATATGACTATATCATCGATATATGCAGCTGCATACTCTCGATGAGGTTGTAATACCCTGTCCATCAGTCTCTGGAAAGTTGCGGGAGCTCCATGAAGTACATAGCATAGTACAAAATTGAAAAAGACCATCTGGGGTTGAGAATGCCGTTTTCTCACGAGAGGCTTTTGCTAATGGAATTTGCCAGTATCCTTTCGTCAGATCCAAAGTAGAAATAAACCGAGCTCACCCCAGCCTGTCTAAGAGTTCATCTACCCGAGGCATGGGATATGCATCAAACTTAGAGATAACATTCACCCTCCTAAAGTCTATACATAACCGTAGTGAGCCATCTGGTTTGTCTATTGGTACAATTGGGCTACACCACTCACTTCGGGAAGGTTCAATTATCCCATGTTTCAACATACACTCCACCTCCCTCCGGACAGAATCTATCCGACTTTCTGGAATGCGATACGGTCTCTGTCTAACTCTCAGACCTGGCAGAGTGATAATAGCATGTTCAATCAAATGCGCTCTTCCGGGCACGTTAGAAAACACATCACCGAACATTTTGATTAAATTGCTTACCTCTTTGCGTTGATCAGGAGTTAATTGTTCCCCCATCGGAACCCCAGCTGCTGATACTGGCTCAGTTGAGGGTCCATAGTCCTCTCCCTCTTGTTCGGGAGATATAAAATGGACCTCCCGTTCTTTCCACAGTTTGAGGAGATTAACATGATAAATTTGATTTTTCTTCCGACGCCCAGGCTGTCGGATCTCATAATTAACTTTTCCAATTGCTCGAATGACCTCAAAGGGACCCTGCCATTTAGCAAACAACTTAGATTCTGATGAGGGCAACAACAACAACACTTTGTCTCCAGGTCGAAAGTTCCTAATTCTTGCATTTTTATTGTAGCTTTGCTGCTGCTTCTGCTGTGCCACTTTGAGATTGTCATGTGCCAATCGACCGACTAATTCTAAGCGATCGCGTAGCTGTAATACATATTTCACTATATTTTTAGAGTCTTTTGACTGTTCTTCCCAGCCTTCTCCTATGAGATCCAAGATACCCCGCGGCTGCCGACCGTACAAGAACTCAAACGGAGAGAACCCCGTTGAGGATTGTGGTACCTCACGAACTGCAAAGAGCAAGTAGGGAAGCAGTTTAGCCCAATTACGTTTCTCCTGATCTACAAAGCGGCGCAACATACTTTTTAAAGTCTGATTAAATCGTTCAACAAGCCCATCCGTTTGAGGATGAAAAACTGAGGTTCTAATTGAACGGATTTTCAATAATTTGTATAATTGCTGAATACAGCCAGACATAAAATTAGTGCCCTGATCAGTGAGAATTTCTTTCGGGATTCCCACCCTAGAAAATATTTTAACCAATTCATTTGCTACTACTTCTGCACTCATAGAGCGTAAGGGAACAGCTTCTGGATATCGTGTTGCGTAGTCCACTACTACTAAAATATACCGATATCCTGACTCTGTTCCCTCCAGAGGGCCTACTAAATCTACACCAATCCTCTCAAACGGTACTCCAATAATTGGCAGTGAGACCAGAGGTGCGGGGCGAACTAACTTAGGGGCAGCTAATTGACATTCCGGACACTCAGATACATACTTCCGCACAAGACCATAAACCCCAGGCCAAAAAAACCGGGCCAGAATTCGTTCCTGAGTCTTTTCAGTTCCTAAATGACCTGAAAATGGAATGTCATGCGCCAATCTCATGACTTCTGACTGAAAAGGCCTAGGAACCAATAACTGTTTTACGAGCTGTCCCGTCCCGGGAGCCCGGGTTATTCTATATAATAAGTGCCCAGATACAGAAAAATGCGGAAATACCACTGGTTGTCCTTCCTGCATATCCTTCCCCTCAACATATCTAACCTGTTTCCAAGCATACTGTAATGTGGGATCATTTTGTTGTTCATAGCCCAGGTCAATATCTCGGTCCCAATGATTAGGTACGCTGAGAGGAGTGTCTTTTATTATGTGACCTTCCACATCAGTAACCTCGCAGCCCCGGTCACACTGAACACCTACTCCTTTACCCTGCCGTTTACAAGATTGGTTTACCTTTGAGTCAGACCCCTCCCCTTGTCGTCTCAGAGTTCCCTCATATTTTTCCACCCTGCGCTCTCTCTTTGTTTTTCTCGGGCGGATTTTAGGGTTAAACAGGTCGGATTGTAACGGGAAAATCTCGCCAATTGTTTTCTCCTGTTGCTTAGATTGTCCCCTGGTAGAAACTAAGACCATTTCCCGACCTAAAATACGATCAAAAAACGGCCATACAGGGTATGGTAAACATTGCGCTACAGCCACTTTAACGTAAGCTGAGTAACCATCAACAGTAAGTCTAACTTTAGTGGTGGGATAAACCCGAGTTTCTCCATGGATACATGAGATAGCCACTTTACCCTGTGGCTCCCAGGTTACCCCCTCCAAAAGAGCTTGTCGAATCAATGTTTGTGCACACCCAGAGTCTGCAAATACATTAGTACTCTTATCCCCGACCTGTACTCTTAATTGATAAGGGCCCTCCCAACATTCCCCAGTGTTCTTACCTGTTACTGCCGACCAGGATCTTCTTGCCAGGTCTACCTCCATCATCGGACAATCCCTGGCTATATGTCCGGGCTCATTGCATCGGTAACAAACTGGGGTAGAAGGCACCAACGGGGTTTGCTTGTCCTGTGAGTCGGTGACTGACAGGTTAGGGGTTTTTTCTCTCGCCCAAGATGGGGCTAACCTCGACCTCCATGGTCTGAAGGTCTGGTTACCTCCTCTGGGCTTCACTGATGGGTTGGTCCTGGTTAGTTTAGGCGCAGGAGTGGGGTCAGAGGCGGCGCCTTCATTCGCATCCTCATATGCCTCCGCCAGGATGATGGCCTTCTCGAGAGTGGTAGGTTGATTCCTTTTAACCCACTTCCGATTTCCTGGCGGTAGTATGGAGGCGAACTGCTCTATAGCGATCTTCTGCACCAGTTCTTGGGGTGTGTGTTCTTCCGGTTGCAGCCACCGGGTGCACTGATCCAGAAGATACTGTCCCGCAGCCCGGGGCCGCACCCCCTTGGACAGCTGGTATTCCCGGAAACGGCGCCGGTATGTTTCTTCCGTGATCCCGAGGCGTGAGAGAATGGCTTCTTTTACTTTTATATAATCCGCGGTCTCCGAGGCCATCAAGGCTCTATACGTTGCTTGTGCTTCTCCTGTCAAACAGGGTGCCAATTTCATGGCCCAGTGTTCCTTGGGCCACCCTGCTGCTTCTGCCACTCTCTTAAAGGTGACCAAGAACCCCTCAGGATCATCTTCCGGAGTCATCTTCTGTAGCTTTGGTTGTGAAGAAAACATCCGGGCAACCGCTGTTTCCGCCGCTGGTGTCGAGATTTTCTCTACCAGCTGACCAAAGAACTGGGCGAGCTGTTCCTGGCGCCGTGCTTCCCTCTCCTCTCGCTTCTCCTCCTACTCCCTAAACATCGCCAAAACTGTAGCTGGATCCATCTCCCACAATGACACCACGTGTGAGGCGTGTGAGTAAAAATGGATTTTCCAGACAGTGATTTGCGTGTAAATTAAAATTTTATTTAATATTACACGGAAAAAAAAAGAAAAATAATAAAGAAGGATGTGAGGGAGGGAGTGCTGGAGTAATCAAAAAAAATCTTCGCACTCTGCTTAAATCCAAAAATAAAACAAAAAGGAATAAAAACAGAAAAGAGCCAAGTTAGTAAGGCCTCCATTCGTGACACAGTCCAAACTCCCACGTACTTCCCTCCAGCCTTTTTTCCCCCACCTCTATTCCTTAGGAAGATGGCACATCGGCGCATGAAAAAAATATACTACAATCCTGGGGGGTTAAGGGGTTTACATACTCTTCAAAGGGCTCTGGGGCCTAAAGTCTCTGAGAGGGCCTTAACAGACTTTTTATCAGAGCAAGACTCATATACGTTGCATAAGCCCTCTAAAATAAACTTTAAAAGAAACACTGTATTTGTATCTAATATCACAGATACACAGTGGCAAGCTGATTTAGTGGCTATGTCTAGCCTGTCAAAAGAAAATGGAGGTTACAAGTATATGCTAACATGTATAGATATCTTTTCTAAATATGTATAGGTAATATCGTTGAAAAATAAGTCATCTAAGACGGTGACAGAGACTTTCAAGAGGATTCTCAGCAAAGTAGGAAACCTAAAAAACTACAAACTGATAAAGGGACAGAGCAAAGCATTTCAACACATGCTAAAAAAACATGATATTCTACACTTTACCATGGGGAATGAACTAAAAGCCTCTATTGTTGAGAGATACAACAGGACTCTGAAAACAAAAATGTGGAAATATTTCACTGCTTTTAACACTCGCAAGTATACGGATAAACTACAAGAAATGGTTCAGGCTTATAACAACTCCTTTCACTGGAGTATTCAAATGAAACCTTCGGAAGTTAATGAAGACAATTCATTTAAAGGGTTTAAAACTTTATACTCTAAGAAGAAAAGCCTAAAAATATAAAGTTTAAGTTTACAGTCGGTGACAACGTTAGAATTTCAAAGTTAAGAGCGCCCTTTATAAAAGGCTATGAACAGACATTTTCGGCAGAGATTTTTACTATAACAGAATGTATACCGAGATTTCCACTGGTGTATAAACTATGAGATTATGATGGAGAGTCTATAGCAGGCACCTTTTATGAACTGGAATTGCAGAAAATAAAGGTCAAGACTGATAGGTTGTTTAGGATAGAGAAGATAGTTGCTGAGAAAAAAGAAAATGGTAAAAAGTCTTATCTCATAAAATGGGCCGGTTGGCCTGAAAAATGTAATGGTTGGGTCGCAGAGCATCAGGTGGTGGATCTAAAGAGTTAACAAGTCCGGGGTGTATTTAATTACACTTAAAACATTATTCAGGATGTCTCAAGACTCTTTTTATGTGACTCTGCCTAGTAAAGCTTCACAAGACGTTTTCCCTAAAAACTCTATTTCCAATTTTACTTCCAAACTGATTAAAACAATGAATCTACTGGGAAAATGGGAAGTATGCTTAGCAAAGATTCAATATCCCCAATCGTGGGATAATATAAACCTTAATGACAGCACTTTTATAACTTATGATATAGAAAAGGCGATAAAACGTGATTATACTATACCAAAAGGATATTATGAAACCCTTCAGGGTGTAATAACGACCATGAATGATATCCTACTCAGAAAAGGACTAGATCAGAAAGGTGACACGGCCCCCGATGAACAATATAAAAATGATTTGAAATTAGTCTATAAACCTACAGAAAGACGTGTTTATATAAAAAGTACTACTCCCTTTATGATTTTTGCCAAAGAACAACTCGGACACATGTTGGGATTTCATGAGACTATAAAGGGGGAAACTACTAGACTATTGGGCTCTATTGAGGCTAAACTGTATAGTGCTTATTTGAGAACCAACTACCCCACCGATATCCGAGCGGGTTTTTATACCATGTATGTCAATACAGACATCATTACACATCAAGCCGTCGGAGATAGTTACGTGCGTCTTCTAAGGTGTGTCCCTATTAAAGGCAAAAACAACGATATAATCACTAACTTATGACAGACCTCATTACGTACCACTCAGCAAGACCAGCTTCGATACGATAACTATACAAATTAACACTGATCAAAACAAGTTGGTGCCATTCCGTTTTGGGAAGGTTATAGTGAAGTTGCATTTCCGACCTGTAAAGCCTCTTTTTTACACCTAATTGAAAAGAAAAATGAGACCTCAGGGATATGTCAATTCTTATATTGATTATTACAAAAATCAAGCCGGTAATGGTTTACCAGGATTTTCTGGAGCTCCTGTAATGTACGCTGCTGGTATAGGGGGTATTTTTTGAAGTCTTTTCAGAAAAGCTTTACCGTTACTTAGAACGGGTTTTGAAATAGTTAAACCTCATTTTAAATCAGCCGCAAAAAATATTGTTAGTGACGTAGTGTCAAATGTCCTAACAAGTCATAGCCCTCCTAACCATGACCAGAGCCAGTCGGGGGAGGGATTAATGGTGATGTCCAGAGGCTACAAGAGAAAACGTAGTAAACCCCCGGGATCTCGTCAGCGTCGTCACAAAAAGGCTAAAGCCTCTACATTCAGGTCATTTAGTAGCGGTAACCGGAGAAGGAACAAGAAACCAAAGACTCCCAGAACAAAGAAAAACAGAAACATCTTTTAAATCATGACTCTGGTACATCATCTGTCTCAAGAATGTGTGAAATCAGAATTGGATCTGTTTACTATCCCCTATACCCAAACGAGTATCGAAAAAAACCTTTATGTGGAAATTCCTCCCCTGTCTGCCTTGTCTGACACGGCTCTGCTCAAATTTTGTGGGGACGATTATCTTGATTTGAATAATACTCTTTTAAGACTTTCATGCAAAATTACTAAGGCTGATGGCTCTGATTTAGTTGCGGCCAGTAAGGCTGGTATTATCAATTACCCTATGTTGGAAAACATGGATCGAGAATTGGTTAGCAGTTTGCTACACATGTGGACTGGCAGAGCTATACTGGTGTTCTTTTCTGAAAAGAGACTAATATTGCAGATAGCAGACTGTTTGGTTCAAATTGCATGTACTGCTAACCATTGATAGAGACGATGCGTCTCCAAACTGCCCAACAATGACTGCAAGCTAATGAGATAACAATGCTGTGGACTAGAAGGGAACAGGCTCTAGACTTCAGAGAGATCAAAAGAGATAATCCCACTGGCATCAAAGGGGGTCGCAAGGAGATAACAAAAGGCAGATGTATGGACCTTTTGTCGCCAGGAGTGTGAAGAATGCACTGAGTTCAGAGGTTGTCACACTAGACTACACACACAGACACACACACACACATTAACACTCACACAATAAATTAAATTACCTTAACCATTGGTTAATGTCAGAGAAAGGGGAGGTGGACCATCTATACAGAAGGGTATTTAATGTCATGCAAACACTGTAATTTTGAGTGTTGTTTGTCCTGTACCTGGGACCAGACTCCCTGCATATTTCAATAAACCTGGCAACTGATTGAAGAAAAGGACTCTGTGCATTTTCTTGAATCTACTTACCCATCATCTATTTTTTAAGTACTTCACCCTGTGGCTACCATGTTTTCACAAGTGGATGTAACTTTAGGAAACCGCTTAATTAGTCAAAGCAGTAATACTTATGCTTACTGTAGCATTATAGAAGCCCTGCTAAACTTTAGTAAGGACACCTTAGGATCTCAATTCACAGGCAGATTGTTTTACAAAGAAAGCCCAGGACACATGGATGAGACTGATCCTGCAGGCGATAATGATGGTTTAGGAAAACAGCACGTTTTTACCAGATTGAGCCACACAGTTTAACTTTTAGGACCCCTGCATTCAGATATATTTTTTCAAGAGAAACTCATGCTCAATGGTATTGACCTGCAAATTAAAATGGTTAGGGCCAGTGACACCTTTTGTTTAATGTCTGATGCCGCAGAAGCGTTCAAACTTAAAATTTTAGAAGCTTCTCTCTATATTAAAAAAGTAAAAGTAGCCCCGGAGGTTAGAATTGGTCATGTCCAGGCATTGATGACCTCTAATGCAAAATATCCTATTGACAGAGTGGCTATGAAAGTTTCTAGTGTTCCTATAGGAAGTAGGGTATGTAATCAGAAGAATTTGTTTCTGGGGCAGTTACCAAAGTTTGTGGTTGTCAGTTTAACAGATAATGACGCCTTTAGCGGATCCTATGCTAAAAACCCATTTAACTTTAAACACTTTGCCAGTAACTTTATAGCTATGTACGTCGATGGCGAGCAAGTCCCCTCAAAACCGTTACTACCCGACTATACAGCAAGACACAGCTCCGTCCGTGAATATTACAGTCTAATACAAGCGACGGGTAGACATCTCAAAGACAAACCGCTGATAATTGATCGATTAGACTTTATTAGAGGCTACGCACTCTATGCTTTTAATCTGATCCCTGACCAAGAATGCAGAGATCATTTCTCCTTAGTAAAAAATTGTAATATGCATCTTGAAATGCGTTTTGCCAATGCTGTGCAGAGACTGTGAATATGATTGTTTATGCTGTTTTTGAGAACATGATTGAGATTTCCCATCAAAGAGCCATTCTCTTTGATTACTGAAAAGTTTGATACAACTTTGACCCTTTTTAAAAATGAATACCACCCAACTTACAGCGCTGCTATCCAACAACCCCCTGACTGAAAAGTATTTTTATATGTGGTCCTAGCTAGCGATCAACTACCCAAAGGAAAAATAAAAAAAAACTTCCGGCCATACTCATTGTCAACACAGACCCCCAAAATTATCCTGGAGAACACTGGCTGGGGATTTATCTAAAAGAAGAGGGTCAGGGAGAGTTTTTTTGATTCTTAAAGGTAACCCTCCAGATTTTATTTATTTCTCAAACTTTTTAGACAACAACGCTAAACAAACAGTGTACAATAATCAGCCTCTACAGGGTCTTATGACCACTACCTGTGGTCATCACTGTGTTTTTTTCTTACATCATAGAGCCAGAGGACTGACTTACCCTGAGGTTATGGCTCTCTACAGCTCTGATTTAAACAAAAATGATCTGATGGTGACTCAATTTATACATTGTATGTCTAACCCCAAAAAACAGAATTGTATCAATATATTTTCATGCGTGCAGTGTCAAGACTCACTGTGATTTTAAAAAATGTTATGAATGCTAGTCTTCAAAAAAAAACTTATGACAATGTACATGCTGAATAAATATTTTTATTGTTGTAAAGACTTATATCAGACATTGTTTATACAGCATACGCATGAATATACAACAAAATGTAAAGATATGTATGAAAAACAATAAAAAACAGTAACATCTTAATAAGTTTCCCATAACTGCTGTCTTTTTTTCTGCTTCTTATTCATGGGGGTATCTATAGGTCGTTTTTTATAGGCATCTATGAGTTGTCGTGTTTGTGAATTTGGTACTGTAGAATAAGGAATATTTATCACAGCCAAACCTTTGAATTCAACCCATCCTACAGGAAGCCTATGTTCAGGGATATTGGTATTCCCTGTAGCAGCCCTGATTAAATCAACCATATGTGACCCTTTAATGTTCTTGCCCCTAAGAATGAATTCCCCTTGATCATTCCATGAGGGAACCAAAGCATTCTGAGAAACTGCATTTAAAATAAAATTAGCATTTTTCTTAGATCTGGAGGGACGCTGCTCATAATATCGGTCACTATTTTAGATTCAGATTCTGCGGCAGGTTGAGGCGTTTCCTCTGAGGGGGGTGTAATCAAAGTCAGGGTATTAAGCTCTTTTTCACTCTGTTTAATCAACGCCAGATTTCTCTGTAAGGAGTTTGTGTATAGCTTAACTTTCTCATGGTCACTGATGTCGGTTCTAAGTAGAATGCTTTTCATTTCAGTGTCGAGTCTGCTTTCAACTGCTTTTTTAATAGGTTCGGGCTGCTGTGGCTCAGGCTGTCGAACTCTATCGAGTTGATGTTGCTGTATTAGAAACATTTTCTGGGAGTGAGTCATTTTTATAAATTATCTTTGAGGTGTTAAGAGTCCTGATTAAAAAAGGCAAAGCAATCCTTATTAAAGCGCCGATAAAACCACCACTCTGATTCAGTTTTTTTCTTCTTTTTAATTGAATGGTTCTTATTACACAGGCTTTTTATAACACACCGCTGCTTTTGAGAGTGTTTAACTGACTTGAAGTTAATGGGATGTGTCCCTTTAAGGCGTTTAAGGCCATTTCCACAATAGATTTGATAAAATCGTCTGAAGCGTCTCGTAAAATCTTTAAGAGATGGAGGTTACGTTTTATTCTAGCCGATATGCTGCGTTGCTGATGACCCTAGATGAATAAAAGTCTTAGCAATATAACAGACCGATTATAAGTGTTTTGTCTTGGTATTTCTCATGATATAAGCAACTGGCCAATCAGGAGTAAATAAACCAGTTCTTAGACGGTATGCTTCGGGGATTGAGCTTTCAAGTCTATAAATTCTCATAGTTTAGGGTAATGCCCTTTACTTTGAGACATGTTTTTCCGCTGTTTGTGCTGTATCCGTACGTTTTAGGCCCACCTGACACAAACTCTGTAATGTATTCCCCCGGTTTCAGTTCGTTAGTTAAATCTCCAAGATAATCGCCCAGTTCAGGATGCCAGGCATCGGGCATACTGACAAAGATCACAGAGTCCGTATCAAGGTACAGACAGCGACCCTGCAGACGATCCATGAGGTTATAGCGCTCTAGCCGGGTGTAAGTGGTTGTAAACGCAGCTACGAACACGTTTACATTACCGGGAGGAGTATAGGTATCAGAAGCGTAATGCCACTGAACCTGTGCCACCGTATCACTTACAAAACAAAAATGCGAAACCTGATATCTTTTTGAAAAGAGATAATGCAAAAACTGGTCTGGATCTTTAACCAAGCTCGCAGAGAGTTGGTCAGTTCTCTGCGCAAGCTTCCCCCAGAGACTGTTTAAACATAACTTGGAGATTTGTCTCTTAGCAGGGTTAACATTAATGTTTTAGAACATAAGAACATAAGAAAGCTTACAAACGAGAGGAGGCCATTCGGCCCATTCTTGCTCGTTTGGTTGTTAGTAGCTTATTGATCCCAAAATCTCATCAAGCAGCTTCTTGAAGGATCCCACGGTGTCAGCTTCAACAACATTACTGGGGAGTTGATTCCAGACCCTCACAATTCTCTGTGTAAAAAAGTGCCTCCTATTTTCTGTTCTGAATGCCCCTTTGTCTAATCTCCATTTGTGACCCCTTGTCCTTGTTTCTTTTTTCAGGCTGAAAAAGTCCCTTGGGTCAACACTGTCAATACCTTTTAGAATTTTGAATGCTTGAATTAGGTCACCACGTAGTCTTCTTTGTTCAAGACTGAACAGATTCAATTCTTTTAACCTGTCTGCATATGACATGCCTTTTAAGCCCGGAATAATTCTTGTCGCTCTTCTTTGCACTCTTTCTAGAGCAGCAATATCTTTTTTATAGCGAGGTGACCAGAACTGCACACAATATTCAAGATGAGGTCTTACTAGTGCATTGTACAGTTTTAACATTACTTCCCTTGATTTAAATTCAACACTTTTCACAATGTATCCGAGCATCTTGTTAGCCTTTTTTATAGCTTCCCCACATTGTCTAGATGAAGACATTTCTGAGTCAACAAAAACTCCTAGGTCTTTTTCATAGATTCCTTCTCCAATTTCAGTATCTCCCATATGATATTTATAATGTACATTTTTATTACCTTACACTTTTCTCTATTAAATGTCATTTGCCATGTGTCTGCCCAATTCTGAATCTTGTCTAGATCATTTTGAATGACCTTTGCTGCTGCAACAGTGTTTGCCACTCCTCCTACTTTTGTGTCGTCTGCAAATTTAACAAGTTTGCTTACTATACCAGAATCTAAATCATTAATGTAGATTAGGAATAGCAGAGGACCTAATACTGATCCCTGTGGTACACCACTGGTTACCACACTCCATTCTGAGGTTTTTCCTCTAATCAGTACTTTCTGTTTTCTACATGTTAACCACTCCCTAATCCATGTACGTGCGTTTCCTTGAAGCCCAACTGCGTTCAGTTTGAGAATTAATCTTTTGTGCGGGACTTTGTCAAAAGCTTTCGAAATTTAAATAAACCATGTCATATGCTTTGCAATTATCCATTATCGATGTTGCACCCTCAAAAAAATCAAGCAAGTTAGTTAGGCACGATCTCCCTTTCCTAAAACCATGTTGACTGTCTCCCAGGACCCTGTTACCATATAGGTAATTTTCCATTTTGGATCTTATTATAGTTTCCATAAGTTTGCATATAATAGAAGTCAGGCTTACTGGTCTGTAGTTACGCAAAGTAAACTATGAAGGTGTGGCAGAGCAAAGCTCTGCCCTTTAAATTGGCAGGGATGGGGTTAACTTCCCCTACCTGCCTGGGTTTATTATGTTCAGGTGGCTGGGGTTGATTAGTTGATTAGGTTGATTAACGATCAATCAGCGCCCAGCCACCTGATATAAAAGGAGGCCTCTGCTTCTCACTTGGGGAGAGGGAGCTGAGGAAGCAGGTTGTTTTTTTTTGGGTTGTTTCGAAAGTTTGAATCCAGTGAAGGCATTGCCCAGCCTGGAAACTGTTATTTTTGTAAGTTTTGCTTTTTATCTTTTTTGTGTTTAAATTGTTTTGTTTTGGCCCTTGTGCCCTTTCATTTTTGTGTTTATTTATAATAAAATAGTTATTTTTTTGAACTGCAGTCTGTCTCTGGGCCTCTATCCACTCGCCAGCCTGCCACAGAAGGTATGAAACAGAGACTTACAGAAGTAGATTGGAGTAAAATAGAGAAAACACCCACAGAAGAAGGATGGTTGTTCTTCAAAAATGTAGTACTACAGGCGCAAAACAATTATATCCCTAAAGTAGACAAATCTAAAACTAAATTGCCAAAATGGTTTAATAGATCAATTAAAAAAAATATTCAGCGAAAAAAGGCACTTTACAGAGCATTAAAAAAGGGCCAAAAAGAAAGTACGCAGAAAGAGTACACAGAACTGCAAACGCAAGTCAAAAAGGAAGTTAGAAAGGCCAAGAGAGAAATAGAAATGAATATTGCTAAGGGAGCTAAAACCAATTCCAAAATGTTTTTCCAATATTACAACAGCAAGCGAACATTCAAAGAGGAGATTAAATGTTTAAGAGATACAAATGGCAAAATCGTAGATGAAGAAAAAAAATAGCAAATATATTAAATGATCACTTTTCACAAGTTTTTACAAAGGAAGATACGGACAACGTGCCCCACATGTCATCCAGTTCCTATCCAGTTTTAAATAACTTTATCATAACTGAGGCAGAAGTGTTAAAGGTCTTAAAGCTCTTAAAATAAACAAATCCCCTGGGCCGGATGAGATCCTCCCAGTAGTACTCAAAGAAATGAAAGAAGTAATTTACAAACCGCTGACCGAGATCACGCAGCAGTCTCTTCACACCGCTGACCGAGATCACGCAGCAGTCTCTTCACACCGCTGACCGAGATCACGCAGCAGTCTCTTCACACCGCTGACCGAGATCACGCGGCAGTCTCTTCACACCGCTGCCCGAGATCCTGCGGCAGTCTCTTCACACCGCTGACCGAGATCCTGCGGCAGTCTCTTCACACCGCTGACCGAGATCACGCGGCAGTCTCTTCACACCGCTGACCGAGATCACGCGGCAGTCTCTTCACACCGCTGACCGAGATCCTGCAGCAGTCTCTTCACACCGCTGAGTGAGATCACGCGGCAGTCTCTTCACACCGCTGACCGAGATCACGCGGCAGTCTTTTCACACCGCTGACCGAGATCCTGCGGCAGTCTCTTCACACCGCTGACCGAGATCACGCAGCAGTCTCTTCACACCGCTGACCGAGATCCTGCAGCAGTCTCTTCACACCGCTGACCGAGATCACGCAGCAGTCTGGTTTGGTGTTTCAGCGCATGAACGGCAGAGGGTAAACATTAATTTACCGCAGATTCGGGCAGGCAGTACAGGGAAAAAAAGACCCCTGGGAGGCAGAACAGTTAATTTGAACAAGCGAAAATAGTGCCTCAAGTCTTGAAAATTATGGTAAATTACGGTAGGATGATCTACAGGGTACACTTGTTTTGTTGACAAAGGGGTACAAGCTCGTGAAATCACAGTATTCCACCTTTTCATTTTCCTGGGCCACATAATGTAATGTAATGGCATTTGTACCCCACCAAACAGCGCCTCACGAGGATTGATACGTTCTGGAAAATCAGAGTGAACCAAAAAATCGTGAACTTGAGGCTGTTTTTTCAGGGCGTTCCACTCATGTTCCCAAATAACTCTGACTTCCAACCCGTAAATCTTTTGCAGTGTTTCAATCTTTTCATCAAAGTGATGATACATCATACCACAGGATACTTTGCATAGAGGGTTTACATTGGCAGAATTGTAGCATTGGGGACAACCATGAAAAAAAGCACCCTGCAAATTCAAAAGCCGTACGCTTACCAGTAATCACAGCATAACCAACCAAGAAAAATGGTCCTATTTTAAGCTCTCCATAGTTTAAAGCATGTTGAACGAAAACATTTTCAGTTTCAGATACATACATTAACCACTGTATCGACGCATTTGAAAATCTTTTTTGCTGGTCACTGTAATTGTCGGGAGGAATGATCGCTATTGTGTGTTTAGGCATGAATTTACTTCTATACATAGCCATGCACAGTGAAGCAATGGTTGTACATTGGAAGGGGTCTATCTGCCCTATTGCATAAACCTCAGTACGGAATTTGATACAGGCCTCTTTCAAAATTTCAACATCATTTTTGCAGTAGAACGCCATTTCTTCTCTGAAATTAAAAACGCCTTTCTTAATCGAATCATAGCATTTGTAAAAGTCATCGCGTTCTTTAGACATCATTTGCTGAACCCCGTAGTAAAGCGGATCAGGATAGGGCCCTACGTAATTCTGGTTTTCAACAGTATTGAAAAAATGAGGAAAATATCCTTTTCTGGCTTCAAATCCCATAGCTGCAGGTAAGGCACTTAACTTCATGGGCATAAAGTTAAAGGAATCAGTGTAGCGCATCTTAAAGCCTCGTTTGTAAAACACATTAACTTGCTACCCTGAGCTATGATATGAGGGTTAACACCGTTGGTAACTAAATAATTCATCAGTAAATAACTGTCATACGATTTAGCATTGTGCACCAAGAAAGCATAGCCAGCGTAACGGGGCCTGCGATACCTTTCAAAAAACTTTTTCACACAATCTTCGCCCTCCCAAAACCATGATTCCCCATCCATATGCATGCAGTACAAATAATTTGGAATGTGCAAGCCATCTTCCTGTCTGCATTCAAAATCATAAAACACATATTTGTCTGTGGCCTCATACGGTTTTAGCACTTGAATGTAGCATTTATGTTCAGTGTGAGGTAACAACACAGCCTTACATATCTTACAGTAGGGACTAGGACATTTATGAATCTGCGATTTATCAGGATTGTATTTATAGAGAGAGTAGCATCTTGTACACAGTTTTAAATTGTCACACGTAGAGACCTGTTTTTCACAATCTGCTTTATCTCTGAGAATCTTATGCTCATCATAACAGAGCTGTGATCGGCAATAATGATTGCAATCGTTACATTTTACCTTTACAGAAGCATCGCTGATACATGCTGGTGATAAACACACAGTACAGTGGCCCTCACAACGATGTCCAGATCTGTTACTGTAGGCGGTGTAACAGTAATTACACAGATAGGCTGCACCCACAAAACCTTTCAAGTTAACAATACCGTAGAAGTTATTCTCATAAAGAAACAGAAATACAGTTTTGTTTTTTGGTCGCGTATCTGTTTGGTGATTCAGGAACACATCCTTTTGAGGACATCTGTACCACACCACAATTTTAACATCTAGGGCCTGTTCAAATGTATCTATGTCAGCAAACGAAACCATCTGATGTTCACTTAACCCCACACGCTGTTGAAGTGTTAAAGCCTCATCCATACACAGATCATAGGCACCCCTGAATTCTGGAAATAACAAGCTCAGAACGCTGTAAGCAAAACATAATTGATTGTCTCTGTTGTAACATATAATCAGATGTTTGGCTTTTTTCCTAATAAGCTCACTTTTCATTAAGGTCTGTAAACATCTCCTTAAACTACCTCCTTCAGGACACCTTATAACCTGGACAATCAACATCAAAGAATCATCAGCCAAAATTTCACTATGATTTTGAAGGAGAGCTTTAGTCTGATTGAGAAAATCATCTAGACTTAAATTGTCTCCAGTCATTTTTACATACACCGGTATATCTAGGGATCCTGCTCTTAATTCAAGTTGCACAATGTCAGCTGGTCTTAACGTTCTAGAAACCTCACTATTCTCCAACATTTCATGCAGCACTGTAAAAACTTCAGCGTAGGAATCCAAATCATACAGGTGTGTAAAGTTAAGAGGTTGCTTCAATTCGATATTGTTAAACATTGGTCTGTGTCTAATTTGTACAGCTTCCCCACTAATTCTATCCCCATCGTTAACCCTAGGGGGGTTCTGTAAACCAGAAGGACCTGCCACTTGATCATCATGTATTACATCAGCCCCCGGGACTTTTATGCCAAAAGAGTCATTGTGACAAGCCCCGCTGTTTAAGCTTCCCCCTATTTGACTTTGTCACAGCATCATTAGCAGAATCATCATCAGTATTAATTTCCAGATGCTTCCTATTACAAGTTTTTTTCCCGAAAGGGCGCCATTATTGCTCTACAATTGCAAAGTTACTGTTTTTAAAAAACCCAGAGTTCTCAACAGTGTAATTAAGGCTTGTATATTTCAGGATCAGTCACCAGGGCCCTTATAGCAGGGTGTCTGTAAATGATCTGATCTATAGTCACGTGTACATGTTTCAAGAGATCCACACTGTGATACCTAATATTCGAAGGTGAGACCAGCGTTGTTTTCGGTATAAGAGGTACTTCAGAGACTGGTGGGTGACTCTCAGTCTCGTGGAATCGCATAACCTTCTGGAAATTCTGTGCGGCCTTTTAGACTTTGAATCCCTGATAACGGATGTTTCGTCCTCAGAAGAATCGCTGACCGATTACAGTCACTGCGATGTTATTTAAAAAGTCCTCTGGTACGATCTGGGATGTTGGTAGCTCAAGCTCGAACTGTATCTGCTCTCTACAGGGCCCATCTGTAATTTAAAGTCTGTGTGAATACTTTGAGAAAAAAAAAAAAAAAAGATTGCGATATTTTGGTCTGACGCGAGTACGTACGTACCTGTCACAGAGACGGCCGAAGTGGGCGGCGTCAGAACCAGGAAGAGGAATGAAATACACAACAGACAGGATGAAATGAAATGATGAAGACGCCTGCTTGCGCCGGTTTATTACAAAATAAAAGGTTTAAACAAACAGAAAACACAGGACACGGCACACGTCGCCAAAACAAAAACACAAACAAAACGGAGGAGACAGACAAACACGGTGAGCAGATACTTTACGTTGTTGTTGTTGTTGTTATTATTATTATTATACTTATTATTTCCTCCATCTCCAATCCCGTTCTCAACTCACCGAACACCCAACCCCGAGTATGTGACAACGTGCATCTATATATACTATTGTGCTGGGATTCAATTACCAATTAATTATTCACTTGAATCCCAGCACGTGAATTAATAAAGTGCAATTCCCCGTGCTCACATATTACCACATTTTACTTGCAAGTGAAGTGCTGTGCAATCCTCGTGCCTAATTACACATATACATTTTTAAACACTTGTGTTACACAGACCAGTTTATATGCCGTGTACCAATGTCTATACACCAACATTTAAACACACCACACGCAACACATAACAGATAATATACACAGGGGCGGGCACTTTGTCACATATACCTCCCCCCCATGCAAAGCACACATGGCCTCAATGGCCACCTCCCCCCTTAAAAGCCCAAAAGTCCCGTCCAAAGTCCTTGGCCAGGACCGGAGGCTTCCAGGGGCCCACAGGTCATAATGCTGTCAGCAGCAATGCTGACAGCGGGGTGGCATTCTCCTGCCAGGGTAGTCCTGGCAGCGGAAAGGCTGCTTGGGGAGTGGTCTCCTGACCTTCCCCCTTCTTCGGCACCGGCAGCTCCCCTTGGTGGGGCTTCAACCACAGTTCTTCCTGCAGGGAAGAAACTGCAGAGGGAGCAGGTCTCTGGACCTCCCCCACGATCTCCGGCAGCGAAACTGCTGCTGGGGTTGGTGGTCTCCAGACCTCCTCTCCCTTCTCCGGCAGCGAAACTGCTGCTGGGGTTGTCGGTCTCCAGACCTCCTCTCCCTTCTCCGGCAGCGAAACTGCTGCTGGGGTTGGTGGTCTCCAGACCTCCTCCCCCTTCTTCGTGGCCGGCAGCTCCCCTTTGTGGGGTTCCGGCCACAGTACTTCCGGCTGTGATGCAGAGCGGCGGGCAACCCCAGGCGATGCTGAGGCGTACTTGGGTGAAGCGAGGCTGGCATCCTTGGGCGAAGCGAGGCTGGCATACTTGGGTGAAGCGAGGCTGGCATCCTTGGGCGAAGCGAGGCTGGCAGTCAGGACAAGCTGGGGTGCGGGTGTTGGCCCTCTTTTCGGCCACTGCGGCCGGCAGGTTCTTCCCCGTGCTTCCCTCAGCAGCCTATGCAAGGGCTGCTGAGGACTGCCAGCATCTAGTCCTGGTCCTTCTGGTGCAGGGAGAGGCAGCTCCTGCTCCTCTCCCCCTGATGGAGGTGGAGGCAGAAGAAGCTCCAGCTCCCCTCCTCATGATGGTGGGGGAAGTGATACCAGCAGGCATTTACCCTCTGCTGGTGGACGGGGACCCAGCAGGCCTTCACCCTCTGCTGGTGGACAGGGACCCAGCAGGCATTCACCCTCTGCTGGTGGAGGAGGCAGAGGCAGCTCCTGCTGCTCTGCTCCTGCCGATGGAGGTGGCTGGGGCGTGTAGTCTCCTGGCGATTGGAGGTGGGAGCAGCATGTAGTCTCCCCTTGTTACAGGGGACTGGTGCGGCTTGCCCTCCCTTGCAGGAGACTGGTGCGGCTCTGGAGACAGCGGTGGGACCTCTGCCTTCCTCTTCCCCTTTCCCCTTCTCTGCCGCCTCCTCACCTTCCTCTCCTGCGTCAGTTCCTCCTCTCCTTCCTGGTAGGGGCATATCCCGTGTACCAATGTCTATACACCAACATTTAAACACACCACACGCAACACATAA
This sequence comes from Polyodon spathula, assembly GCF_017654505.1. Lineage (NCBI taxonomy): Eukaryota > Metazoa > Chordata > Actinopteri > Acipenseriformes > Polyodontidae > Polyodon > Polyodon spathula. The sequence goes on from NC_054544.1 coordinate 47,360,901, forward strand.
CAGATAATATACACAGGGGCAGGCACTTTGTCACAGTACCCTCATAGCTTCGAGCTTCGAGGACCCAGGAAGGGGTCCGAGGGATAACACTACGTAACACAATTTTTGTTCCTGGGTAGTAAGTGTTATTTCGTAATTGCTTATGCCTCAAAAGGGTAGAAAATGGCTATTATTCCCCACAAACTTTGCTTTTGTGACCAGGACAGTGATATTTCAAAATATCACTATTTTCAATGGGAAAACGGGCAAATCTTTTCGTTCACATAAAGTCAGAAAAAAACAACATATGAATCCAAATTAACATGTATTTATACTAAAGTAATACAAAAATGACTACAAAAGATTTAGAAGTGAGTAGTTTTTCGAGATTTACGATTATACTGTATTTACCTAATTATGTGAAATTAAATGACCTTCTTCTATAGCTCCTCCATATCTATAAAAAATGAATATATATATAAAATTCCAAATGTTAAGTATGTATTTATATCTCAGAGTTACAGACCCAACGCATCCTAAATCCGCTAGGGTCTTCACAAGTTAAAACACCCTTTTCCATAAAACGTAACGAAATACATTTCTAAACACTGGGGTTTACGCACAGAGTTAAAATGCATTTTCAAACATTTTACAATTCTAAACATAGAGGTACGTACCTTGTAGCAGTTCGTTGTTTGGTTCACCGGCCATTTATAGTGATAGTGCGGATGTATGCTTCTTCTGAAGATTCCAGAGTTTTCTTCCACAGTCCCAAAAATAGCCATTATATATTCTGTAAGGCTGAATGCATGGCGAACGTAACCCCAGGGGCACGGGCAGTAAACATATTCAATTTGAGATAACCACATGTTTTCCAAACAATATCTACCCTTGACTATTGGTAATCTTTTGAAGCCGTCTGTATATTTAAGTTGAATGTACATGTTATTCCGAGATAAATCATTTTCAGTTAACTTTCTATGTAAACATTGTAACCATTTTCCCTGGCCATGGAGGCATGGTGCCCCCTGCTGGATATGAACCAAACAAAACTGAATGCAATTACAGTGAAAGTAAGCATTCCTTCTATCCCGGTATTAACTTTAAACTGTAGCATTTAGCCTGAAGCATATTGGTAAAGCAATAAGAGAATTAGCGAGTTGTTATTCAATTCTGTTGATGATAAAAAAGACTTACACATACGTTTACAAGTAATTTGTGTCTTGCTACGTCGGCAATGAAGACTTAAGTAATATTTTGCTTAGTTAAGCTATAAGATGATTCCGTGTTTAATGTTGTACACTTATTAAAATATCAACACTCCCTGTAGAATAACCGGGTTTTAAAACTATGTTTAGAATACGTGAGATTTGACATTTCAGAGGCATCATTCTTATTAAATAAGGATTGCTTTCAGTGCTCTGTTCATACGTGTAAATTGTCCTGAAAAATATTTCTCCCTCGTTTTTGGAAATATCTAAAAAATATAACTTATAAAGGGGTCATTACATCAGGATGTGTATACATTAGGTCGATCAAATGTAAAAACATAATGCCCCAGTACGTTCTTTTAATCTTTTTTGAGGGTCTCTGTATATATAATTTGAGATAAACACATGTTTTCATACTGCGCAAAAACCATGACTCAGGGTTCCGAAATAAAGCCTTGTCACCAGGCGTACGTGTGTGTGTGTGTGTGTGTGTGTGTGTGTGTGTGTCGTTAATCTTTTTTGAAGGTCTCTGTATATATAATTTGAGATAAACACATGTTTCCAAGCATCACAAAAAAAACATAACTCAGGGTTCCAAAATAAAGTCTTGTCCCCAGGTGTGTTTCGTGCGCTTGTGCGGATAAAGGATCCGCCCCCCCTATTTAAGCCACAGAAAGCATTAAAAATCATTTGCCTGCTAAAACTTAAAGAGAGAGTGAGACAGTGAGAGATTGCAAAGCAGGCCACGGCGCTTATCTAGAGAGCTTTTGAAAGCGGTAAGGGAGCATTTTTCAGAAAATTGTACTCTGTTAGGTGTCTTGTTTCTTTATAAATATTTAATATGTTGCTTTTGTGATTGCTCTGTTTTAAACTTTCTCCGGTTTCAACTAATGGTTTCTGTATGAAAATAAAATGTTAGATTTTGTTTTGTTTCTGAAAACGGTGCGAGCTTTTCAGAAATTGTACTCTGTTTTAAACTTTCTCCTGTTTCAACTATTGGTTTCTGTATGTAAAATATGTATACACCTCCCGTAAGTTTATATAAGCATTTATAAAACTTGGTTACCATATCCCCATGATTACATAAATTATATGTATATCTAGGTCCTGGTAAACATATTTTTTACACAATACATACGTTAACATAAGCATTTATAAATATTCAATGTTTTATAAGCACTTGTTAAATACAAGGGGTCTATATATATATATATATATATATATATTATATAATATATATATATAATATATATATATATATATATATAAGGTATGAGGATATATTTTAGGTGTCCCCCTAGTATATAATTCATATATTCATAGTCATGCCCCCCCTCATTATATATTCATATTCATAATCATAAGGTCAAAATGTCATCCGTCAAACTTTTTGACATAAGCTATGGTAATAATATTACTCGCAGTATATCATGAGACCAAATCCTACAATACCTAATATCGGGGTAAAATACAAATATACAAGTATGATGGTTTTTCGATGTTTTTTTTTTTTTTTTTTTTTTTTTTTTTTGAACTTATAAAACAAAACTCTGTAATCGTGTGCTTTAAAAATAATCTGAACTAAACTGACTCATTTCCGCTTAGCGGACGTGAATACCGGAGAGAGAAGCTTGGTGTGGAACTATTTTGGATTTCAGTCAGATCACAACGGCAATCTGGTTGAACGTGGACAGTCAAAATGTCGAAAGTATTTTAAAAGTAGGAAAAAGCAAAGGAGCAAATCAATTTTTTGAAACATTTTTCGGCTTGCCATCCCGATCTCTTTGCCAAAGTTTGCTGTTTATTCCTGTTTCTCCTGTTCTTTTAGTTTAGGTAAGTGAATCCCAGTGCATATTGCTTTTAAAAAAAGTCACAACAAAGATAACACAAGACAAGAACGTGCTAGAAGCTGACCAAAAGGGAGTTCGTTAATACTTGTTTATGTCGTCATTACAGTGCATTTGCTAGAAAGTGCAAAAATACAATTTGCCGACATGTGTCATTAAAATTCTACTGCATGTAAAAAATGTCAGCAGTGTTTTTGTATTCTTTGGGTTTTGTGTTAAACCGTATTTTATGTGCATATAGTGATAGCTGTGAAAATCCTGTGGTTTGAATTGCATGCATGCGTGATGGAAAGACCAGAATTAATACAGACTTCATTGCCAGCACATCAATTTCCCTAACAGGATCAATGTGACGGCTACAGGTTCTGCATGAAAGCAATAAAAAGTACTTACAGTTTATTATAGTAGCGATAGTGGTAGTCTTTTGTCTAATTTACTTTCTTTGCAAGATTTTTAACAACCAAACGAGCACGATGGGCCGAATGTCCTCCTCTCGCTAGTAAAATGTCTTTTGTTCTTATTTAAGGTGCGCTAGGGCGTTGTTTTGACAGAGACATCTGGCTTGAATACGCTTTAACAGATTTATCTAATAGCACGTAGAGGAAGGCATCTATAGTAGTGGCCTGTTTAACTTGTTTTAGAAATGTAGCATTAAATTTTTATGTTTAACTTAAAATTTTTCAGTATTGAACTGGGTATGTTACCAGCGTTTTCAGTAATGCACTTTACTGAAATACGTATTTTTATCCACTGAACTAAATTTTAGTAAATTTGGAAGTGGTAAATATCTAACACTATGAAATTAACTTCGTGTTTAAAATAAAAGCATACAACGTTTGTGTGTATTCCATAATGTAACACATTGCTTTGTTTGTTTTAAAAGAAATGTTTTACAGTGTACATGAATCAATCAGGCTAGTCTAGAGATGCTGTTTAACTAATAAGAGGTTGTTATTTTTCCAAGCCATAGTATGTCATATATAAGAATTAAGAGATTCCTTATAATTGGAGTATTTGAAGCTGGCCAAAACGCCAGAGTTCTCATTTTAAATGTAAAAAATAAAGACATCGGTGTCTCTAACAGTAAGTGTTGCACTGTCTTACCGGTTTTATTTAAATTGTGTAGTCGGTAGCAATGACTTTTGAATACACTGGAACTTGTTTTCAGCAGAATATATTTTTAACAGCAAGCATTCCATCATGCTGTAGCATTACTAACTGTATATCAGCCTTTTATGCACTTTGTACTTGCAAAAAAAAATAATTTGGCACCCATTTAACATGCCATGAACATACGAGCCAAAGTATAGTGACAGTATCGAATATCATGATACTGTGCATGGTATCGTATCGAATTATTTTGTATTGTATTGTATTGATACTCCCCAGATGATTTATCGCAGAACACCAAGTGGTACTGTGCTGGAAAAAAATTTTAAATCATTTTTAAAACAGCTCGGTTGTGGTTGTACCTTATAATTTATAAGGTCATAAAATGCAGGATTCAATGATAGTGGCACTGTGGTAATGTTGCCCCGACCCTGTGGGTATTTCTGTGTTGTATGTTACATCGAGTGTGTTAATGTTGGTGTGTAGTCATTGGTACACAGGATATAATATGTTACAAGCATGAGTGTGAGCATGAGCACAAATGTATATTTGTATTTAGGCATGAGGACTGCACAGCACTTCACGTGCTAGTAAAAAGTAATAATATCTGAGCACGGGGAATTGCACTTTATTAATTCACGTGCAGTTGTACCGAGACACCAACTGAGTGATTGATTAGCAATCGAGTCTTGGTACAGCTGCATAAAAGCAACATGTTTTCACTCAATCGGGGTTGTTTGGTGAGTGGAGAACGGGATTGGAGATGGAGGTAATAGTAATAGTTATAGTAAGAGCAGCTCACCGTTTTCGTCTGTGTAGTCCGTTTTTGTTTGTCTCTTTGTTTTGGCTACAAGTGCCGTGTCCTGTGTTTTGCTTTGTCTTTCAACCTCTGTTTGTTCATTTATTAAATGCTGAGCACAAGGAAGCGCTCAGCTTCACCAAAACTCCACATCTCTGTCTGTTCTGCGTTGGTCTCTGTTTCTGGTTTGACGCCACCCACTACAGCTGTCTTTGTAACACATGGTGTCATCGTGGATTACCAGCACCTCCTAAACGCAGACCAGAGCGGGAACAGCAGTGTGTTTTCTGAGAAAAAAAAAACAAAACAAAAAAAACACAGGACTGTTTAAACAAAATATATATGGAAAAGCAGCCAGAAGCAGAGACAGCAGCAGAGCAAAGGAGGAAGGGAGGAAGCAGGGATATGGTGTTTTGCCTATGGCAAAACCTGTCACACCACCAGACACGGAGGAGTGGCTCCATGGTACCAGCTGCCATCGCTGTTGTGCCCCCTCTGCGAGGGTAAGCATTACTTTGCCTCCTGTCCCTTCCGCAGCTATGAGGAGGAGGAGGATGAGGAGCCCGAACATCCTACGTCTGAATGGGAGGAGCCTGAATGTCCTACGGCTGAGTGGGAGAAGCCCAAACGTCCTATGGCTGAGTGTGAGGAGCCCAAACGTCCTAAGTTCAAGAGGGGGGAGTCAGTGCGCCCACAGACCAAGAGGGAGGAGTCGTTGTGTCCACAGCCCAAAGAGGGGGGAGTCGGTGCTTCCACAGCCCAAAGAGGGGGGGAGTTGGTGCTTCCACAGCCCGAGAAGGGGAATCCCACGGCCCTAGGACCCAAGCCACCAGCAAAGAGAGAATGCCTGCTGTTTCCACCTCCACCAGTAGAGGGAAAGAGTGCCTGTTTCCACCTCAGCCAGCAGAGGAAGAATGCCTGCTGTCCCCATCTCCACCAGCAGAGGAAGAATGTCTGCTGGCTTCGCCCCCTGCAAGTGAGGGAGAGCCACACCAGTCCCCTGTAACAAGGGTAGACTACACACCGCTCCCACCTCCGTCACCAGGAGACTACACGCCTCCACCATCTCCTTCGCCAGAAGACAATCAGCAGGAGCTGCCTCTGCCTCCACTGTGGCAATGTTGCCCCGCCCCTGGGGGTATTTCTGTGTTGTATGTTGCGTGGGGTGTGTTAATGTTGTGTATAGTCATTGGTACACAGGATGTAATATGGGTTACTTGCAAGTGTTTAAAATGTATATTTATATTTAGGCACAAGGATTGCACAGCACTTCACGTGCAGGTAAAATGTAATATCTGAGCACAGGGAATTGCACATAATTCACGTGCAGTTGTACCGAGACTCCAATTGAATGATTGATTAGCAAACAAGTCTTGGTGTAGCTGCAAAAGCAGCATGTTTCCACTCACTCGGGGTTGTGTGTTCGGCGAGTGGAGAATGGGATTGGAGACAGAGGTAATAATAATAGTTATAGTAATAGCAGCTCACCATGTTTGTCTGTTTTTGTTTGTCTCTTTGTTTTGGCAACAAGTGCCATGTCCTGTGTTTTGTTTGTCTTTCAACCTTTTATTTTCTGTTTGTTCATTTAGTAAATGCGGAGTGCAAGGAAGCACTCAGCTTTACCAAAACTCCACGTTTCTGTCTGTTCTGTGTTGGCCCCTGTTTCTGGTCTGACGTCACCCACTACAGCCGTCTTTGTGACACACACAAATCATTTTTTGTTTTTTTTTATTTAAAATTGCTGTCTTTAAGGCATGTATGATTTTGTAGGTTTCCAAAATCTCAGTCAACAACTGAAGACAGATGCAACAAACTTCCATAATTACTGCATCTTGTAAAGTGCTTTGTGATGATGGTCCACTATGAAAGGTGCTATATAAAATAAAAATTGATTGATTATAAAACATTCAATATTTCGGATGCAACAAGTAATACGTTCCAGCGTTATTAGGAATTTAAAGTGGGCCAGTGGAGTACACTTAAACAGAAACTGTTTATTAGAAGTAATTCTGGAAGGGGAATAGGATATAGGAATCATATCAGCATAGACAAAACATCATTATATCAGACAACATTATCAAAACACTTGCACAGCCAAAGCACACTATGCATAAAGTGGAAGATTAGTTTAACCAGCAATTGACAATAAAGTGTAAGTATGTAAAGTTATACAACACATTATCACAGAATACAAAATCAGTCATATGCCTACATTACTTTCTAGTTCTCCTCACACACAACCCAGTACAATTCGGTTATACATCAAAAAAGTGTGAAGCTTAGCTGCAGCACATCTTCCAATAAGTCCCTTTCACAGAGAACAAAATAAATCCAAAAAGAAAAAAAAAAGTGCCATGAAATAATAAACACAGAATCCAAAGAAAAAACAGAATGGCCATTCAAAAACTTGTGTTCCAATCACAGTTGCAACCAGTGTTCCCTCTCAGGCTAAAATACGTGCATTTTTTACAGTAACTGGCAAAAACCTTTGCACTCTGTTTACTAACTTTTGCAAGTTATTATCATAAATACCAACCTCAGTTGAGACTCTAGCCCCTTGAGGTAAACCTTTAATTTTGAGACTATTAGTGCAAAGCATTAACATAGGCATATTTGTGTCTGTCTTGCAGATGATTCTCTGATTTCCCTGTGTAAAAATGCACATCACATTAGTGCAGAGCTCACTCGGGCACCAGCGAATCTACAGGTATAGGGCGGGCGAAGCAGACATCTGGCGATTCTGCCTCTAGAGGAGTGCTGCTCGGTGCTGCTCGTAAACTTTACAATTTTTAACTGGTCATATAATTGAATACTAAAATCAGTGAAGCACAATCTTCCTGCATTATTTAGAAGTATAAATACTCTGGTAAACACAAATAAAAAAATCATTAGTCACACAGTTTTTTTTTTATTTCATTTTTAAAAAACAACCAATACATAATCAAGAGTTTTGAAACTGGTAAAAATGTAAATCAGCACATTGGTTGAAAATACACATTTAAGTGTACAGTAATTAAGAAGACATACCATGTCCATTATTTTTTTTTTCGAGTTTACTCATTATGTGACTTCACTCCATGTCTCTGCTGAAACTAAACACGGCAGCCGCACCAATGAAGAAAAAAAGCAATGTTTCAGTAAGACAGAGCTAAAAGAAATCTGATTGTCTATGAGGATGGTGCGATAGTATTCTTAGTTTTGCTGTAATTTGCGTTATCATGTCAAGGCTCTACATTTAGATTTTTTACTACTGGCCCCTTGGGCCACTGAGGTAGTGTTTTTACTGGCCCGGATACAAAATTTTAACTGACCCAATAATAAGTACAAAACTGGGCGCATTGTTTTATTCACTGCTGCAAATGTATTGGTGAGCCGGAAGTACATCCAACAGTGACTGTATTAAAACAACAATTTGGTGACATTAAATATGGCAACTAGTACTAGAATTGTTCAAACGTTATGTCGGCCAGGATGTTGTCGGCTAACCACGCATCCCTGTAGTCTGGCCAGGCGTCTGCGGGCTTGCCTGTAAGCTGCCCAGAGCTGCGCTGTCCTCTGACACTGTAGCTCCAAGGTGGCTGCATGGTGGGCCTGCAGTGTAAAAAGAAGCTGACGGCACTCGCTTTGGAGGACAGCGCGAGTTCATCTTCACCACTCCCGAGTCACGCAGGGGTCGTAGCGGTGAGCAGAACCTAACAATAATTGACTATTCCAAACTGGGAGAAAAAATGATAAAAACTATTGGCAACCACTAAATAAAAAAAATCAATCTCTCTCTCTCTCTCTCTCTCTCTCTATATATATATATATATATATATATATATTATATGAGAGGTGGACTGGAGTATTACACCAGTCCAGGAGGGCAAGACAGGCGGATAACAAACTTAAGAGACTGGCGGCACAGAGAGCTAAGTATAGCTCTCATCAAAACTTTATAGATAATTGTATAGCGCATGCAATACTTCCAACTGGTTTTAAGATAAAACTAAGCGTAAACATGAAGACTAATGAAGCAGAAAGATTAAATGTAAATCAGATATTGAAAGAGACTTCGTTTAAGGTAATGCAGGAAGCTGAATTAACATCGACAAGACGCATAAGAGAAATAAATAATGAAATAGAGAGAGTTATAAATGACATCAGAAATTAGACAGTTACTTCGTAAAGTAGAAAACCTTGTGAACAAAAAACTAGAACATTTGAACAACAAAAAGTTAATGAAATTACACAAATTAATAGATCAACCGAGATTACAAAATAGAATAGGTCTAAAAAAAAAATAAAAAATTTCAAATCAAAATAAAAACGAAAATAAGGAAAACACTGCTGAAACACTTTTGATCAGATTGCTTGAGCAATGTAAGTATGATAGTTATGACGGTTACAGCATAGTTCAAATAGAGAAGGATGGAAACTGTTTCTTTAGATGTTTAGGTGTGGTTTTATATGGTTCACAAAATGATCATCGAACAATTAGACATAGGACTAATGGAAAACAATATAAACGATATGAAATGTACATCGACTCAGTGACCCATATTGAAAAAATGAAATGAAGTGACGGCAGTATAGATTCTTGGGCTACAGAGGCAGAAGTTCTGGCAGCTGCAGACCTACTAAATAGGCCCATACACGTATACACAGACTTAAAGAATAAGGATTGTTTTAAATATGAAGGCACAATAGAAACTATTAAAAATAAGAACGATCCAATTAATCTTTTATACAACAATAACCATTTCTCAGTTATTGTATTTAAAGACACTGAAACCAGAGGAACCTCTGAAAAAACTGTGCCATCATTAAGAAAGACAATCAAAATACATTAAAACAGTAAAAAATAAACCAGTTTATAGTAAACAATAAAATGCAAAATAGAGAATTAAACAGGACTAGGACAGAGAATTCAAAACAGAAAGATAGGAGACCCAGAAATGGAAATGGTACCGAATACACTAAAGATAAGACAGAAGACACAGTATATAATTTATCAAGGAAAACTTTAACCACATTCCAAAAAGCAGTAGTGAGTAAAGGACTTAAGTTTATACTGACTAAAAAATACATTGATAAAGATAAACTGGCCACCAAATTAAAGGAATGGGAGAGACGCATGAGATTACAGAATATTTTTTCAATGAAGAGATCTCTGATTCAAAGGGTAGTTATGAGCATGGGATTAAGGTTAATAGTACAAGCATGTGGACTCCTCCAGATGGAAGAGACAAGTGGTTAGACATGTATACTGAAGTATTAAGCAAGAAATTCTAGTAGGACTAAAGAAAAAATGTAAACTTAATTTAACCAATATTGAAGAACAAGCTGTGACTGAGTTGTTAAATGATGATGATATAAGTATAAGACCGGCAGATAAAGGATCAGGAATAGTGATAATGAACACAGAGGACTATATGAAATCTGTAAAATGTGAATTGAAGAATATGGATACATATGAAGAAGTTAAAAGCAATAGGATCAATAAATCGGTAAAAGAGGTTAAGGACATTGCAGAGAGACTATACAATAAAGGCATTATATAAAAATAATTAAAAAAATACATGCAGCCACATAATGCAAGAACAGGGCTAGCAAGAGGAAATCCTAAAATGCACAAAGAAAATCATCCTATGGGAATGATAGTCAGCACGATTGATAATCCAACACACATAGCTGAAATAGCAGAAAAACAACTTAGGTCACACGTTGAGAAATTACACTATGTAACACAATTTTTGTTCCTGGGTAGTAAGTGTTATTCCCTAATTGCTTACGCCTCAGAAGTATAGAAAATGGCTATTATTCCCCACAAACTTTGCTTTTGTGATCAGGACAGTGATATTTCAAAATATCACAATTTCCAATGGGAAAACGGGCAAATGTGTGTCTTTTCGTTCACATAAAGGCAGAAAAAAACAACATATGAATCCAAATAAACATGTATTTATACTAAAGTAATACAAAAGTGACTACAAAAGATTTAGAAGTGAGTAGTTTTTCGAGATTTACAATTATACTGTAAATACATGCCCGTTTTCCCATTGGAAATTGTGATATTTTGAAATATCACTGTCCTGGTCACAAAAGCAAAGTTTGTGGGGAATAATAGCCATTTTCTATACTTCTGAGGCGTAAGCAATTAGGGAATAACACTTACTACCCAGGAACAAAAATTGTGTTACGTAGTGTTATCCCTCGGACCCCTTCCTGGGTCCTCGAAGCTCGAAGCTATGAGGGTACTGTGACAAAGTGCCTGCCCCTGTGTATATTATCTGTTATGTGTTGCGTGTGGTGTGTTTAAATGTTGGTGTATAGACATTGGTACACGGGATATGCCCCTACCAGGAAGGAGAGGAGGAACTGACGCAGGAGAGGAAGGTGAGGAGGCGGCAGAGAAGGGGAAAGGGGAAGAGGAAGGCAGAGGTCCCACCACTTACACAGTGTTACCAAACTATGTTAAGGATACAACACAATTTTTAAAAAGACCTGAATCACTAAAGCACAACCCTTTGGGGAATACAATTTTATTTTGCATGGATGTAAAATCCTTGTATCCAGTCTTGAACAAAGAAGACTACGTGGCGACCTAATTCAAGCATTCAAAATTCTAAAAGGTATTGACAGTGTCGACCCAAGGGACTTTTTCAGCCTGAAAAAAGAAACAAGGACCAGGGGTCACAAATGGAGTTTAGAAAAAGGGGCATTCAGAACAGAAAATAGGAGACACTTTTTTACACAGAGAATTGTGAGGGTCTGGAATCAACTCCCCAGTAATGTTGTTGAAGCTGACACCCTGGGATCCTTCAAGAAGCTGCTTGATGAGATTTTGGGATCAATAAGCTACTAACAACCAAACGAGCAAGATGGGCCGAATGGCCTCCTCTCGTTTGTAAACTTTCTTATGTTCTTATGTTCTTAAGTGTCCCTCATAAATAATAGACTAGATAAATCAATACCCACAGCAGAGGTGCTGAACATGATCAATGTAGTTTTAGAAAACAGTTATTTTACATTTGTTGATAAAAATTACAAACAAAATGATGGTACCGCAATAGGATCTAAATTAGGAATGCATTTTGCCAGTACATACATGGGGAAATGGGAAGAACAATTAGAAAATCAGAAAGAGACCCTTTAGAATACATTCGGTTTGTAGATGATATTTTGGGGGTTTGGACACATAGAGAAGAATCTGTTTTCCAGTTTCATAAAATGGCAAACGAAATACACAGTAATATTAAAGTGGACCTTCAATGGACAAGGAAAGAAACAGAATTTTTAGATACCGTAGTAAAACTTGAAGAAGGTTCAATTGAGACTGACCTCTTCTGTAAAGCTACTGACATGCACCAGTATTTACACATGTCCTCTGCACATCCAATACACAGTAAAAGGGCAATCCCAAAGGGGCTAGGAATAAGAATATGCAGAATACCCTCAAGAGAAAGTGACTGTGTAAAACAAAGACATGTATTAAAAACAAATCTTAAAAACAGAGGATACAAAGAAAGAATTATAGAGACAGAGTTAAGAAAAGTGGATAAACTAAAAAGAGATGATCTACTAGATTATAAAAATAGAGATAACAAGGTCAAGAGAGTCCCATTAATAATGACTCACTCTAAACTTTTGCCCAATATTTCTAAGATAGTTTGGAAACACTTGCGGATTCTACATAATTCAGAGAAATTGAAAAAAAAGTGTTTCTTAAGGCCCCAGTTGTCGCATTCAAAAGAGAAGCTAATTTAGGTGATATTCTAGTTCACAGTAAACATAAAAGAATAATTGACAGAATAGGTTCTACAAATACTTGCACTAGTACATGTAAAGTTTGTAAATACACAGACAAAAGTAGAAATATAATTAAACATAAGAACACCACATATCCACTAAAAACGAATACCTACTGTAAAAATAGCAATGTTGTTTATGGAATAGCCTGTGAAAAATGTGATGAAATAAAATATGTTGGAGAGACTGGAACAACTTTATATAAAAGAATTCAGAACCACCTTTCATTAATTAGAAATAAAAAAATGAATGAACCAATAGTACAGCACTTCACCAGTCAAGGACATGACATAAATGTAAGGTTTGTAGTATTAGAACAGATAACAGTTAATTAGATAATGCCACATATAGAAGAATAAAAGAAAGTAAATGGATAAATAGACTGAACACAATTATGCCAGCGGGACTCAACAGAAAAGAATGATCTAATTAATTCCAATAAATGTATAAAAGTTAAAAATAATTAAATAAACAAAATTATTTCAAAAGTTGTGCATGCTGATGCACTGGGGAGATCATATCAAGGCTGATCCTCACAGCCAGCATTGCATGATAATATAAGTTTATATAAAATAATGTTAATTAGAATTAATATAGATTTAAAGATATAAGTAAAAGTGATGTCACATATAGAACACCATTACATCATGTAAGAATAAATCATGGATTTGAATATAAACAATAACAAGTAGTTGTCATGCCGTCAAACACCTATAAATACCTCCAATGTTTTGATTCAAACACAGGCTCCCTTGAGAAAGATATGTACAACATATCGAAACATTAGGCAGCTGGCTCTTTGAGCTAAATATATATATATATATATATATATATATATATATATATATATATATATATATATCAACTTAAAAATTTTGCTTTATAATTTGAATACTTAAAGGATGAAAAGTTCCTAACAATGCAATTTGGTAGGGCTTTTATTACTTCGCAATTTACAGTATTCTTGTCCACTATACATTTAATTTAGTCTGCCCACAGTCTACACTGACAGATTCCAGGAGGGCGTCTATGTTGTCTATACATTGTTCATGGTGAATCTCACAGGTCTCTCGGCGAGTCTGGTGGCTGACTTTCACAACAGTTCGGTGAGCACATAGGCTCACCGGTGGAGCAACCAGTGAATAAAACACGCTCACTGTATCACCCTGCTCGGCAAGTTAATAACAGAGTAAATCATTAGGTTGTGTGTTAGTGCCATTCAAAAAGAAAATAAACAATCTTATGGATTATTTGTTTAATCATTCTGATTATGTGTATACCATATTGTAACGACCCTGGCGATGGCAGCATCCTGGACGTTGTGGGGGGCGTGTGAATGTCTGACGGGAGAGAGGCTGAACTGGCTGAGAGAGCGCTTATCGCTGAAGCAGTGCATGACCCCCACTGAGTCTGCGGTGTAAAAGAGAGGGAGACAGCTATTTATTATTGTGGCGTGAACCCCGGCCCAAACAGGGTTTCGTTGTGTTATTATAAAAGTACGTGGAACCTCATCTGGTCTCCCCCGAGTCTGTCTCACCCCCATAGCACAGAACGCTACAGTATGTTTAAATGGTAATAGCTGGTCTATTTTTTTTTTTAAATCTGGCTTTTTGTACATTTAACATGCTTTGACTAGATAATAAAAAAAAAAAGTTATTATCTGCAATAAATTCACCCGATGTTTAATTTTTAAACTTAATGTGTTATTTTATATACTGTTATTTTTGGTTTCAGAGTTGCTATGGGATCAGTAAATAAAAAGAAAAAAAAAACTTCCCCGTTTATTTTCACTGTGGAAATCTGGTAACCCTAAACCACAAGGACAGTGCGAGAAACTGAAGCTCTGGTAGAAACTTTGGTCAGACACCAAAATCTTGCCAAACTCGACAAAACTCACAAAATAGTAAAACATATTCACTCTTTTCTCAAATTACTTTTTTTAATGCCGACATTAGGCGAGCCGTGCAGAACTGTGTAAACTGCATTATCCTGCTCCTGTAGGCATTCAAGAAATGTATTGATTAAATTAGCGAAGTGCTCCCCAGTGCTTTCTTCCACAGCAATGTGTAAGAATGTAAGACATGCTATCTTAAAAACTGGAGCAATACATCAGTAGCTGCCATCTTTCAATATGCCTCGCAGGATACTGTAAACATCCGTTACACACTCCATGTAAACGAGCAGAGTGCACTTGCAAACTGCATTACGAACACAGACAGAAAAAATCCGAAAGGGGGAAGAAAAAAAAAAAAAAAAAAACTTTAGCTCGCCTGCATATTCTTTCATGGTTTTTAATTTCTGTATGTCTCAAATAAAAAGCGGCTAAGCGAAGCCTTTCAATATATGCTATTGTAGTTATTTTAGCCATTTAACATGCACATATAGGAGTGCTTGTCAGAAAATGAAAATACTGTATTAAATATTTGAAAATGTATGTATATAAATAACTCGTTTTTTACAAGCAAACTCGCAACCGAGCTGTTGCCATGGCAACAGCAACGCTGAAAGGTTAACGGATTTATACTAATTATAATAGTAAACACAATTCAAACAATAATCACCAGATCGTTGTCGCTTGTCGCCTCTCCCAAGTCAGCACTGCTGATACGAACTTGTCCTGTAAAGATTGTGAATGGCATTTCTGCCCTGAACACATTGTACCCCAAATCAAAACATTAGACAATTCGACCCCGTTGTGCAGCTTCCACATGGCGTACCTGGGTATCCATCGGTGCGTGTTTTTCACTCGCTGCAGTCACAGCAGCAGACAGACACCTGCTATCTTGTGAACTACTACTATGAGAATGGATATGATGGCAACTAAATGCTGAATTCCCAACAAAAAGCTGCTGTTTTATCGCCAATGTCATCATTTAAGCCAGATTAAGGCTTTCTTCCACTCTATATTTTCCTATTTTTTCATCCATAATTTGTTTCTTTATCATTATTGATTTTAAACACTTTTGGTTTATTGAAAAAATAAAATAAAATAATCAAAATCATTGAAAATAAATAAATAAAATAACCGCAAAAAATTGCCATGTCGAGGTAACGAGTATTACCAGCTGCACTTCAGCACATAGTCTCAGATGCTGACTGTACAACAAATACGACGTGCGGCGGGGAAGTTCGGAGGAGTTCAATTACGCCGTTATTGGGGGTGGACATGTTGTTAAAAATAGGTTTGTAAATTAGTTTTTTTCAGCTTTTTGGCACACTGACACATTTTCCTGCGTTCATAAAACAGGCGCCATGTAGACTGTACCATATACATTATACAGCTGTGGTGCTTCATAACTACCGGCCCCGGGCTGTCGGGCCATGGTAAATTGATTGCGTATTTCATTGTTTAGTTTATTTATTTCTACGCTACCTGCCTTTAATGAATCTATAATTAGAAATTTAAACCATGGCCGTTTCTTAATTGAATAATATTTTCTGACGACAAAGAAA
Organism: Polyodon spathula; assembly: GCF_017654505.1. NCBI lineage: Eukaryota > Metazoa > Chordata > Actinopteri > Acipenseriformes > Polyodontidae > Polyodon > Polyodon spathula. Next base: position 47,377,091 of record NC_054544.1, read on the forward strand.
TGAGCTCAAAACTATTTTTTTCTAGCTATACAATCCTTAAAGGAAAACGATCACTTTACTGTGTAAAGGATGTAGTCACTACACTACACACCACTGGCTTCATAAAGACATTCTGTCTGCAGACACGCCTCTTCAACACTGCAGAATTAGGAAAGAAACGATTGAGAGGATTAATTATGCGTTTGTATTAAAAGGGACGCTATTTTAAAATTACAACCGGGTAGAACATAGCAGTGAACCTGTTTTAGAGCAAGGAGTCAACATGCCTTTATCAGAGTTTCATATTTTATCCTGGTTATTATTATAATGCCAGTAAAACACCAAACTTAATTTGTGGAGTACTGTACATAGGATTACTCATATGACATTGCTGGACTGTTACTGTTTCATATTTTTTTTAATTGTCATTGTAAATGCCAGCAAAAAGCTAAACAAGTCTTTTCAAAACATTTTTATTTGTAGACTTAACTACTGTGTTAGTGGAAGACTCTAAATATGACTCCCACAACTGTGCTGGACATTTGGTTTTCTGAACTGTTGTAATATAAATCTTAGTTTTCCCAGCTTACTTTAATGCCAGCAATGAGCCAAGTCTATAAACATTGATAAGTTTGAAGTGTCTTCAGGTTCTTTACTTACTATTACAGCAACAAGAGGCTGATTGAAAAAAAAAAAAAGTGGTAATATTTATTAAATGTACTTATTTTAAAAACTACCAACATTATATTTGTTCAAATGCCATATTTAATTATTAATGTGTTGATAAAAAAGTGGGAACAAATGGAATTGGCCATTTCTGAAAGAAACGGAATTTGGTATTCCCAAGAATGCAACCATTGGTACAGTAGCTTGAGAAAGTATCGACCCCCCCCCCCTTGACATTTTTCCTATTTTGTTGCCTACAACCTGAAATTAAAATGGATTTTTTGGGGGTTTGTATCATTTGATTTACACAACATGCCTACCACTTTGAAGATACAAAATATTTTTTATTGTGAAACAAACAAGAAATAAGACACAAAAACAGAAAACTTGAGCGTTCATAACTATTCACCCCCCCCCAAAGTCAATACTTTGTAGAGCCACCTTTTGGGGTACCACTCTCTTGGGGTATGTATCTATAGGCTTGGTACATCTAGCCACTGGGATTTTTGCCCATTCTTCAAGGCAAAACTGCTCCAGCTCCTTCAAGTTGGATGGGTTCCGCTGGTGAACAGCAATCTTTAAGTCATACCACAGATTCTCAATTGGATTGAGGTCTGGGCTTTGACTAGGCCATTCCAAGACATTTAAATGTTTCCCCTTAAACGACTCGAGTGTTGCTTTAGCAGTATGCTTAGGGTCATTGTCCTGCTGGAAGGTGAACTTCCGTCCCAGTCTCAAATCTCTGGAAGACTGAAACAGGTTTCCCTCAAGAATTTCCCTGTATTTAGCGCCATCCATCATTCCTTCAATTCTGACCAGTTTCCCAGTCCCTGCTGATGAAAAACATCCTCACAGCATGATGCTGTCACCACCATGCTTCACTGTGGGGATGGTGTTCTCGGGGTGATGAGAGGTGTTGGGTTTGCGCCAGACATAGCGTTTTCCTTGATGGCCAAAAAGCTCAGTTTTAGTCTCAGCTGACCAGAGTACCTTCTTCGATATGTTTGGGGAGTCTCCCACATGCCTTTTGGCGAACACCAAACGTGTTTGCTTATTTTTTTCTTTAAGCAATGGCTTTTTTCTGGCCACTCTTCCGTAAAGCCCAGCTCTGTGGAGTGTACGGCTTAAAGTAGTCCTATGGACAGATACTCCAATCTCCGCTATGGAGCTTTGCAGCTCCTTCAGGGTTATCTTTGGTCTCTTTGTTGCCTTTTTGATTAATGCCCTGCTTGCCTGGTCCGTGAGTTTTGGTGGGCGGCCCTCTCTTGCCAGGTTTGTTGTGGTGCCATATTCTTTCCATTTTTTAATAATGGCTTTAATGGTGCTCCGTGGGATGTTCAAAGTTTTGGATATTTTTTTATAACCAAACCCTGATCTGTACTTATCCACAACTTTGTCCCTGACCTGTTTGGAGAGCTCCTTGGTCTTCATGGTGCTGCTTGCTTGGTGGTGCCCCTTGCTTAGTGGTGTTGCAGACTCTGGGGCCTTTCAGAACAGGTGTATATATACTGAGATCATGTGACAGATCATGTGACACTTAGATTGCACACAGGTGGACTTTATTTAACTAATTATGTGACTTCTGAAGGTAATTGTTTGCACCAGATCTTATTTAGAGGCTTAATAGCAAAGGGGGTGAATACATATGCGCGCACCACTTTTCCGTTATTTATTTTTTAGAATTTTTTTAAACAAGTTATTTTTTTCATTTCACTTCACCAATTTGGACTATTTTGTGTATGTGCATTACATGAAATCCAAATAAAAATCCATTTTAATTCCAGGTTGTAAGGCAACAAAATAAGAAAAATGTCAAGGGGGGTCAATACTTTTGCAAGCCACTGTAGCCCTAAAAATGGTTATAATTGAACCGCATGCAGACAACAACAACTGACAGGGCTGCACAGGATCAGAGGATGAATCTAAATCAGAGGCAGCACCACAATAAAATTGTTTAAATTTAAAGTAAATTGTAAAATTGTTGAGATACTTGTGTTGGAATATTGTTTCAAAATGGTATAATACAAGGGGGCTCCTGAGTGGTGTATCCAGCAAAGGCGCTCCACAGGGATGTGCCCTATAGCCTGGGGATCGCAGGTTTGAGTCCAGGCTATGTCACAGCCTACTGTGACCTGGAATTCCTAGGGGGCAGCGCACAATTGCCACGGCTAACCATGCAGAAGAGACCCCTGTGGCCAATAGGGCGCTTGTGGTTCTGCAGTGGAGCCTCCAGATCTGTGTTGTCCTCCGGCACTGTAGGTCTGTCGGCCTCGCTGTGGATCCGCAGTGTGTAAAATGACAGATTGGCGGGAGCACGTTTCTGAGGACGTGTGCTGCAGCCTCTATTCCCAGAGTCAGCGGGGGGTTGCGGGCGGTGAGCCGAGGAAACAGATAATAATTGGGCACAATAAACTGGGGAGAAAACCGGGGTAAAAAATTGGCGACGACTAAATTAAAAAAAAAATAAAATAATAATAATAAATTGTATAATACAACAAAAAATAAATATATTAAAAGGGTTAATGTGTGGCTCAGTATCTAAAAAGTTTAGAGGGAACGGTTGTTGCAACATAAAAAAAAAAAGCTTTTCTCTCACCCAGATGCATTTTACAGCCTGCAGTGTAGATTCCTCTATGAATATTGCAGCTGTGCAGCAAAGTTTAAATGTCCAGACAATCCTGAATTAAAAAAAAAAAAACAGCGAGTTCCAAAGCAACACAAAAACCATCCCTAAGTAACAAAGTAAACAAAATAAACCTCATAGTGTATTTTGTATGTATTTACAGTATAATCGTAAATCTCAAAAAACTACTCACTTCTAAATCATTTGTATTACTTTAGTGTAAATACATGTTAATTTGGATTCATATGTTGTTTTTTTCTGACTTTATGTGAACGAAAAGACACACATTTGCCCGTTTTCCCATTGGAAATAGTGATATTTTGAAATATCACTGTCCTGGTCACAAAAGCAAAGTTTGTGGGGAATAATAGCCATTTTCTATACTTTTGAGGCATAAGCAATTAGGAAATAACACTTACTACCCAGGAACAAAAAATAAATAAAAAATAAAATTTGTTACACGGTGCAATCCCAACAGCAAGAACCGTTTTTTTTCAATGCAAACTAACCCAATTAGAACAAATCACCTACAGGATCGACCAGAATACAACGACCACAATACTTACTGACACCGAACTTTCTCTTACTGACACCGAACTTTCTCTGTCTGTCATCTTCACACAAACTGCAGCCAGTTAACGGGTGTGAGAAGCAATCTACGGTGGATAGTTTTTTCAAGAGAAAGGACATGGAATTACTGTATTCAGTGTATAAGTGTACATTCTTTCCTTTTTCATTTCTTTACTGTTCTTTTAAACATACCGGGGAATCTTTTTATAAAGTACTGTATATTGATATCTAACCAAAAAAACAAAAAAAAAGTTTAAAATATTAAAAACCCACAGTTGTTTAAAATGGTGATATCAAACACAAAAGCCCAATTTAGGAGAAGCAATTGGGGCAATCTTGACAAGGATCAAGCAAATAGGCACAATTGGAAAGGTGCTGGGGCCCAATATTCACACAATTGTTGCTTCTAATTTGGCTTCCTTTTTTGATCGCTCCACTTTACAGTGAAATGCACTTTGTACAACTTGAAGTGGATTTATTTATACATTTTTAATATAAACATGTATTCATTTCTACATCTATTTACTTAAAAATATTTTTTCTAAATGTACAGTGCCAAGAAAAAGTTTGTGAACCCCTTAGGATTTTCACATATTTCAAACCTAAAATGTTATTAGATCTTAATCTAAGTCCTAATAATAGATAAAGATAACCTGATTAAACAAATGACACAAAATCATGACACTTTTTCAACATTTATTTATCCACAAATGATTTAACATTCAATATCCATGTGTGAAAAAGTATGTGAACCTTTAGATTCAGTAACTGGTGGCACCCCCTTGAGCAGCCATGACTTCAACTAAGCATTTCCTGTAACTATTGGTCAGTCTGTCACATCGGTTTTGCGGAATTTTGGCCCATTCCTCCTTATAGAACAGCTTCAACTCGGTGACATTTGAGGGCTTTCTTGCATGGACAGCTCGCTTTAGGTCCTGCCACAACGTTTTGTGGGGGTTTAGGTCCGGACTTTGACTAGGCCATTCTAAAATGAAGAATTTCTTCTTCTGCAGCCATTCTTTTGTAGATCTGCTTGTATGTTTACGATCATTGTCTTGCTGCATGACCCACTTTCAGTTCAGCAATGTATTGCTACCTAATAAAATATTTAGCTAAATGAGGAATTACAATTTATCAGAGATTTAGACAGGGAAGCTACATGCCAGTCTTGTGTACAATTCCATTCTATAGTATCTACCAAACAAACAGGAAACTGGATATTTTCAAACAGGAAAAGGAGAACATTAAGGTTTTCAGCGAAAGCTGGTCTGGCTTGGATGTAAGCTTATAAAATTAATGCACTTCAACAATAGCGCAGCGGGCTAAGGCTGTGTGCTTTTCAAGGACCTCGTGGTTCAAGTTTAAACAACCGTAATTTTCTTTTTTTTGTGTGATGTGCCGTTTTAAAACATAAATAAATTCTTTAATACAAATGGTGTGGATATCTGGTTTACTTTGATGTTGACCAACATGTGAACTCACATGATTGGTAGATGTCCAGTTATTTAGCTTTTCTGTTTGAAAAGTCGCTACACACTATTAGAAAGTAAGAAACAGAAGCAGCAGAATTTTACAAACAATTTTACCGTAGTATGTCTACTTATATCTCATTGTGTTTAACAGGTATTTTGTGTTGTATGTTAATGTTGGTGTATAAGCAATGGTACACAGGATATAAAAACGGGTCTGTGTAACACGAGTGTTTAAAATGTATATTTGTATTTAGGCACGAGGATTGCACAGCACTTCACATGCAAGTAAAAAGTAATAATGTGAGCACGGGGAACTGCACTTTATTAATTCACGTGCAGTTGTACCGCAACTCCAATTGAATGATTGATTAGCAATCGAGTCTCGGTACAGCTGCATAAAAGCAGCATGTTTTCACTCGCTCGAGGTTGTTGTGTTTTCGGGAGTGGAGAACGGGGGAGAGAGAGAGGAGAAGCGTAATTATAAATGTCAATTGCTACGAGTGCTGGAAGCACCAGCACCGTACTTGTTTTGTGTAGCGTTCGTCCACCGTCGTTTTGTTAGTGTCTACTCGTTTAGTTTGTCTATTTATTTTGGCCTCATGTGCCGTGTGCTGTTTTTGTTACAAACCTTTTATTTTCTGACTGTCTGTTCATTTATTAAATGCTGAGCGAGACCATTCGTTCAGCTCCACCAAACTCCACCTCTCTGTCGAACTCTTATGTCGTCTGCCAAACCCCATTCGTGTCAAGGTACGATGAGTTGTGCATTCTTTTATGGGTCTTTCGGCACCAATGTTGTACTGGACTGTCAGTTGACTAAATGTAGCCTGCCTGTTGCTCTGCACAATGTGTCAGCCTCCTTTGGCCTCTTTCATCAATGAGCCGATTTCAAACACTGGCCTGCCATTGGTTGGATGTCCTTTGGGTGGTGGACCATCCTTGATACACACGGGAAACTGCTGAGTGTGAAAATCCCAGCAGCGTTGCAGTTCTTGACATGCTCAGACCGGCGTACCTGGCACCTACTACCATACCCCATTCAAAGGCACTTAAATCTTTTGTCTTGCCCATTTAGCCTCTGAATGGCACACATACACAATCCATATCTCAATTGTGTCAAGGCTTAAAAATCCTTTAACCTGTCTCCCCTTCATCTACACTGATTAAAGTGGATTTAACAGGTTACATCAATAAGGGATCATAGCTTTAACCTGGATTCACCTTGTCGGTCTATTTCATGGAAAGAGCAGGTGTTCCTAATGTTTTGTACACACACACACACACACACACACACACACACACACACACACACACACACACACACACACACACAGTACCAGTCAAAAGTTTGAGTACACTTGCTGGAAACTATTATTTTTTTTATAATTGAGAATGTTTTACGTCATATACGTTTCTGTAAATACTTGAAAATGAAAACACATGTTACAATATACAAAACAAAACATATGGAGTATCAAAGCAATGTTCAAGAAAATTGAATATTGTCTCTAAATCTTGGATTCCTCAAATTAGCCACCCTTTGCCTTAACAGCCTCACAAACACGAGGCATTCGGTTTCAGCAAGAAATCACCAGACATGTCTTCCCAGCTCTTCTGCAGCAATTTCCAGAGATGTAGGGCACTTCTGTCCAGTTTGTCCCATACAAGATGTATGGGATTGAGGTCTGGAGACTAGGCAGGCCAGGTCATTAGATTGAGTTGTCCTTCATTTTCCTTCTTCGCCAGATAGTTCTTGCACAACTTTGAAAAGTGTTTCGGGTCATTATCTTGCTGAAGAATGAAGGACTGCCCAACTAGCTGTAATCCTGATGGAATGGCATGCCTCTGAAGAATGCTACGTAGCCATGCTGGTTGAGCTTGTCATGGACTTGGTAAAGATCACCAATTCTGTCACCAGCAAAGCAACCCCAGACCATGACACTGCCTCCTCTATGCTTGACAGTGGGAACCACACATGCAGAACTCATGCGCTCACCCTCTCTGTGTCTTACAAATACTCAGCGGTTGGATCCAAATATTTCAAATTTTGACTCCTCGGTCCATAAGACCGACTTCCACTCCTCAAATGTCCAGTTTCTGTGTTGTTTGGCCCAGGCAAGTCTCTTCCTCTTATTCTGCAATCTTAACAATGTTTTTTTTGCAGCAATTCTTCCAGTTAGGCCAGCTTCACGCAATCTCCACTGAACAGTTGATGTTGAAACATCTGTACTTCTAGTAGCATTTAGCTGAGCTTGTATTTCAGGGGGCAGTTAAATCGCCGGTTTTGCAGCCTTGTGACTTGAACGAACTTGTTCTCTGATTCTGAGGTCACCCTTGGCCTTCCTGACCTTGTTCGGTCCTCATGAGTGCCAGTTTCTTCAAATTGTTTGATGGTCTTGGCCACAGCAGTTACAGATACTTGCAAAGTTCTTGCCATTTGTCTTAAATATTGACCTTCATTTCTTAAAGTAATTACAGACTTTTTTCTTTGCTTAATGAGCGTATTTTGCCATTTTCTGCATTCGGGATTGACAGACTTGTGCCTACGCTACCTATATTTATAGTAATCATGGACCCTTACCTGTTAACAATAATTGGTGACAAAAGGTTAATTAGGTAACGTGCTAGCTAACTCAGAGAACATCTAACAAAGACACTTTTATACTTAGGCCAGTGTTCCAACACCGTGTTATACACATTTCAGACTTTTAACTGACTGGGCTTCAGACTGAAATCCCCTAACTTTGGTTGACCATTTCATTGAAATTGACAAGATTTACATTTTCATTTAAAAATTACAATTTTGAATGCAATTCACTTATGATTATCAGCTTATATAAGTACACATGATATAATGAAATATTAAGTGTTTATAGACAAATTTATACAGTTAAAAGCAAGATAATCACGAAAAACCTTGTTTCAAGCAGGTGTACTCAAACTTTTGACTGGGTACTGTATACACTTTTATATTGAAGGCTATGATTTTTTAAACTAAGTTACAGAATAGAATTACAAACTACAGTACTCTGCTCACAATGATTCACATTTTGTTATCTTGTTGTTACCTTTATTAAGTTGTTAACATTATTTCCCAACCCAGGAAAAAAAAAAATCTAATACGGCAGTTATTATCACTGACTCAGATTTAGCACGTAGCATGTTAACATCGCCGTTTTCATTTCTTTAATGTGATTAATAAAATGTACAGGTCATTTTATTTTAAATGTATGGTGCTTGCTTGTAACTTATTGTACCGAGTGCAGCAACAGCCTCGGGGTCCAAATCGTCGTCAGCCAAGTGTGTGTATATATAATAAATTATATTATATATATACACACACACACACACACACATATACATACACACAGTGCCTTGCAAAAGTATTCAGACCCCTGACCAATTATCTCATATTACTGAATTACAAATGGTACATTGAAATTTTGTTCTGTTTGATATTTTATTTTTAAACACTTAAACTCAAAATCAATTATTGTAAGGTGACATTGGTTTTATGTTGGGAAATATTTTTAAGAAAAATAAAAAACTGAAATATCTTGCTTGCATAAGTATTCAACCCCCACACATTAATATTTGGTAGAGACACCTTTCACTGCAATAACAGCTTTAAGTCCTTTGGGGTAAGTATGTGCCAGCTTTGCACACAGTGTCGGAGTGATTTTAGCCCATTCTTCTTGACAGATTTGCTCCAGGTTGTTCAGGTTGGGTGGACCGCAATTTGCAAATAGTGCCACAGATTCTCAATGGGATTGAGATCAGGATTTTTACTGGGCCACTATAGGACATTCACCTTTTTGTTCTTGAGCCACTCCAATGTTGCTGGCCTTGTGCTTGGGATCATTGTCCAGCTGAAAGGTGAATTTCCTCCCAAGCTTCAGTTTTTTAGCGGACTGAAGCAGATTCTTTCACAGTATTTTCCTATTTTGCTCCATCCATTCTTCCTTCAACTGTAAGAAGATGCTCAGTCCCTGCTGATGAGAAGCATCCCCACAGCATGATGCTGCCACCACCATACTTCACTGTACGGATGGTGTGACTTGAGGCATGGGCAGTGTTAGGTTTGCGCCACACAGAGTTTTGGCCAAAAAGCTCTATCTTGGTCTCATATGACCACAAAACCTTTTCCAACATCACAGCTAGGTCACTCTCATGCTTTCTGGCAAACTCCAGACGTGCTTTCAGATGGTACTTTTTGAGTAACGGCTTCTTTCTTGCCACCTTCCCATACAGGCCGGTGTTATGCAGAGCACTTGATATGGTTGGCTGGTGTACCATTACTCCACTCCCAGCCACTGAACTCTGTAGCTCCTTCAAAGTGATTGTTGGCCTCTCTGTGGCTTCTCTCACAAGTCTCCTTGTTTGAGCGCCGAGTTCAGTTGTACTGTGTTATTCAATGAATAGGACATAGCCAGAATACTGGAGGTATCATGCCACAAATGTACTGTACTTGTAATTCTACTTTTATAAACAATCTCATTATTATTATTATTTAGTGCTAGTAGTGACAATTACTGCAATGAAGAAAATCAAAGAATAAAACATTGCTAATAATATTATTAATAGTTTAGCTAATGCCTTTATCCAAGGTGACTTCCTCAAGTTACTCCAGCAGCTTATATTGTTCGTTTTGGATTGTCCTTTTACTGTAGCGAACAAAAGGCTTTGGACCAAAACAGGGGTGTTATAGCGAGGGTGTACTGTATTAAATATTTGACTTACAAGCTTAATACACGACATTGTACATTTTAATATATAATGCGTGCACATTTGTTATTTCATTTTTATTATTTTTCACCACCCATAGTGTTCAGATCAAAAGTTTGGAAGCAGCAAATGATAAACAGGGACTGAGCTGAGCACAATATTATTCACTGTTCTTCACTCTATTCCCTGGATTACTGATCATCCCTGAACAGTTAACCGTCTCTTTATAAATATACTACCATTGATGCGGAAGGTCTCTAAAGTGTAATGGCAGGCTGATGTATCCTCCTATTACTAGAAAAGCTGCACAGCTGGCGTGGGTGTGTATGTCACCTGATAAATCTACTCAGGGGATCTGCACATTAAACATGCTGGTTTCTCCAAACAGTTTCAAATGAAAGATTGTAACCTTTCCTAAATTTTAAGATCAATTATGACTCTATATCATTTGTTGCTTTCAAACTTTTGACCTACATTGCATGTACATGCATATAACGACTCCAAGATACAGGACCTGCTGGAATGAACATTAAAAGAAAATCAATGCTAGACTAAAAATACTAAAATTAAAGTTCTATAGTGTGTTTAACAACAAAATAGAACAAAAAAGCATAACTTTAAACAATGAAATATTATTATTATTATTATTATTATTTATTTTTTAATTCTGTAACATTAATAGGGTTTTTTCTTTGGAATAAAATGCTTTGCAAATCCTCACCTGCATATTTTGGTGCTCGTAAAGATCTTTTTTTTGGTCTTAAATGTGAGGTGAGCTTGTATGTTTAATGCATTATAGATTCAATGTTTGTCTGTTTGTAATGCAAGCATACAGAAAAATAAAACACTTTTTTTTTAACTGAATATAACGTTTATTTTATTCTCCACCAATCACATAACGGTTTAACAGTAATTTCACATCCAGCCCCTTCCACTTTACCTGTGTGCTACTATATTACTATAATTGGATGTTATTGACACATGTTACCGAAAAATACAAAACATTTCCAAAGAAATCACATAGGGTTACCTTAGCTTCAATTACTTACCATGTAATTACATTCAGTATTTTATCTTATTACATGGTAACACCGAGTCACTTCAAAATACAGTACACTTCCAAAGGAATTACATTGAATTACATTTTGTTTTATTGTAATTACCATAATTCACAATGTAGTTACGTTCAGTATTTTCTTTTATTACAAGGTAACAAGGAGTCACTTCAAAATACAGTACACTTCCAAAGAAATTACACTGAATTATGTTTGTTTTATTGTAATTACCATGATTCACAATGTAGTTACACTTACCATTTCCTGTTATTACCAGGTAACAAAGGGTCACGGGTTTGCTTACTATACCAGAATCTAAGTCATTAATGTACATCTGGAAGAGCTACTGATCCCTGTAGTACACCAATCATTACCTGGCTCAATTTTGAGGTTTCTCCTCTAAATCAGTACTTTCTGTTTTCTACATGTTAACCACTCCCTAATCCATGTGCATGTATTTCCTTTAACCCCTACTGCATTCAGTTTGAGAATTAATCTTTTATGCGAGACTTTGTCAAAAGCTTTCTGAAAATCTAAATAAACCATGTCATATCTTAAAATAAACAAATCCCCTGGGCCGGATGAGATCCTCCCAGTAGTACTCAAAGAAATGAAAGAAGTAATTTACAAACCGCTAACCAAGATCATGACACAGGGGTGGTACCAACAGACTGGAAAATTGCAAACGTAATACCGATCCACAAAAAGGGAAACAAAACCGAACCAGGTAACTACAGACCAGTAAGCCTGACTTCTATTATATGCAAACTTATGGAAACTATAATAAGATCCAAAATGGAAAATTACCTATATGGTAACAGGGTCCTGGGAGACAGTCAACATGGTTTTAGGAAAGGGAGATCGTGTCTAACTAACTTGCTTGATTTTTTTGAGGATGCAACATCAATAATGGATAATTGCAAAGCATATGACATGGTTTATTTAGATTTCCAGAAAGCTTTTGACAAAGTCCCGCACAAAAGATTAATTCTCAAACTGAACGCAGTTGGGATTCAAGGAAACACATGTACCTGGATTAGGGAGTGGTTAACATGTAGAAAACAGAAAGTACTGATTAGAGGAAAAACCTCAGAATGGAGTGTGGCAACCAGCGGTGTACCACAGGTATCAGTATTAGGTCCTCTGCTATTCCTAATCTACATTAATGATTTAGATTCTGGTATAGTAAGCAAACTTGTTAAATTTGCAGACGACACAAAAGTAGGAGGAGTGGCAAACACTGTTGTAGCAGCAAAGGTCATTCAAAATGATCTAGACAAGATTCAGAACTGGGCTGACACATGGCAAATGAAATTTAATAGAGAAAAGTGTAAGGTACTGCAAGCAGGAAATAAAAATGTACATTATAAATATCATATGGGAGATACTGAAATTGGAGAAGAAATCTATGAAAGATGCAAAGAAGAGCAACCAGAATTATTCCGGGCTTAAAAGGCATGTCATATGCAGACAGGCTAAAGAATTGAATCTGTTCAGTCTTGAACAAAGAAGACTACATGGCGACCTAATTCAAGCATTCAAAATTATAAAAGGTATTGACAATGTCGACCCAAGGGACTTTTTCAGCCTGAAAAAAGAAACAAGGACCAGGGGTCACAAATGGAGATTAGACAAAGGGGCATTCAGAACAGAAAATAGGAGGCACTTTTTTACACAGAGAATTGTGAGGGTCTGGAATCAACTCCCCAGTAATGTTGTTGAAGCTGACAGCCTGTGATCCTTCAAGAAGCTGCTTGATGAGATTCTAGGATCAATAAGCTACTAACAACCAAACGAGCAAGATGGGCTGAATGGCTTCCTCTCGTTTGTAAATTTTCTTATGTTCTTATATTCTTACCACACACCGCTGACTGAGTACTTGAAATGGGGAGTGAAACAATTGGCAAAGGCGGCTTAAGAGTTTCTAATGGTTTTTTCATATCAACCTGACCCCGATTAATATACTCAACCAAACAATCAATTTTCCCTAACACTTCCTGTTTTAAAGTCAACATCTCAGCTCCATCTGAGCCTTTAATTGACTCAGTTCTGTTGCAACTTGATGCACAGATACTTGTAAAGTACTTGAAACAGTACGATATTCCTCCTGCAACTCCTGCTGCAGTTGCTCCATATTCCATTTTAATTCCTCTCTTATATTTCCTGTTTGTTTAACCTCTTCATTTTGTGACTGTATCCAATGCTCCTGAAGCACTTGAGTTCCTTTAATGACATTTTTATACCCTCCACAGCATGAATTAAAGTTACAAGCTCCACCTGACTAACACCTGTGACAACCATAGGCAAAGGTACTAAAGGTGGCACATTCACTGAAACATCCAAATCACTATCAATTAAGGATTCATTATTATCTGGCTTAGAGAGAGATTCTCCCACTTTAAACAGAATCAATTAACTTTTCTCCTCCAACTAGAATCAACTCCTTCTCTGACCATTTACCATATCCTGTCGCCATAATGAATCAAATATAACCAATTATTACACAAGCAATTTATAAATAGATTTTTTTTTTTTTTTTACTCAAACGTCAGGTTCAAGAACCGGTTCAAGTGTTTCAGGTTCAAAGGGCCCATCTGGGGTGCCAAATTCTGTAACGGTTGGCTATCTGGGGTGCCAGGCAACTGCATAATCTACCATTTTTAATTGTCACCAAAAAGCTACTAGGATATAGTAATTCACTTTTCTATATGTGACACCACTACACCCTATATGCGCCCAGGGAATAATAACTCTGTAATTATTAAGATATATAAACAGGACAGAGGAGGGAAAAAACAGTTAAAGAAGCAGCACTAATGAACCATTCAGTCCTCAAGATTACACTCAAAGTAACAAGCAGGCCTCTTGGTTACTGACCCAGGGATCTAACAAATGAAAATACTAGTCAATTACCTCAATCTACCAATCACACTATTAATTAACTAATCTAAGACCAACAAATTATATTGCACATTATTATATATTGCACATTCGGTTATATTGCACTTAGATATTGAACCAATTACATATGAATATGTTTTTACACACTTAATAAGCTTGTTATATTACACATAAGTAGCTAACATATTGCACATAACGTTTCTTAAAACAGTGAGCATGATAGATTAATTAACCATCAATTAAACAAAACAAATCTAATGATTGTCTCAAACCACCAAATTAAAAGCAGAAGCAACATTTCAATTTCAAAGTCACATGATCAGTCATCATGTTTTAGACCATTAATTATGCTATATTGTTTCTAATTGTTGTCTTACCCAACACTATTCTTAACTTGCAATATTCAATAAAACTAAAGTCAATGGCGTACCTATGCTATGCAAATATAAATAATAAAACTATATAGCATAACTACTAAGGTTGCAATGCATTAAACAAATTACACTTTCATAACTTGTAACCCAGCACAGAATATATTCATTAAATGTTGCGCAAGAGTTCCAGCACATTTATCCAAAGCAGCAGGAGAGATGAAAGAAGAAGAAATAAAATGCATCTGGGTGTAAAAACGAGTCAAAGTAAATTTCCATTAGCCTTAAAGCTATTAATCTAGTAGTATGTTCTCCTTTTCCACCATAATCAAATCAGCATGAAAGTTACGATAGTTCAATGAAAAAACGATTGTCCCGATTAGGAAACACTAATAGTAGAAAAGTTTATTTTCTCAAACCCGATGTAGATTCGGCAGCAACACGTCTCCACAGCTCCCACTGCAACACAGCTCTCTCGAATAATTAGTTATTTCTTCCTTCACAATATTGTTATAAAACATCCAACAGCTATGCTTGAAAAAATAAACAAAGCACAGCTAAACTTTTTGTCTTCAGTAACGTCCCGCCGTATTTCCAAAACTGCTTTCTCAATCTCTCTCTCTCTTGCTCAGCTCATATCTCCCGCAACACACCTCGCACACCCCTTTCTCCCATCATGCAACAGTGCTAGCTTTATATCCCAGCCCTGCAATCCCAACGTTATGTAATTATTATTATTTTTTTTTTAAAAGACAGCAAGTAAAATATAGCTAGACAAACCGACACATTTACCTATCGTCACACTCCCCCCCCCCCCCCCCCAATATGGAGCTGGAACGTGGAGGAGCAACAGACTCTTCAATCTCTTTTTCTACAAATCCCAGAAACTCCTCATCATCACTGTCTTCATTAAAGATCTTCATCACTTTCCGCTTTTCTTGCTCCTCTACAGTAGGGTAGCAAGGCTTGAGATTGGAAATGTGAATAACTCTGGCATCCTCCCTGGTCTCCTCCATAACTACCTGGAAGTTCACAGGTCCCATTTGCTTGATAACACCGTGTAACAAATTTTATTTTTTTTGGTTCCTGGGTAGTAAGTGTTATTTCCTAATTGCTTATGTCTCAAAAGTATAGAAAATGGCTATTATTCCCCACAAACTTTGCTTTTGTGACCAGGACAGTGATATTTTGAAATTTACCTATTTTCCAGAACATTCCAGATAGATTCAGTGCTGAGTAAACTTGGAGTAACTTCTAGAACTTTCCAGTAATATAAATAGTAGTATAAATACAGGGGCCTTAAGCCCACCAGTTCAGTTTAGTTCCAGCTGCCTAATTGGATACATATCTGCATTTTTCTGAGATGGCATCAAAAGGCTGCAATGGTGGCATTCCTGATGGGTCTCCGAGGCGTTTTTACCAAGTTTCTCTGCTATCTTTTCCTTTGGGACAGCAGGGACACCAAGGCGCACCACCACAGGCAGGACTGGCCACAGCGGACCGAGTTCTCTGTGGGGAGGAACAACGTCAAGTGGGAGCCACTGGTGGACCCCCGGAAGGTGCTGATGCCACCACTGCACATCAAATTGGGCCTTATGAAACAATTTGTCAGAGCTCTAGATAAGGAGTCGGCAGCCTTCAAGTACCTTCAAGACTTCTTCCCTAAGCTGTCTGAGGCAAAGGTCAAAGCCGGTGTCTTCGTCAGACCACAGATAAAGAAGATCCTGGAGTGCAATGAATTCCCCAAGAAGCTCACTAGTAAGGAGAAAGCGGCTTGGAACAGCTTTGTCGCAGTGGTTCGAGGCTTCCTGGGCAATCACAAGGCCGAAAACTATGTGGAGCTGGTTGAGACTCTGGTGAAGAACTATGGCACAATGGGCTATATGATGTCCCTCAAAGTCCATATCCTTGATGCTCATCTTGATAAATTCAAGGAGAACATGGGAGCGTACTCGGAGGAGCAAGGCGAGCGCTTCCACCAGGATATACTGGACTTTGAACGCTACTACCAAGGACAGTATAACGAGAACATAAGAAAGTTTACAAACAAGAGGAGGCCATTCAGCCCATCTTGCTCGTTTGGTTGTTAGTAGCTTATTGATCCCAGAATCTCATCAAGCAGCTTCTTGAAGGATCCCAGGGTGTCAGCTTCAACAACATTACTGGGGAGTTGATTCCAGACCCTCACAATTCTCTGTGTAAAAAAGTGCCTCCTATTTTCTGTTCTGAATGCCCCTTTGTCTAATCTCCATTTGTGACCTTGTCCTTGTTTCTTTTTTCAGGTGAAAAAAGTCCCTTGGGTCGACATTGTCAATACCTTTTAGAATTTTGAATGCTTGAATTAGGTCGCTGCGTAGTCTTTTTTTGTTCATATGAACAAAAGCGAGTGCATTAAATTAAAAATATGAACAAACGGGAGTGCATTCATTTAGGAAAATTCCATTAATTTAGATACTTTTCTGGCACTTCAGTAACTTTAATTCTCTCATCCTTTGTTTTAACAGAATGTTTATTGATTACAGACAAAAACCAACTAACATGGTTGCTTAATACAGGTTTGAGTCCACTGCTGGGAAAGGGAAATGTGGTCACTTCCCGTTAGACAGGTAGTCTCTTCATCCAGGTAAATAAAAGCACAGACGTCATTGGGAGGAACTAAATATGGCCACATGAGCAGATGATAAATAAAGGAAAGCAGGTTTGACTGTATTTAGCATTTTAGTTTTATCTTGCAAAATATCAATCTGTACCCGCTGAATTTTCTTTATGTTTCACAGCATGTGTACACAACACCAAACAAACCCAATAAGTACACAACACATTGCAACCGGTGTAAGTACACACGACCATGCATTCCCTGTACGTACACACGACCATGCAACCCCCTGTAGGTACACACCACCATGCAACCCGGGCATGCACACGTCGCCATGCAACCCTTGCATGCGTATGAAACACATGCAACCCCTGTACGTACACACCACCATTCAACCCCCTGTAAGTACACACCACAAACATCCCCTGTACGCACACAACACCATACAACAACCGAAAGCACAAACAACGTCTTTACGCAAACAACACAATGCAAACCATATACGGACACACCACCATGCAACCCCTGCATGCGTACACACCACCATATAAACCCTATACGTACAATTCACCACGTAATCCCTGTACATACGCACCACCTTGCAAAACCTGCATGCACACATGGCCATGCAAACACGACATGCGTAGACACCATCATATGTACAAATCACCTTGCAACCCCCTGTAGGTACACACCACCATTCAACCCCTGTATACACACACCATAAAACCACTGTACGTACACACCAGAACGCATCACATGCATATATACTCCACCATGCAACCCCTGCATGCATACACAACACGATACAACCCCAATACGTAGACATCACATTGCAAACCCTGTACGTACAAACCACCATGCAACTCCTGCATGCATACACACCACCATACAACTCCTGCATGTATACATCTTCTGCACGCACACACCACCACGCAAACCCTGCATGCGTACACACCACGGTACAACCCATGCATACGTGCACACCACCATATAAACCCTATACCTACAATTCACCACGTAATCCATGTACGTACAAACCACCATGCAACCCCTGTACGTACACAACACCTTGCAACACCTGTACGTACACACCACCATGCAACTCCTGAAAGCACATACCACCATACAACCCCTGTACGTACACACCACCATACAACGCATGTACGCACAAACCACCATAAAAAACCTGTACGTACACACCACTATGCAACCCCTGTACGTACACACCACCATGCAACCCCTGCATGCACCCATCGCCATGCAATTCCTGGATGCGTACACACCACCATGCAACCCTGGTACGTACATGCAACTCCTGCATGCATACACACCACCATGCAAACCCTGCATGCACACACCACCTCGCAACCCATGCATGTGTACACACCACTATGCAACCCCTGTACGTACACACCAGCATGTAACCCCTTGTGACGGAAAGATGAGTTCTGGTGATGAATCTTCCTCCCGACCTGTGAGGGCGCTAAAGAACGGGAGGAGAAGTATCTGGAAGGGCTGGCCTGACAGTTCGTTTCTGGGTCAGGGAAGTGGGTCAGCCTGGAGGGAAGCGCGACTCTGTTGTAAGGCCGTATTGATTTGAAAGGTAAACGAGAGGCAGCTGCAAGTAATAAGGCAGCTGCAACCGTTTATCTCGATATCATGCAGGATTACATATAGGGGCCAGGGTAACGCTGATCTTCTCCTTCGTTTGGGTTAAACGATTGGAGAGAGAGAAGGGCTGAGAGAGGAGCTCTCAGAGTGGATTGTGTTCGTGTTTTGTATTGTTGTGTCTGTCCGTGTAACTGTCTGCTTTTGTATTCAGCACTAGACAGTTAATGCACATCTCTGGAGCTGTCGAAAGGAGAGCACTATCCAGAGCACCACTGCACTGAGCACCTGCACGTTTTCGATCACCCAGGACTGGTGACCGTACCGTTGTTTTTGTTCAGGACTGTGCCCTTGTTTTCATTATCCCCGTGCTTTACACACTGTTGTGTATTGCTGGGGATTTATTATTTTTGACGGTCGCCAGACATGGAAAAGAGCAATAAAGCACTTATTCACTGAATCACTGTTGTCTGTTCATCACTCCTGCACCGCATCACCGCGACATCTGTTCCCCTTACCAACCACTTTGCCACACGTGGTGTCAGATCCGGGATGGACCGCAACGCACTGGCGGAGCTGCTGCAGGCACTGGAGATCAGACGGGATTCAGAGGAGATACGGAGGGAGGAGCGCTATACGGCGCTCATTGAACGGGTAGGGCTGATCGTTGCTGCAGGAGCGACCCCTACCGGAACATCATTGATGTCGGCCCTGAAGGCACGGGCCATGAAAATGACGGCGGAGGATGATCCGGAGGCATTTTTGGTGGCGTTCGAGCGGCTGGCAACCGCGGCGGGATGGCCTCGGGAGTTCTGGGCAAGCCAGCTAGGACCTTGCCTGGTCGGGGAAGCGCAGGCAGCATACCAAGCCCTGAGCGACCAGTACGCCACTGACTATGACCTAGTCAAGCAGGCTATCCTCCGTCATCAAAACATCACTGCGGAGACCCACCGGACGCGGTTCCGTGAATACCGGAGAGCCCCGGAGACACGCCCCAGGGTGGTAGCACAACGGTTGTGCGACCACATGGTCCATTGGCTGACCCCAGAGAAGAAGACCGCTCAACAAATGGGGGAAGTTATTGTGGTGGAACAATTCTGCCATGTGGTCGGTGCCGAAACTCAGGCGTGGGTACGGCGCAACAACCCTGACACCCTGGAGGAGGCGGTCAAATTGGCCGAAGATTTTGAGGACTCTTTGACGTCAGCCCGGGTCGGGATCCTGTCAGCCCCTGCCCTGCTCAGGAACCAACCTCTCCCTCCCTCTCCTCCAACACCACCACCATCACCCTCAGTCCCGGCACCCAGACCTCCCAGACCGCCGACCCCGTTGGGCCCCCTTGCCTCCCCCCCCCATGGAGACCGAGGATGGCCCCCAGCTGGGGTAGAGGTGTTGCCCCTGCCCCGTTGCCCTACCAGCAGCGGGACAGATATTTAACCTATGCCCCCTCTGTCCCTCCACTCTGTTTTAGGTGTAACCAGCCAGGACATAGGGCCAGGTCATGCCCCGCTGCTATGGAGTGTGACGTGGCTGCATGCAACTGGACACCTGGAACGGGTAAGCAGGGGGGAAAAGTTAGGAGGGGCCCTGTCTGATTGACGTGGTTTTAGGGAATGTAAAAACCCACGCGTTAGTGGACACAGGGTGTGAGCAAACCTTGATCAGGACAGCTCTCTTGGGCGGTATGTCGTGGAGGCCACAAGGTCAGGTGGCCATCTCCTGTATCCATGGAGACACGGCGGCATACCCCACCCTAAAAGTATATTTATCGGTAGGACCGATAAAACGTCACCTTGTAGTCGGGGTGGCGGAAAGGTTGCCGCACCCAGTTATTCTGGGCCGAGACTGGCCAAAATTCAAAGAATTGGTGCAAATAATGGCAGTCTCAGCCACACACGTAAATGTGGCAGAAAAAGGGAAAAAAGAACGGATTGGTGATGTGTTTCCTTTTCATACTGAAATGTTTTCCCCTCTGTTCCGTCCTAGAAAAACAAATAAGGAGAGACGGACAGCAAAATGGGAGGGAGCGTTTTTGAGAAGGCTGGGGTCTGGTGGGAGAGTGCTGTAATGGTAACAAACGCCAGTCGAAGGGAGTGGGAACGCAGTGTGACCGAGAGAGCGAGGTTACTGGGCCGACTAGGGCAGAGGTTATTCCAGCCCCTCTCAATATACCGGACCCGTGGTACTCAAGCGTGGACCTAGTGTGGGGCCAAAAGAACGACCCGTCACTGGTGCGTGCTTGGGGGCAGGTCCGGTCCATTGAAGGTAAGGATGTTGATGGCGCTGGGCTGCTAGTATATCCACATTTCAGTATAAAGGGGCAATTACTATATAGGGTAAACCTAGCCGCGGGCACAGGACAGCCTGTAACACAATTATTGGTTCCCCCGTCTTGTCGGACCGAGGTCATGAGGCTGGCGCATGATATCCCTTTTGCGGGGCACCTCGGAGCCGAGAAGACGAGGGAGCGAATATTGGCTCGATTCTATTGGCTCGGTCTTCATACTGATGTGTCGAAATATGTAGCCACATGCCCAGACTGCCAGCGAGTAGTGCCAGGTCGAGTGCGCCCCGCTCCTTTGATCCCACTGCCGATTATTTCCACTCCGTTCGAGCGCATTGCAATGGACATAATGGGCCCGTTGCTACCTTCTGACTCTGGGTATACGCATATATTAGTAGTGGTGGATTATGCAACGCGATACCCAGAGGCAGTTCCATTGAGGTCCACTAGTGCAGCTGCAATAGCCACCGAGTTAGCGCAGATTATGGCTAGAGTAGGGATCCCCAAGGAGATTTTGACTGATCACGGAACCAATTTTTTGTCCAATACGTTACAGCAGGTGTACAAAATATTAAAAATACGTCCCATCAGGACGTCTGTTTATCATCCACAATCGGACGGTTTGGTTGAATGTTTTAATCAGACCTTAAAGTCGATGCTGAGGCGATTTGTAACACAGGAGCAGAAACATTGGGCATCGCTTCTTCCCTACCTCCTTTTTGCGGTGAGAGAAGTGCCGCAGAGTTCAACGGGGTTCTCCCCCTTTGAGCTCCTGTACGGCCGGCAGCCTCGCGGCATTCTCGACCTGCTGAGGGAGGGGTGGGAGGAGCACAAAGGCTCGTCTAAAAATGTAGTGAAGTATGTGCTCCTACTACGAGAATGGCTGGATTTGGTCGGTCGTTTGGCCCAAGACAACCTCAGATCGGCTCAACACCGACAACAGCAGCATTACAACAAAAATGCACGGATTCGAACCTTTCGACCAGGGGACAAGGTAATGCTGTTACTTCCCTCATCTGAATCGAAACTGTGTGCTAAATGGCAGGGGCCGGATGAGGTGATTCGGGCTATAGGGAAAGTAAATTAT